>NC_058130.1:177924105-178014973 GCF_016433145.1 Gracilinanus agilis | reverse complement strand
TCTTTCCTTCCTTCCTTCCTTCCTTCCTTCCTTCCTTCCTTCCTTCCTTCCTTCCTTCCTTCCTTCCTTCCTTCCTTCCTTCCTTCCTCCTCTCTCTCTCTCTCTCTCTCTCTCTCTGCTTCAGTTAAATTTTGCCAGAGGAGGTAGGTATGAGCTTGCTTTGAGGCAGGAGGATGGAGTAAATGACCTTTCAGATCATAGTTTTCACAAGACTTCCCATGAATCCTGGGCCCTTCCCTCTCCAGATAATCTAGTGACTTTGCTGTAACTCTGACCATACTCTCCAGGCTCAGTGGATTCTGGGTAAGTGGAGAGGGGTAAGCAATAGCTTCCAGGGTTTGAAGATGGCATCTCCACACGATGTGGTGGCCCAGGCTGCTGGCTTGTCCAGCTCAGGCATATTGGTATATAGCTTAGTGTAAAAAATGCATCTCTTTTGTCTATTCCATGAACATCCTGGGGAGAGACAAGGGACCCTGGGACCTCCACTTTGGTTCTGCTCTTCACCCAGCCCCAGCCTGGCACCGGGCCAGTGGGGAACATTCCTAAGGATGAGGGTTCCCTGGCTTTCCAGAAGGATGTGTTTGTTCCATCACCAGGAGGCCTCCCAAAGAAAGAAAGCATCAGTGGGGAAATGCCAAAGGTTATGTGTAACAGTCAGTGGTTTAAGAATGAATGGTGGCCTAGCTCTTCTCCTAGGGGCTCTCTGGTTAGCAGCTCTCAAAGGGCCCAGTGATGGAACTTCTTTCTAAACTGGAAATCTCAAAGAGTCTATGGAATAGCAGCTCTATGTTCTAGAAGCATTTATAATAGAAGGCCTGGGTTCAAATACTGGCAGAAGGCAGAGTAGAAACTGTTTCATCCATTGCCTGTTTGATCTTGGGAAAGTCACAATCTTTAGGCTTCATTTTCCTCCTCTTCGTGACCTCTGAGGTTCCATTCAGCTCTGGATCTATGATTATTAAGGTGTGTTAAGAACTTGTGAAATTCAAGACATCTTTTATGTGCTAGGGATATATCAGCACATCAAGGACCTATGAGAATTCCCAAAGTGTGAACTACCTCCTCCAGCCTCCATCTGTCTGTCTGTTTATCTGTCTATCTATCTATCTATCTATCTATCTATCTATCTATCTATCTATCTATCTATCTATCACAGTCTCTCTGAGACTTATTGTCTCAGAATTCCCTGATCCCCAGAATTCCATCACCATCATTCAGAAAAGGTAAACGACTTCCTCAGTCATACAGTAAATGTTAGATTTGAACCCAGACCCTTATTTTAATGTATCTTGTATGACTCTAAAGTTAACTCATTCATTATCCTTACTTCTAAACCCACTCTGCCTCCTAATTTCCCTATTTTGGTGGAGAATTCCACCATTCTTCTAGACCACAAGGTTCACATGTTGGGATTCATCCTTCCCTCTTCATCCTTCATCACTCCTTATATCTAATCAATTGTTAAGTCATCAATTCTACCTCCACAATACCTCTCACAGTCATTTCTTTTCTCTCCTTACCCCACTATTATCCTAGTTTAGTTTCCCATGATCTCTTTCTGGGACTATTGCAAAAGCCTCTTCCCTGTTTTACTGCCTTCAATCTCTATCCTCTCCAATCTGTCTTCCATAAGGCTGCAAAACTGGTTTTATTATTTTTTTAAAAAAACTCTTACCTTTTGTCTTAGAATAGAGTCTAAGTATAGGTTTCAAAGAAGAAGAGTGGGAAGGGCTAGGCAATTGAGATTAAGTGACTTGCATACAGTTCATACAGCTAAGAAATGTTTGAGACAACATTTGAACCCAGGACTTTCCCATTTCCAGGCCTGGCTCTCTATCCCTGAGCCAACTACTTGCTCCTAAAATTGGTACTATTATTATTATTTCTTTTTATTCAAAGATGTTTCATTTCCCCAATTATATATAATAACAATTTTCAGCATACATTTTCTGAAATTATAAAATCCAAATTGTTTTTTCCTCCCTTCTCTTTCTTCCCCCTCTCAGAGATGGTAAGCAATTTGATTTGGGTAACACATGTATTATCATGCAAAACATACTTCCATTGGCCATTGTTGTAAGAGAATACTCATATAAAACCAAAATTCCAAAATAAACTGTGAAAGTTAGTATGCTTTAATCTGCATCTGAATCCAACAGTTCTTTCTCTGGAAGTGGAGAACATTCTTTATCTTAAGTCCCTCAGAATTGTCCTGGATCATTTTATTGCTGAGAGTGGCTAAGTCTTTCACAATTGATTATTCCTCAGTATCGCTATTACTATGTACAATGTTCTCCTGGTTCTACTTATTTCACTTTGAATCAGTTCATACAGATCTTTCCAGCTTTTTCTGAATCATCCTAGTTATCACTTCTTATAGCATGATAGTTTTCCATCACCATCATATTTCACAATTCGTTCAGCCATTCCCCAAATGATGGATGATGCCCCCTCGATTTTCAATTCTTTGCCACCGCAAAAAGAGCTGCTTTGTAAGTCCATTCCCCCTTTTTATGATCTCTCTGGATTACAGATATAGTAGGGTTATTACAGGATCAAAGTTTTATAGCCCTTTGGGCATAGTTCCAAACTGCCCTCTGGAATGGTTGGATCAGTTCACAACTCCACCAACAATGCATTAGTGTCCCAATAAAATTGGTGTTATTAAAGGTCTGACCTTCACAACTCCAGAAGGTTCAGAGATCTAGGATCCAATATAAATTCCTCTAAGTCCCATCATGATCAAGTTCCAATCTATCTTTCTCCACTTATTTCACATTACATGCTCTCAAATGCTCCATGTTCTAACTGAACTGGCCTTGGTATTTCCTGTGCATGGTATAGCATCTCCTTCTGACATGTCTTTGCACAGGCTTGGCATATTCTCCCTCTCACATCCTCCCCTTAGAATCATCAATTTCCTTCATGGCTGATCTCAAGGAACTCGTCCTTCATGAAGCCTTTTCTGATCCATTCAGAGTTCAGTGCTCCTTTTGCTCTGCAACTAATTCTATATTTGCTTTTCTGTGAGCCTGTTATGTGCCTCCTTCTATTTCACAACCCCTAATAAAACATATGTTCCTTAAGGTCAGGGATTGTTTTGCTCTATATTTTCTCCCTTGTATCCACAGTGCCTAAAGGAAAGGTTTTTTGGGTCATTTTTTCAGTTGTGTCTGACTCTTGATGACCTGTTTGCATTTGGTGTTTTTTTTTTTTTTTTTTTTTTTTTTTTTTTTTTTAGCAAAGACACTGGAGTAATTTGCCATTTCTTTGCTCAGTTCATTTGATAGATGAGGAAATGGTCCAACAGGGTTAAGTGACTTGCCCAGGATCACACAGCTAGAAAGTGTCTGAGACCAGAACTGAACTCAGGAAGAGGAAGCTTCTTGACTTCAAACCTGGCACTCTATGCACTAAATAATTGATGCTTAACATATTTATTGAATGATAGAATATTCAAAGTCTTGAAGTTGGGGATGATTTCATTCTTTGTGCTTGTATCCCCGTTTTTCCTGGCATGCCATAGACACTTAACATATTCATAATTGACAGATTGTACTCTCTTTGAGAGTAGAAATGGTTTCATCCATTGCATTTCTATTCCCAACCCTGAGCACAGTGCCTAGCATGCAATAAATGCTTGTTGAATTGAATATTTGACTCTTTAAGTTCTGCCTTCTCTCTGAAGGGAGACACCATGAAGGGTGCCTTCGTGAACACAACTGTCCTTGGTCTCAAAGAGCTTACAGACTACTTATTACCTGAGAGATCCCTTCTTCCTTCTGGGCTTGAGTTTCCTTTGTAAAATGAGGAGATGGTGTGTAAAGCTTTGCCTGCCTCTAAATCTTATGATTCTATGAACTTAGCCCCAAGGCTGAATAGCATCTCTTTGGAAACAAAATAAGGCAACAAGAATTTATTAAGTACCTACTATGTATCAAACACTGTTCTGAGGGCTTTACAAATATTATCTATCTCATTTGCTTCACACAACAGTTCTGGGAGTTAGGTACTAGTATTATCCTCACTTTACAGTTGAGGCAACTAAGATGGACAGAAGTTAAATGATTTGCCCAGGGTCACATAGTTAATTAAGTCTGAGGTAGGATTTGAACTCAGTTTTTTTTTACTATAATAATCATGGCTAATCTTTATATAGCATTTATTAGGTTAGGAACTGTGCCGAGGGATTTAAGATCATCTCATTTTATCTTCACAACAACTGTGGGAAGTGGGTGCTATTATTTCTCCCATTTCATAGGTGGGGAAACTGAGGCAAACAGAGGTTAAGTGATTTGCCTAAGGTCACACAGTTAATTCTAAGGCAGGATTTGAACTCAGGTCTATCCTAAGCCTAATTCTAGTGCTCTGTCTGCTAAGCCCTATACTGTGAGGTAGTCAAGGAAATTCTCTTAGGGGTCCAGAGTGCTGAATTCTAGCCTTAGATATAATCAATCCATCAATCAGCAGACATTTGGTAAGGGTCAGACACTGTTCCAGGTGCTAGGGATACAAAAACCAAAATGAAACAAATTCTTGCTCCCAAATTCCAACGGGAGAGACATGTACCCATCTAAACATATACAGCATATATACAAAATAAATATAGATTGTGAGGAGAGGCACTGGGAGATGGGGTTCGCAGGAAAGGTCTCACAGGAGAGCAAAAGAGATAATATTGATAAAGCACTTTGCATAGTTCCTGGCATATAGTAGGCACTTAATAAGTGTCTGTCCTCTCCCTTCCTTCTTCATATAGAAATTGGCATATGAGCTCCACTTTGAAGGATTCCAGCTGGTTGCCTAGGGATGATGATACACTTCACTCTTGACCTCATGTTTCTTTATCTTTAAAATGGGAATAATCTCTTACATGTGCATAGCCCTTTGTCATTTATAATCACATTTGATCCTTACAACAGTCCTTTGAGGTAGCCAGGATGAGCCTTATTTTGCCCATTTTAAAGATGAGGAAACTGAAGACTCAGAATGAGTGAATCTAACTTGAACCCAGGTCTTCCTACATCAAATCCAGTACTCTTCCCATTCTACTATGTACAGAACCAATCTGATTCCTTCAAGGAAAGCTGGGAAGATCAAATGGAATAAGGTATAAGAATATTGGCAACACTTGATATCTGTTGTTAGCTTGGCTCAGACAACAGATGTAGATGCCATGGATGACCTTACACAAAGGCAGATTAGGCAGCCATCTACAGCAAGAGAAGTGAGGGAGGGAGGGAAGGCATTTTCTAGGCTCATATATCTAGAGCTGGATGAAATCTTATCATCATCTAGTCCAGTCCCTTACTGAACAGATGAGGAAACCCTGTTCCTTACTAGATGTATGAACTCTTCAGTTTCATCATAAATAAAATGAGTGACTTGGACTCAATGTCCTTAGAGGTCTCTTCCAACTTTAGATCAATGAGCCTATGACAAGATGACTTCTAAGTTCTAAGTCTACAAACCACTCTAGCTCTAGAAGAAGAATGCAGAATAAGAGTCACCGACATTTCTATAGGTAATGTTTGCAAAGCACTTTAGCGTATGCAATGATGAGGTCCTATTTTCTTACTACAGTGCTTTAGTAAAAGTCCCTTTCAACATTTATTTGTGTGGCTAATTGATATACTACCCATAATCATCCTGACAGGAAACACACTGGTGGGGGCTCAAAAGCTATATAGCACTAGAGAGACAACCCCATAACTCTCAAAGCTACCCCTAGAGTACTCATGGCACATAATAGCCTTGCTTAAGGAACCCAGCTGGTTGGTGTGAACCGGAATCAGGCTGGTCACTCAAAACCTATGTGAACACACACATTCTCCTGTTTAATTTCACAGCAAGCTTATGAAGTACGTGATATAGATAATTTTACCCTATTTTTTATAAGTGAGGAAACTGAGTTTCACAGTGGTGAAGGGGCTTGCCCAGGGGTCACAGAGTATGTAAGTGTCTGAAGGTGGAATTTACCTTCCCTCCTGTGTCCTAGGGAACTGTCGCTGATCCATTTTTAGATCCCAGGAGAAGAAATCTTTCCTTCTTGGTCTTGGCCTCCATCCCCATTAATCATCCTGTTCTAGCCCAGGGACTTCAAGAAGAGACCAACATTACCTCTCATACTTTTCAGATCCCAAATCCTACTAGCTCCATATTTGCTCTGGCTTCGGAGGGACCCCCAGGCTTCAGGGGTGGGGATGTTTCCTTTGGGGTTCACCTCCTTTTCCCATGTCCAGTGGACCCAGGAGCAAAGGAATCTGCTACCTTGTACCTTTCATCCTTCACAGAGTTTAGATAAATCTCCCTCCCCATCCCCCTTTTGTCGTCCCCCCCCCCCACCCTTCCCACTCCCTCCGCAGCTGAAAGTCATCAGGTCTAGCTAGGGTTTCTCCCACTTATGCAGCTCATGAATATTTAACAGCATCTGCTGTGGAGACGATAAAGCCCTACCAATCCTTGACAAATATGGCCTAATCTTTTCAATTTCGGGGTGCAAATATTCCTTCTGAGTCCTGTTTGTCACCTAGATTAATGGCCACGGGTCCCATAATCCTTTGGTGGTAATTCAAGTGGTGGCGAGTTGGAGTGTGCCTGGCAGGAGGATGCTGGGATATATATGAAGGGGAGATTACTCACTAGAGGGTCCCCGTACAGCAAGGGTGTGCATGTGCCCGTGTGATGGACCAGCTGAATATTCAATCTGATTTTGGGAAGGGGGGGTCAGGAGAGAGAAGAACATTGTTTTCAAATAAAAAAATTCTCTAGAAATGTATTTGTATCCTATTATACAAGTAGAGACACACGAATTAATGAGTCTGTGTTTTCATCCCCAGGATGCCCCAGCCAAGCTACCTTTCCACTCTTAAATGCTCTCTTTTGCAGACCATCTCATTCAGCCCGTCTGGGCAGTTCCTGGTACCACCCACTTGATTGCCTTTTAAAGCTTACTTTGAGAGAGAATGAATGGTCTAGAACAGAGGCTTTTGTATCACAGATCTTTTTTAGCAACCTGGTGAAGTCTATAGACCCTTTCTCAGGATGCTGTTTTTTTAAATGCATAAAATAAAATATGTAGAATTATAAAGGAAACCAAATTATACTGAAATACAGTTTATCTGGCTATCCTTTTATCTATCCACCTATGTCTGTCTATCTATCTATCTATCTATCTATCTATCTATCTATCTATCTATCTATCTATCTATCCATCCTTTTATCTATCTATCCATCTATCTACCTATCTATCTATCCATCTATCTACCTATCTATCCATCCATCTATCTACCTATCTATCCATCCATCCATCTATCTATCCATCCATCCATCCATCTATCTATCTATCTATCTATCTATCTATCTATCTATCTATCTATCTATCTATCTATCATCTACCTATCTGTCTATTTCTGTTTGTCTGTCTGCCTGTCTGTCTGTCTCTGTCTCTCTGTGTCTTTATAACAAACAAGTCCATCAAGCCCAGGTTAAGAACCTCAGCTAGTAAAAGCACTTGTCTGAGTCTATAAACTCTGGTTTCCCTGACTCTGCCTGTCATTCTTTAGCTTATGTGATCCTGGGCAAATCATTTTACCCCTTTGAGTCTCAGTTTCCTCACCTATATAATGGATCCCTCAGATCCAAGATCTCGCCCTGTTGTAGTAGTGAGAGAGAAGTTTTGTCAGCTGTGAGATGCTCCAAAATGGGAGCTGTGATCATTTGAGGCATTCTCTCCCGGAGAGTCCTCTACCCTCTGTAGCTGTACAAAGCTTACTCCAAGGCTCAGTTCAATCCCCCTGCCTTCTCTTATTATTGCAGTAGCCCACAGAGATGTCTCCCTCATTTGGTCTGCTTCCATGTGCCTACTCTGTCTCCCTGCTTAGCATATACTATCCTTGTATGACTAGTTACATGCACATATTTGTGTGTGCTATAAATATATCATGGAATACAGCTCAGAGGCTTTCTAGTCACATATTCTTCAACAGAGGAAGCTCATGTCCAGTTGTTTAAGTGACTCATCTAAGGTCCTACAGGGGATAATTGTTAGAGATAGGTTTGGAACCCTGTACCTTTAGATCCAAATAGGCTGAGAAAATAGCCTATTTTCCTGAGCAACTTAAGGTGTCAGACTGTGATTTAGATACTTTACTTGTAGAGGGCTTTAGAGCAGTTGGCAACAGAGCCTCAGAGTAGCTGGCAGACAGGTGGGCAGACTGTGTACCTCTCAGAGCCCAGGAAGAGAGAGCTCAATACTGTACCAGCAAAAAGGATAAAAAATTAAATGAAATATTCAGCTGACATATCACTTGGACACATGCACACCCATTCTCTAAGGGGACCTGCTAGTGAGAAATGCTTCAGCTGATCTCTCACACTGTTCTCTAATATTTTGTGCTCCACAATCCCTTTGTAGCTCTGATATTCTCTGTTCTAGGTCCCTCCCAGCCCTGACATTCCCTTTTCTAAGACTCTTCCCAGCTCTGACACACCTTTTCCTAATGTTCCTTTCCCCCTCTGCCATTCCCTTTTCTAAGGTTCTTCCCCCATCTGACATTCCCCTGTTCTAAGGCCCCTCCAGGCTCTGACATTCCCTGTTCCAAGCCTTTCCCAGCCCTGACATTCCCATTCTAAGCCCCCTCCCTTCCAGCTCTGTGCTGATTTCTCGAGTCTCTGACCTCACTTCCTTCCCTCTCTGTGTAACCGTCATTCAAACTATCCGGGCTCTTCAGCAGTGGGCCAAGAGGTTGCCCAACTCTGACGAAGCCCCCAGATCTGGCTTAGGAAGGGAGGGGAGCAAAAGCAGCCGATTTTTTCCCAAGTCCGCCCCCGGTAGAGATCCATGCCCTGTATGCGGTGATACTGCTGAGCTCTCTACCCTGTGAAACGTGCCTTGATCTATTTCCCCGGGTAGTGATTTCAACAACAACAATAACAGAAATCCATCATTTCTTTAGCGGGGAATGGAAGGAGGCGGCGGTTTGTTTTTCTTCTGGTTTGGACAGAAAGCTCTTCATTCTGTCCTTGTTTGAGAAAACGTCAGGCCAGAGGGGCTGGAGCCTGGAGCTGAGGGAAAGCTACTGAGGCCGGGGGTGGACAGAGAGACAGGCGGAATGCCCTGCCCTCAGGTCTGCCTTCCAGGAGAGCTGTGACTTTGGGCAAGTCAATACTGGTCTCAGAAGTGGGGGGGGGGGGCGAGTCCACTATGGCAGGCTCTACAAACCAAAGCTTTTACTAAACAGCCTTTGTATTTGTACAAGCCTGCTGGGAAATGGGCAGCTACAAAGACTGTCATCACATCGACCTTCCCCTTGTCCCAACCAGGCAATTTTTATTCTTATAGCCCAACTTGGGTGGAAGAGGAGGTTTAATGACTCTGGGTCAGAAGATCTGGGTATTATTGGATCAGCCACAATATCCCTGAATCTCAGTGTTCGCATCTGCAAAATAGGGAGAATAATGTCTGTAGTATCTACTTGCACAGGAATTCTTGAGAGATTCCAAAGACATAATGTACATAGATGGTTAAACTGGAAAAAAATTTTTTTAATTGAAAAATTTGATTTAATTGATTTAGAATATTTTTCCATGGTTACATGATTCATGTTCTTTCCCTCCCCTCCTTCCACCCCCCTACTGTAGCCAATGAACAATTCCACTGGGTTTTACCTGTGTCATTGATCAAGACCTATTTCCATGTTATTGATATTTACACTAGGGTGATCGTTTAGTCTACATCCCTAGTCATATCCCCATCAACCCATGTGATCAAGCAATTGTTTTTCTTCTGTGTTTTTGCTCTTACGGTTCTTCCTCTGGATGTGGATGGCATCTTTCTCATAAGTCCCTCAGAGTCGTCCTGGGTCATTGTATTGCTGCTAGTACAGAGTTCATTACATTAGATTTTTACCACAGTGTATCCGTCTCTGTGTACAATGTTTCCTGGTTCTGCTCCATTCACTGGACATCAATTCCTGGAGGTCTTTCCAGTTCAAATGGAATTCAAAACTTTTCATCTTTCTCTTGATATCTGTGGTTGAGTGTCAAACTTTCCAATTAGTCCCGGTCTCTTTTGTGCAAAAACTTGGAATTCTTCAATTTTGTTGAATGCCCATACTTTCCCCTGAAAGTATATGGTTAGTTTCGCTGGGTAGTTGATTCGTGGCTGAAGGCCCAGCTCTGCAAGAGCAAGGCAAGGCAAGCTTTCTGAATATTGTATTCCAAGCCTTGCGTTCTTTTAGTGTTGAGGCTGCCAGATCCTGTGTGATCCTTATTGGTGCTCCTTGATATTTGAATTGTCTCTTTCTGGCTTCTTGTAAGATTTTTTCTTTGACTCGAAAGCTCTTCAATTTCGCTATTATATTTCTGGGTGTTGACTTTTCTGGGTCCAGTTTAGAGGGTGTTCTATGGATCCTTTCAATGTCTATATTGCCCTCTTGTTGTAGAACTTCAGGGCAATTTTGCTGAATAATTTCTTTGAGTATGGAGTCCATGTTTTTATTAATTTCTGCCTTTTCTGGAATACCAATGATTCTCAAGTTATCTCTTCTAGACTGGTTTTCTTGGTCTGTCACTCTCTCATTGAGATATTTCATGTTTCCTTCTATTTTATCAGTCTTTTGACTTTGTTTTATTTGTTCTTGTTGTCTTGAGAGATCATTGATTTCTAAATGTTCGATTCTAGCCTTTAAGGACTGGTTTTCGGCTCTAATGTTTTGGTTTTCCTTTTCAATCTGGTCATTTTTGGTCTTCAGTTGTCTTGTCTCACTTTCCAATTGCGAAATTCTGCCTTTTAAACTGTTATTTTCTTGCCAGATTTCTTCCATCTTCCTCAGCATTTCATTTTTAAACTCTTCCATAACTTGTGACCAGCTTTCATTTTTTTGGGGAGGTTTGGATTTTTGTTTTCCCTCCTCTGTTGTCTGGATTTTCTCTGTGTAGAAGTTGTCGAGTGTTCCAGAATTTCTCTTGATGGTCTTTTTCTTCTGGACTTCCTTATTGCTGGCCATTGTTAGCCCCGCCCCTTTTCCGCTTTGTCTTTGCACTCCGGGTCTGCCTGGGCCTTGCAAGCTTGGGGGGGGGGGGCTCCGGTCTCCTTGTCCTCAGGGTCAGGCCTCCTGGTAGTTCCTGGTCTGCCCCTCTGCCCGAGGCTCCTTCAGCAGTCTTTGGGGCTGCTTCCACAGCCACGCTCAGGTCTGCACTGGGTCCTCACTGGAGGTCCAAGCCTGGGCTGGAGATCGTTATTCAAGCCTAGGGCACTGCCTTTGCCTGCGCTGATGCTCTTAGGGCCCTGCTTTCACCCCTGCTGAAGGTAGTGAAAGTCTGTGGGCTGGAGATCTTTATTCGCACCTGAGGCGATGCCTTCAGAGCTTGGGAAAGGCCAAGTTTTAGGGGCCTTTGTCCTGGCTGGAGGTGGTGCCTTTACCCACGTGGGCGCTCAGGGAGAGTCCCAGCCACCTGGGGTCCCTTGTCTTGCAGCGCACAGGTACAGGCTCAGGGGCTGCCAGTGATTATCTGGTTGCCCCAGTCCTGTTTACCCACTTGTGCGGTGTGGGGGGTGGGGGAGGGGCTTCTTCCTCTCGTGTTTTAGTGTGAACTGTTTCACCCCTTTAAAGTGTGGAAATGCCCCGATTCTGCGTACCTTCAATGCTGCGCCCTGTTGTGGGGTTCCTTCGTTCCTCTGGACTCGTTTTTATTTCCCCTTGAGGGGTCCTGTGTGGTTCAGTCAGGAGAGATCGAGCAGCTGCTCCTTACTCTGCCGCCATCTTAACCGGAAGTCTCATTCACCTTTTACTAAACAGAGCTGGGAGATAATAACAACACAGCTGTCAAGAAGATTATCATTACCCCTTTCTTTCCTTTGGTCTAGTTTGGTTCCCAAACTTTTTTGGCCTACCACCCCCTTTCCAGAAAAAATATTACTTAGCGCGCCCCCTGTTACATACTATTACCACCCCCTTACAGTTATTCACCGCCCCCAAATGCACCTGTGGCCATCACCACCTCCCTGGATCGCTGCAGCACCCACCAGGGGGCGGTGGCGCCCACTTTGGGAATCACTGGTCTAGACCAAGGCCAGATCTGACCAGGGTATTTGAGGGGGGAGAAGAATCTCCAGCCAAATACCAACTTGTTGCTTATTGATCAGATTACTTTAACCTTCATTAGATTTAGTATAGCCATTCCCAACACCTCTTTCCTTATCCTGATTCCTACCCCCTTTGAGTCAAATCATTAAACCCCTTTCAGATTTGATTCAAGTGAAGACTGGCATTCATTCCAATAGCAAGTGAATAGCTACAGCCAAAGGAGAAAGGGATTTACCAAAATCACAGTCAGTTCATGTTATCCATTCAAATTCCAACAACTAGCCCTAATACCAACCGTTATCATTTAACCTTACCCCAAGCCAAGGAACCAGAGGAGTTGTTGAACAATACATACAGTTTCTCCCTCAACAACTTTGGCTTGGGCACTGTTAGTGGGGTCAAGAGCTTAGCTGAGTTGATCATTCATAAGCCCTGGTGGTTACCAGCACACCTTGGTGGCCACCTAGGCATCTCTATCCCACTCAGCCTAGATCCATTTACCACATGAGGATCTTGGGCCAGCTTATCAAGCCCAGCTTATAGAAGCACCTTTCTGTCCATCCATAGCCCCCCCTTTGAGCAATAACAAGCCACATGCCATTCTAGCTTAGGCTGTTTAAAAGATCACAAGCTTTGCCTGCTGCCTCTATGGTGGATAGATAGCAAAGAGAGCCTGCAAGTCCAGCCCCCCAGTTTTATCCTCCTGTCTACATCATTATGTAACTGTCTACATCATCATGTAAGACAAGAAGCCAGTGGGCTCATGGGAAATGTAGTTCAGAGACCCCAAAATTCCAATAACACATCTTATAAATATGAGAAATTAGAACTCTGTCAGAGGTTTTTGTTATAAAATTTTTTCCCAATTTGTTGCTTCCCTTCTAATTTTGGTTGTTGTGATATTGGAAATTTGGGAGTCCTTGAACTAATTTTGAGGTCCCTGATCTAAACTTCCTGTGGACATTTAGGGATCTTTCAAACTACATTTCTGTTGTGAGGAAGATTAGGTAGTAATTAATTAAGTATTAAGGTTGTCCTAGCAGAAAGGACTGGAGCTGGAGCATTCCAAGATGGAATGAAGGAGCAGGAAGAAGCGGCTTGTGCTCTGAGAGAGACTCTATTAGGGGTTGGCACAAACTGTTGTTAGCCCTGGAAGATCTCAGAGTAAAGGACGCCCTGCATCCTGATTTCCCTGGGATCCTGAGTGGTGGTGGTTTCTAACAAAGAGGACAAGATCTACAGAGCAGCACCAAGGGAAGGAGGAGTTTGGGATCTGGTGGACAGCATCTCAAGCACACTCACTCTACTTGGATACCTTGGCTTTTGGCATCCTGAGATCATCGGTGGATTACTGTGAAAACCCCAAAGCCACCCTCAGCCCCTTAGCTGTGCTGGTCAAGCCTGGCAGGACCAGTTCTGAAGCAGCCACCCGGAGATTCTATTAGTGCTCCTTTGGGCTCTGCCTGCTTAGATCACTAAGATTAGAATAGAGAAGTCCTCCCCTTGCCCTGTGGTTTTGCCCTTTAGGTTTTAAGTATAGAAACCCCTTTCCTACCTTTTAGTTGAATATAATTAAACCTGTTAAAACCTTTTACCTTGCCTGTTGATTCTATAAACCCCGGCCTAGTGGTGAACTGGGTGATAGTTGAGGCCAACTGCCATTCCTGTGTTAATCCAGTGAACTCTGGTCTCCTTATCCTGGTCCAGTCTCTCCTACAACCCAGTGTGTGTACCCACAATCATTTAGATTTATTGTAACATCCCTGGTGCCTCCATTATCTTTTTCGCATTTCCCATGGCTCCTCTTGTGTAACCACATAGGAAGTTTAATAATGTAGAGAGAAGAATAAAAAGGGAGTGCCTGGAAGGGCACACCCTCTTTTGATGCTGAAGCAGGATAGTGGTGGAGGTATGGAGGATCCTTCAAACTAACTCTTAATATGGCACGTGGCTTCATTTTTCTAATGGCTTTTAATAAATCTTTAAAAACCATGATATTTTAAAAATCTATCCTTTTATATCCATTTTATTTCTTACATTGCATTGGCTTTGTACAAAATCTTTATAATTAAATGTAATCAAAATTATTCATTTTATATTTTGTAATATTCTCTATCTCTTGCTTGGTCTTAAAGTCTTTCCTTTCCTATAGATCTGACAAGTATACTATTCTATGTTCACTCCTTCTTTATATTTAAGTCATTTACTGATTCTGAATTTGTTTTGGTATGAGGTGTTAAATGTTCCTCTAAACCTAATCTCTCCCATACTATTTTACAATTTTCCCAGCAGTTTTTGTCAAATAGTGGGTTCTTGTCCCCAAAGCTGGGATCTTTGAATTTATCGTATATTGTCTTGCTGAGAACATTTCCCCAAGATTATTCCAAGTTTATCCCTTTCTGTCTCTTAGCCAGTAATATGCTGTTTTGATGACCACTGCTTTATAGTACAGTTTAAGATCTGGTACTGCTAGGCTACCTTCCTTCATATTTTTTTCACCATTTCTTTTGATATCCTTGATCTTTTGTTTTTCCAATGAACTTTGTTATAATGTTTTCTATTTCAGTAAAAAAATTTCTTGGTAGTTTGATACTTATGGCACTGAATAAGTAAATTAATTTTTAATTAAATTATATATTAATAAAATATAAAATAATTTTAATTAAATTAAAAAATTGCCATTTTTATTATATTTGCTCATCCTACTCATGAGCAATTAATGTTTTTCCAATTATTTAGATCTGGTTTTAATTGTGTGGAAAGTATTTTGTATTTGTTTTCATGTAATTCCTGTGTTTGTCTTGGCAAATAGATTCCTAATATTTTATATTGTCTAGGGTGATTTTAAATGAAGTTTCTCTTTCTAACTCTTGCTGCTGAGATGAAATTTCAAATTTGGAAAAAGAAACACAGAGATCAAATGAAGTAATAAGCAAATTAGAGACCAGAATTGACCTGCTGGAAGCCATGAAAACAGGATAGACCAAACCAAAAAGGAAAATCAAAAGATCATAGCAAACAAGAAAGAGGGGGAAAGAATGTTTTAAAATCAAAAATATATAGCTTAGAATTAGTGAAAGGTTTTTAACCCCAAAATGAGATCCGTTTCCTTGTAAGCTTTTCCATGAAGTGTGAGTATAAATGGCTTTTACAAAATAGCAGATTCATAATGCACATTCAAATAAAGTACCATAATTTCCAATAACACATTTAAAGACAATAGCAAACAAACCCATTATTATAACCACTTGCTACGATGTTTAAAAATTGTATGCTTGTCACAAATTCAACAGGTATGGCAAGTCATTCAACCTTGACTAAGATATTTTCTTAACAAACTCTATTATTGCCTCCATGGCAATTGTGGGGCAGAGCCTAACAAAGAGAAACCTGAGGGAAAAAACAAACAAACTTCTGGGTCTAAGTTATCACCAGGAATTCTAGATCCTTCTGATGGGAAAGCAAGCCAAAACATCAAGCATACAGGAGCTCTCCTGGCTTCCTGTGCAATATACAAAAGCTTGGGCAGGAAACCTCCATGTGTTACTTCTACCCCTTTAAGACAACATTCTCATACAGAAGGGTACTAGGTATCTAAAGTCAATTCTAAAGACCTTTTATAAAATTATAATTTAAATTCTCAAGGCATCATAGTCTTCAAGATTGTATACCATTATCAAGATCGAATAGAAACTTAAGCCATGGCAATGTGCTTTTACAAAAAAATGTGTTTAAGATGTTCATGAATGGTACAGATAACAGAATTAAATTAATACAGGTAAACTTAAAAAAATTGAAATCTTAAAGAAATCAAGAAATAAAATAATATAAGGAACAGATTACAAGCAATGCAGTCAAAAACCCTTTTTACCAGTTCTAATAGATTCGTCCACTATTTGAAGTTACAATAAAATCATAAACAGAAATAATCTAGTAGCCAAAACTTCAGTAGCTTAAAACGATCCAGTGTAACAGAAAAATCAACAAAACAACAAAATTAAATCACATAACGACAATCAGAAAAATACAATAAGATACAGAGGCTTTAAAAAACCCATGCAGTCTGAGATTTAAAAATCCACCTCCTGCACTGAGCATATTGTGGATGACTCCATAAGGGGTATATAGTTCAGAGTCTTGGGCAGACCCAGCGTGTGTGTGTGTGTGTGTGTGTGTGTGTGTGTGTGTGTGTGTGTGTGTATCCGTCCCCTAAGTTTCAGGCAAGATAATCACAAGGAATTGTTTGAATTAGGCAATGTGGCCCATGCTTGCCATTCTACTTCCTGTTTGAAGAGTAAAAATTAGGGCCCACATGGAAGCCAACTGGGGTAGAGGCTAGAAAAGCAAAAGGTTGGAGATCCCACATGGAGGGCTTGTTGAGGAAGAAGGGGGTTACAGAAGCTCTCTTCAGTTTAAAAGTCATTAATGTCTATGAGGAAACACCCCTGAGAAAGTCCCAGGTGTGTGCAATGAGAAAGAAGAGGGTTTTTACTTCCCAAGTCTCAGGTGGCAGAAGCAGCTCCAGGAGTTTTGGCTGGGGATCAGCAACAGCAGCATTAGATGGAACTCAGGCAGCAGCATCAACAGATGGGGCAGCTGATGTGGGAGGCAGTGGCATTCCGAGGTGATGGGGAGTCAGAATTGGCAGGAACAGTTAGGGACCCAGGGAAGGTCAGGTGGGCGGGGCCAGCAGTTGTTGAAACCAAGTCCATGGGGAATGTATGAACTAGCATCCAGGAACAGGCTGCTGGAAAAATGGCATTCCCCTTTTCCGGAAAAGTCCCTCAAAAGAAAATAGCAGGGTGCAGAAAATAACTTTCCCCTTTTAAAAAGTTGCTCAAAAGAACTGAACAGAGTGGCCAAAAAGAACACAAGATCAGGTCTGAGGATCCGGAGGTGTCTCAGAGTTCTGCCTGTGGGGGGAGGGTAGAAAATCATGGCAGGAATTTTGTGGCTTATTATGCTATCAGAAAATTTGAGAATTACATTTCCAAACTTCTGGTTGCCAAAACTGTTACAAATAAAACTGATATAGAATGATATATTTTAAAATATTAGGTTTTTATTTAAAGCCATTTTGATAGTTATAGCCACGTGCCTAATAAGAGCTCATTCAAATTGCTGTGCCATTACCTCTGCCCACCTGGCTTGTTTAATAGGAAAGAAAGTATCCCAATCTTATACCTCTCTCTATGTAATCACATTTCCTGCCCACCTGTATTACGTGAGAGGAATCATGGGAAATGTAGTTTTCAAGTCCCCTAAATGTCCATAGGAAGTTTAAACCAGAGATCTCAAGATCAGTTCAAAGAACCAATATCACACAGGATCAATGGATTCAGGCAGAATCAGGGAAGGGACCCAGCTTCCCTCAAGCCCACTTCCCCCAGAAGTTTGGACTCTCTGGCCAAATGGGAGAATTGCTGGTCAGTGTCTTTTCTGTTGGTATCTGTGGTCTCCCAATAGTCACACATAAAAGCACAGAGGAACCCAATTCACTCAGAATTCACCCCACCAGCCCAACCTCCCAACCAAAAAAATTACCCCCCACTCCTCATCCTGTCAGGAGAGAAGTGACAGTTGAGGACCTTCAGAATTCTCCTCCAGGGGGCAGCTGGGTAGCTCATTGGATTGAGAGCCAGGCCTAGAGATGGGAGGTCCTAGGTTCAAATCTGACCTCAGACACTTCTCAACTGTGTGATCCTGGGCAAGTCACTTGACCCCCATTGCCTACCCTTACCACTCTTCTGCCTTGGAGCCAATATACAGTATTGACTCCAAGATGGAAGGTAAGGGTTTATAAATATTAAAAAAAAAGAATTCTCCTCCAAACTCCTCTTGCTGTTGGCCCCTCCCAAACGGAAATCTCTCAGAGTTCCATGGGGTAGGTTTCTATTCCCCTTCGAAGATGTGTGCTTAGTTATCCTTGATTTACCCCAATTCCACACTTACAGTTGTAAGGAAATTTAGAGAGTTCTTGCTACTCTGCAGCCATCTTAACTCCAGCCCCTTATTTCTTCATTGTTAAAAATTTTTCTTATTGTTTTTGAAGTCTTATGGATTTTTTAGCTTCTATTTGTCTAATTCTAATTTTTAATGATTTTCTTCCTTGTGGTTTTTGTATTTCCTTTTTCATTTGGCCAATTCTACTCTTTAAAGAGTTGTTTTCTTAAGTGTTCTCCCCCCCAACTCATCCACCCCCCATTTCCATTTGGTCCATCCTATTCCTTAGGGAGTTGTTTTCTTCTATGTATTTTGTGCCTTCATTTCTTTCTGTCTTTTTCTTGTTTTTAGGAAGTTGATTTCTTCAGTTAATTTTCACCAGCTCTTGAGGTTTTCTGTCAATTCTTTTATTATTTGTTTTTTTTTTAAACCCTTACCTTCTGTCTTAGAATCAGTACTGGGTATTGGTTGTAAGGCAGAAGAGTGGTAAGGGCTAGGCAATGGGAGTTAAGTGACTTGCCCAAGGTCACACAGAAAGAAGTATCTGAGGCCAGATTTGAACCCAGGACATCCCATCTTTGGGCCTGGCTTTCCATCCAGTGAGCCACTCAGCTGTCCCCTGATTATTAGGTTTTTAAACTTATTTTATATTTCTTACAGGGGTTCTTTTGAGGCCTGATATACTTTCATGCTTTACTTTGAAGCTTCACATATTTCCTTTTTGGCATTGTTGTTTTCTGAGTTGATATGTTGGTCTTTCCTGTTTCTACAGTAATTTTCTAAGGTCAAGATTATTTTTTCCCCATTATCTTATCTATCTCTTGAGTTTTTCTCTGTTCCTGGATTAGAGGGACCACTGTTCTAAGTTTGCAGAGTACTCTTCTTTGGTACTTTGGATATGCCTAGTTGCTTTAATTTCCTATGGTGTATCTGGTGAGGAGGTGGCCCTGCTGGCTTGGTCTGTGGTGGCTTGTAGCTATTTTGTCCATCTAGATTCAATGCTTGATGTTACTAGTTCCTCTGTTGTTTTGTGAACTAGGTGGGCCCTTGCTCTTCTGATTTCCTACCCCTGCCAAGTGGCTTGGACTCTGGGATCTGCTGCCTCAGACACTCTCCTGCCATGTAGGAGTATATAGCTCCCTGCAATTTAGCCAGTCTCTCACACCGCTCCCTTGCTGCCTTAGGCACTCTGCTGCCATGTGGGAATGAGTATGTTCTTGCAATTTGCTGGTTCCCCACTCTGCTCCCTCGCTGCCTCAGATACTCTGCTGGAAGTGAGCAGGTTTCTTGCACTTTCTGGCTTGCTTCTATATCTGTGTTAACTTGCTTTGGTTGGGTACATTCCCATTCTGCAGTTTCTTTGCCTCTGGCAGCGTCATAATGTATTGGCCTTGTTGGAGTTATGCTGGTTCTCTCAGATGTTATGCTGTCTGGGCCAATCTCTCTTTTTACCTTGGTAAGACATATTCCTCCTGCTTTCCTTTGTTTTGAGGAAACTTTTTTTTTTTTATTGTGCGTATGTGGAGGGATCAGGAGTATGGAGTATCCTTTACTCCACCATCTTAGCTCCCAGCATGCAACTCTTCAGCTTGGTCTTTATAATTTTGTTACTCTCACTTTTGATTTTTTTTAAATTTTAAAAATTTTTATTTTTTATTTTTTTTTAAACCCTTAACTTCTATGTATTGGCTCCTAGGTGGAAGAGTGGTAAGGGTGGGACACTTTTGATTTTTTGATGTGTAGTTATTCTTTCTGTTAACATTGTTGTAATTACTGTGTATATCATTTTCTTGGCTTTGCATACATCACTCTGCATCAATTTCTGTTAAACTTTAACTGTTTCTCTGTATTCATTATATACATCATTTCTATAGCATATTAAGGTTCCATTATATTCATGTGCTACCCTTAATTTAGCCATTCCCTGAATGTTAAGCATTAACTTTGTTTCTGAATTTTGGATAGCACAAAAAAGTGCTGCTATAAATATTTTGGTGTATATGTGTGAAGATAGAATTAACTCTCCCTTTGTCTATTTTTAGTAGTTAGCTAACCATTAGGTAAGAGAATTCACAAGCCACTTACTAGAGAAAACTCACTTCCCCAAATACCACAAACACTTCCCCACTTTGGGTAGTGCTAAGCAAATTGAAGTACTGCATTTGGTTACTGTAAAAAGGGGGAGAGACAGGAAGTGAAGTGGAAAAAGGATATAAAGGAAGAGATGAACATGGTCTGGCCTCTTGGCTTCCTTCATTTTGGAGAAGTTCCTTAGAAAGAGTCTTCCCTTGGATTCTGCATCAGTGAGTAGACCTGAAGACACCACCGGAACTTCTAGCTGAGGACTATAAGGAAATCTAACTTCCTTATAGGAAATCTACATGGAGATTGGGACTTGGGGAAGCCCCTGCTAGGGGCTGAACCGGACTTCATGGACTTCACCAGAGCAGCACTTAGGGCTGGTAGGATAGACCAGGCTTTGTCTCCTTCCTATATTTGCCACTTTCACTATCTCTACCTTGTTGTAAATAAAAGCTGCTTACAGTCATTTTGACTTAGACAAATATTTTATAAATGGCGACCACTTTTATAACTCTCATATTGAGTCAAAACCTAAATTAAATTGTTACAATGGGAGCGTTTTTAATCTTACTGTTTTTCCTTCTCTTTTTCAAGATTGTCCTTCACTCCTGTGTATTTTTATTGCCCATTTATTATTCTCCCTTTTGTTCGTTAGTGAGATGCTGTACAAGGCCATAAGCTCTACTCTCATAATTATTATTTCTTTTTTGAAACACTCAGGAGCAATGTATTGAGATTCCAGGTTCTCTCATTCCACAGGGTCCTCTGTCTCATTTAAGCATTGCCTTATTTTCCTTTGTTTTGTAGTATTTATTCATAGATGTCTAAAGTTATTTATTAGTTCTAATATCCAAATTTCCTTCTGTTGTTTTTGTTTTTTTTCTGTCAATTTATGTACTTAGGTTCAAGGTCCTCAAGTTTTCTTTTTCTGACATCTTGGTAATTTTGGTCTCCCACCCCAACCCCCCCCCCCCCCATTTTCCCTGTTGCTCACTTTCTGACTTGCTGCCCTCTGATGGAAAGTTTCCTTAGTGGCTAGATCTCAATGTATTTCAGCCACCTCCCCAACTAGGTAATTCTCTGCCCAAGTAACTTTTAGCTCTACAGAACTAACCCTGGTTCGATACTGAGCTTTTGTCCTCAGGGTTAATTGGGTGCCATATATCCTGCCCTCTCACCCACTAGTGTCCTATCCTGATCTCTTTCTTTCTCATTTCTCTGGCTCAGTACCAATAGTTCAGAGCACTTCTAGGATAGTTCTACAGATTTGTTTTCTACAGTTTGGATTTCTGGGACTCTGGGAGGAGGGTGGGGTATGGTATTTTGAACTCTTTTTCTAGCCCATTCAAATGTTCTGACCCTTTCCCTCTTCCTGGCTCTCCTGTAGGGATGTTTGGCAACTCAGATCACTGCCCATCTCATTACTAACTATCCATTGGGACATTGTCAGCAGGCTTCTGCTCCTGAAGAGGTGTCACAAGCCTTTTCACAGGGGAAACAAGCTTCTCCAGCCTGGATCTAGGGTCTCTTTGGTACTGGAAAGAGGGAGAGGTGGGCAGACTGCGTGGTTGGGTTTTGTTGCAAGGCAGTGTTTTGAATCTTTGGGTGGGCTAGTGCGGCTTCACTGCTGTTAGAGTGGGAGGAGAGGAAGAAGTGTTGAGTGATCTCAGACTAGATGTCAGTTCATGTTGTGTTGTTTTAAACCTTTTGTTTTTTTTGTCTTTGGTACTTAATTTCTTTAAGAGAGATTTGAACATTATGGAGATCAAGGAAAATTTCCATTCCTTTATCTTATTGATCACATGACTCAAAAGTCACTGTTTGAATATTTTCTAATTAAAATATTGTTTCTCATGGATGTAATCACTTATGACAACTCAGAGTTACTCATCTTACTTGCTTTAATACTGTTAGGGTTCAAAATGGGTGGCCTCCAGAGGAACACACGAGACAATGCAATCAAAGCAGGAGAAAGCTTTATTGCCAGTACGCACTGGGGAAACTCATCAAAGAGAGTCCCGAAGCATGCATTCAGAAGAGGGAATATATATGTTTCTGGGATATAGGTGCCTTTGTCTTAGGGTGAGCTAATAGCTAGACAGAGGGAATAGGGGATGCTTTCAAGTGCCACAGGACATGATTCTTAATCTTCAAGGCTGTTCTGTCTAGGAATCTTCAAGGCTGTTTCATCTAGGGGCCCTGGGGCTTTCAGCCAGGAGTTGTCCCTGGGACTGTGAGTCAGAGATAACTGCCCTGCTTGAGCCGGGCATGACGTTATCCAAAAACCCCTTGCTTAATTGCCTAGTTTAGCTTTTTGGCTATAATATTCTTATAAGCTATAAGCTACAATATTTCTATAAGCTTTTTTGGCTATAACAATACTTATATGTTTTTATGTTGTTTCCTCAATGGAATGTAAACTCCTACACTATAGGGATTGTTTCATTTTAATCTTTGTTTTCCTAACACTTAGCACAGTACCTGAAATATAAGAGGAGTACAATGATCTTTTCACTGTACCAGTGGATTCCGATTTGAGGTTACAAAACTTGTGAAGGGGCCTGGGGAATATTTGGTAAATAACCATATTATTCTATTAAGGAAAGATATTGATGTCAGTGAGGAAAAATTGTGGATTAGAGACAGAATAATGAAGAGGTAGGGGTGAGGTAGGAAAGGGAGGATTTCTTTTTATAGTGTTTCTCATAAATTTGAAAAAGATAGTTGAAGAAATCATTCTTGTTAACCAAAATCAAATGAATGAGGTATGTAAGCAAAACCCTTTTCATATTAAGCTAGAAAAAAATCAGTGACAATGATCAAGTAAAAGCTGAGCTAATTGATTTTCACATTAACTGGAACCTCCAATTGATTTCTAGTCAATGAAATTACAGAATTTCTGGTGCACATTTGGATAAGCATATCACATTTTTATTTAACATGCTTACAGGCTTTGATTTAATTTAATTATCTATGTGAATCTGCATTCTTGATCCTGACCTCAATTAAATACCCAGACAGGAGGCTGAACAAGATATGTAGATATCTCTTTCAAAAATCATACCAAAAACAAAACTGTTGCTTGAGAAGAATGACATTTAACAACTTTGGAATATTAAAATGTTTACTTCTAAATAAAATTTTCCATATGAAAAATTAATCTATTTTATCTCTTATGTGCACAGGCATTGTAACCTTTACTATTTTTTTCATATTGAATAGGTAGTATAGAAAAGTTTACCAAAAGCCAAAGGGTCTGGGGACCAAAAAGCAGGTTGGGAACCATGCTGTATGCAATACCACAAAGTTTTCAAAAATAGTCAAAGGCTTCAGAAAGGTGAGGAATGTAAGTACTAAATGAGAGTGAAATTGAACATGATATGGTCTTGGAGCTCAGTCACTTCACATTCTTTAGCTCTCAAGAAGAACAGGTGCATATAATTGAATTAAACCTAAACATATTGTTCTGCCAATTTATGTATGCACCTAAGCACTGATAAACTTGCCAACAAAGAAACATCTGGATGGCAATTCTGAAAAAATAGTTGTATTATGCATGGATTATTTTTGCATCCTTAGAAAAATCTCTACTTTGATGTCTATATTAAAAAGCATACTGTTGCTGATCTCTCTCATAGTCTCTATTAGGCTGCCAATGGACATATGTTCTGCTAATATGCCATTCCTTGAATAACAATCAACCTTATTAGGTTTATTTCAGATTCGGTGATTATTTTGACTGTCTCTTACATGGTTGACAACTAACACATAGCACATTGCCTTTTCCAACTGTAGTAATTAAAATTGGGTGGCCAAATGTAATAGTTAAAATTTTGGTTTGACAGAGATAATAATGGTTAAAAAAAAAGAATTGTTGTGGCCACTGTTTATAAAAATTAAAGTTAAACTAGGAGTCATGTAAAGGGTAAAAATTATGGTTGGACTAAATATTTAAGAGTTTGGTTGCCAGGAATTGATTACTTAATTCCAAATGAAAGACTCAAGTCAGAATGACTTTTATGATAGTTTATTACAAATAGGAAAGAGTGAAAGAAAGGAAAATGAGAGAGAGAGAGAGAAAGAAAGAGAGAGAGAGAGAGAGAGAGAGAGAGAGAGAGAGAGTTACTCCAGCCTGGTCCAAAGGTCAGAACCAGGCAGGGCTTCAGAGGCCCCAGCAAAGGGGGCACAGAGGTTAATTAAACAAGGCTCCTAGCCACAAGGCCCCCTCCAAGAAGAGAGGCCTCTTCAGAGGATAGTGTCTCCAGAAAAGCCAAGGAAAGGGAGTCAGCCTTTCATTCACCCATGTGACAACCCAAAAGGAAGCATTCTGAGGTTTCAAGCCTGAGCTTCTCCAAGGCCCAGTTCAAAGGGCAAAATCCTGCTCACACGAAGTTGCCATCGTATTTAAAAGGTAGTTCTTTGCGTCACTTCCTGTGCCCACCTTCCAGTTTTACATGGACAAATGGCAGCTTTAACCTTGCTTCGGAGTGCCCAGGGGGCAGTCAGTTGTTTTTGATTTGTCACTCCCTAGACATCTGGGTCATAGACGACATCCCCTTCCCTCCCCCCCTTCTTAAATGGGGTGGGGTATATACATTCCTGGCGGCTAAAGCCTAAAGAATAAATACGGGAGAGATGATTCCATCTTCATGGTCAGTAGGCTGATTAGTAACTTTATTTACATCAAGGTAGAGATACCAAAGTGGGAAATATAGGAAGGAGGCAGAAAATATCACCTAGCTAAAAATACCCTAAATCCTAATCCTAGTGCCTCCAGATTGTGAATGTGAATACAAATTCGAATCTCACCAGAATCCAGAGTCCAGATCAGGAAGCCAAAATCTTTTTTTTTGTTTGTCTTATTTTTATTTTTTTTTGAAAAATGTTATTTAATTAATTAGTATATTTTTCCATGGTTGCATGATTCATGTTCTTTCCCTCCCCTTCTCCTAACCTCCTACCATAACCGATGAGCAATTCCACTGGGTTTTACATGTGTCACTGATCAAGACCTATTTCCATATTATTAATATTTGCATTAGGGTGATTGAGGAAGTCGAAATCTGAAAAGTCAAAGATGCTGAAAAACCATGAGAACCTTCAGCACACAGGAGGCCAAGACTGCCAAGAATCCCACCAGAGCTCACACTACCTAGGCTAAAGGCCACAAATAATGAAGAATCAAAGAATGCACCAAGGATGAGGAACTCAAGAATCAAAAGAGAGGGAATCTCTCTCAGGCTTCTGCTTATATACAGTTTTCTCCACCATCAACTCTCCTTGTTACATCTCAGGAATCAATCACAGCCTTTCAATTTGCCTAGAGCTGCCTTGGAGTGGGGGCAGTGCTTGTGGACTGTTAAGGTGTGAACTTTCTTTGTTAGTGACTTACTAAGTTTTAAGTAGGGATACTTTAAGTTCTTGATTGATTAACTTAAAATAGAAAAAGGGAATAAAAAAATTCCCTTTCATATAAGTCAGACAACCCTAGCCTACTTTGCCCTTGTAGAATCAGCATAGTAATAAATGAAAAGGCAAGAACTCTGTAAGTACAGAACAAAAAAAAAAAAAAAAAAAAGAGAAATATAGAGTCTTTCCAGCATGTCCCACTACCCCTTTTGCTAATATTCAAGAGACTATTGCTTTAGAGAAAGGGCTGTCTAGCAGCAGGGTTGTGGTCTAATAAGTTATTATTGGGGAAGGTTTGAATATTGTATTGTGTTGGATAGGAGCCAAAAGGAGGCAGATAAGATGGGAATAAAAGTGATTTTAAGTTTCAGTATCACATTAAAATATATGGACATTCTTTGAATAAGAGAGTGCAGTGTCACAAAAACCTAAGATGAATAGAATATCCAGGAAAAGAGGCATTCCATAGTGTCAAAGGCTTCAAAGAGATCAATGAGGAAACTCTGTGGCATTGAATAAGAAACAGGTAAATGTAAAGTAATAATTATTCTTGATATATAGTCATACATACAAAAGATATACATTTTCAGACAATATATACATTTTCAGACAAATACAAAATAAGAACTAAAAAAGAATTCATTATTTAACAAATGTTCTTGGGGAAAATTAGTTTGCAATTTATTGGGAAATGAATTTTGATGTACAAATCTCACCAAGTAATGGAATCAATTTTGGCTTATGTCAGACATAAATAAAACAAAGAACTCTAAAAATGATGGAAGAAAATGGAATCGTATATTTGTCTTACTTATGGAGAGGGGATGACTTTTCTATTTAACAAATAGAAAGAATTATTAGAAATAAGATAGATCAACTTGTTTATGTTGTAATAAAATTCTCTATAATAAAATAATTTAATAAGAAAAGAATAATAAAGAAAAATACCAAATTCCTTTTATGACAAAAATGTGAAAAAATTATCATGCGAGAAAAAATTTTCTAAATCAATACTGATTAGGAAAATGCAAATAAAAACAACTTTGAAGTAATATCTCAGACCTATCAGATTGTTGACTATTACAGAAAAGGAAAATGACAAATGTTGGAGGAAATGTGGCCAAATTGAGACACTAATACGGAGCTGATGAAGTTGTGAACTGATCTAACCATTATAGAGAACAATTTGGGTTGGATCTGAGGTGCTCTTTTGTTGGTGTAGCCCTGGTCCCAGGATACCAAAGTGGCCCTATACCCAGAATTTGGAATCTGGAACAGTAGGTGGAGGGGTGGTCAGTCAACACTTCTTTGTGTGCAGTTTTGTTTCCAGTTCCTCCTTATCCCCTGAAAGTCAACTCTCTCTGCCTACCTTTCAAGTTGGGTTCAGCAGGAGAGCTCCCTCACTCCATCTTGCTGTTGGAATTTGGTTCCTGTGTCATTTTGAAGTGCTTTTTAAAGATTGGTTTGGAAGGACAGTCAGAGTGGTTTCAGCTTTTACTCCTACTAAGCTTCCATCTTGGCTCTTCCCCCTAGAGAACAATTTGGAAATATATCCAAAGGACTCTAAAACTATGCATACCCTTTGACCAAGTAATATTACTACTTGTTTTATATCCTAAAGAGATAAAAGAAAAAGGGAAAGGACTTACATGTACAAAAATATTTATAGCAACTCTTTTATGGTGGCAAAGAATTGGAAATTGAGGGGATGCCCATAAACTGGGAAATAGCTGAAAATCTATAGTACATGATTGTGATGGAATACTATTGTCCCACAAAAAATGACAAGTAGGATAGTTTCAGACACATCTAGAAAGGCTTATTTGAACTGATGCAAAGTGAGGTGAACAGAAACAGAGCACTGTACATAGTAAAACAATATTATATGATGATCAACAGTGAATGATTTAGTTATTTTCAGCAATACAATGATCTCAGACAATTTTCCAAGAATGAAAAATACTATCTACCTCCAGAGAAAGAACTTATATGCAAATTCAGATTACTTTTTTTCCTTATTTTTTTGGGAGGGAGTGTCTGTGTTTTCTTTTATAACATAGTTAATATTGAAATAAGTTTTGCATTACTGCACATGTATAATTTACATTAAATTTATGTCAAATATTTGCCTTCTCAAGGTGGGGTTCAGGGAGTAAAAGAGATTTTAGAACTCAAAAGTTAAAAAGACCCAAATATTAAAATTTGTTTTTACATGTAATTAATAAAAAATTTTATAAAGGAAAGTATATGCAGAAAATGTTCTTAAGGAAAAGAACTATCTGAACAAAGATTTTCATACAACAATATTTATGATTACCTTTTCCTAAGTCTTTTTGGGGTTGCTATTTTCTTTCCCCTCCCCTACTAGTCCATTGGAGCTATTACTGTCCTTTTCTTCCCCAAATCCCTTTCCTCCATAGGTTGATTTGATTCTGTAAGCTCCCAAAGTCTCTGATAGCTGGTAGAGACCCATTTTAAAACATATACCTGTGGGACGTTTCACTTTCCCCACTAAGGAGCAGGACAATGCCTAACTGAACTGATAACTATTGCAAACCACTGCAAGCTTGCTAAGATAAAAAAGGAAGTAACTGAAATTAGACTTAAAGATTTACAAAATCCCTATCTGTCTTCAGACTTCTAATGGCTACAAAGAGCATCCTTTTTTAAGTCTTTCAGGTTGAGTTCCAAGTATGTAGATTATTCTATGGTTAGTTTGTCACAAGTTACTCATTTAGAGAGCATTTGCCATGTAGAAAGATCTGATTAATCATCTGTGGTAGGAAGAATTATTATAGTTCTTGCCATATAGACTAGGGTGGTTTTCTTCTAAAAGGCAAATAAATTGTACTTAGACCTTGATGGTTTGGGGGGGTGGAGCCAAGATGTCAGAGCGAGAAGCATTAGTCTAGTTCTTTCCCTATACCTCCTCAACAAAGATCTAGAGAATGCATCAGACTGAATCCTGAGCAGGAACATCAAGAAAAAGTCACAGTGAGTCACTTTTCTAGCCTCAGGCTACACAGAGAAAGAAAGATTTCTCTCTTCTGGGGAGGAGAATTGGTCAGGAGTATGTGGTTGCTGTGCTGGTGGTGGTGGCAAGCATTCTAATGTCCAGGGACTGAGAAAGACCCAAAATAGGGCACCAGAAACAGATCTATGGGGTCCCTGAATAAGCATTAGCTGTAGGAAGAGGCAACATTTGGAAACTCTGTTACCCAGCACAGTATCAAAGATCCAAGAAGGAGAGGAGTATGTGTGAGTATTGGCCCTAAGGGTACTGAGGATGGAATGTGTGGTTCTGATCCCAAAGGTAGAGTGTAACATTTCAGACCAAACAGAGCAGGCACTTCTTCTACTTTGAACCTACAGGTATTCCTAGTAAGGGGATAATGGTTGAATCAAGCAGCAGTCTGCTGAAACTTCGAACTTGAAGAACATAGACCAGGAGGGCAGTGAACAGTCCTCATGGATCATACTACTTTGGGAAAACTAATAGGGGGTCAGCCAAAGCTATAAAAGAAGTTGAAAGACATAAGAGGACAGAAGCTCAAGATAGATATACTCTGCCCTCCCCCTCTGCCAAAGTGTGAAGAACCAAACACTAAGATAAAGTCCAAAATCAAGAAGTAAACTTAGAAGAATGAGCAATCAAACAAACAAAAAAGAACCCAAACATAAAGAGTTATTATGACAACAGGGGAGCTCAAGACACAAACATAGAAAAAGAGAATGATGCAAAAAAGAAAATCTAAGCAAAGTCTCAAGGTTAAATGTAGCTTGGAAATAAATCCAACAAGAATTCCTAGAAGAGTTAAAGAAGTAGCTGAAAATGTTTTTAAAAAATGAGAATAGTAGAAGAAAGAATGGGAAAAGAGGCAAGGTCTAGGAAAGAAAGAGAATGAAAAGAGAATAACAACTTTGACTTGTTTCTGGGGTCAGTTGAAGTCAAAACAACCTTTTTTCCTCCAATTAAACAGGAACAGTGATTGGCAACAATTTACAAGATGAAAACAATGGATGTGGATTGCCTTAGTGGTTCAAAAGTGTTTTGGGTAGAAGAATAAACCACGTCAGCATATCAATGTATGATCCAATACTGTATGTTCTTCTCACAGAACTCTCATATTATTTTCTTGTCTGGACATCTAGTATTTGGGGAAAGGGAAAGTTTGCTTTTCTCATGCTGGGGAGCAGACTTCTTGCTTTGTGATTTCTAGCTGATAATTCTGATTTTATTGGGGCCTGCTCTCACTACTAGGGTCTACATCTGCTCCTTTTTTATTTAAATAAAGCAAATGAAGGCAAAGTAAATGAGTATGTAGTTTGTATGGATTGTGTGAGGCTAGAAAGCTAAATTCTAATTCTAATCATTTCCTCCTATTTTCTTCCTCATTAACAACTACAATGATATAATATTTACATGCACTTTGAAGTTAGTGAAGCACTTTGCATCTCACTACATTGGAAACTCAGTTATTACACCTATGTAGTGAAGAAAGAATGGGGCTAACTTCTAACACATAGGTTAAGTTCCCCCAAAAAAGAACTTGCTAAATCTTCTCAGAGTTCTAGGGGTATGCTTGAGAGTTGATAGTCTTCTAATGCGTTCATCTTTTTTCCTGATTCTTTTCCCAAATATTAATGAACTAGGGGGCAGCTGGGTAGCTCAGTGGATTAAGAGTCAGGACTAGAGACAGGAGGTCCTTGTTTCAAATCTGGCCTCAGACACTTCCCAGCTGTGTGACCCTGGGCAAGTCCCTTGACCCCCATTGCCCACCCTTACCACTCTTCCACCTATAAGCCAATGCACAGAAGTTAAAGGTTTAAAAAAAAACAAACCCAAATATTAATGAACTAGTCTGAATAAGTGAAATAGGTTAGAAAATAAAGTAGAACTGAAGTAGATAAAGTAGATTAATCCATCCCTGCATTATTTAGGAAACTGATCTAGTCCCTCCAGGAGGTCAAGCAACTTACTCTGGTGGTAGGCCAGAATCCAATTATCCTATGGCCAGGAAACAAAGGACATCAGGACAAACAAATAGGTCAGGATGGAATGCAAGGTAACACATAGCTAACTATGGGTAAGTGATTAAGTACATGTGAAAAGTAAATAACCCCTAAGTGACCTGAGTGCTACTCACTTATCACTGACCACACACACCTGTGTTTGTGATGAAGTTGTTGCTTGATTGACAAATAAGAACCTGTATGTGAAAGGAAATAGCCTTTTATCTTGTAACCTATATAAACTGTCTTGTAATGTCAGTCTAAGACAGCTTCCAAAGTCTGTCCCAGGTGGTAGATTTTTTAAAAAATAACAGTTCCAATTATTGAATTTCTGGGCATCTGGACTCTTTTTATGAAGTACCCCACTTCATTAATACTGTTGATTATCCCACTGTTAATTTAATTAACCAATATCTCATCATTATAGATAATAAATGACCATTAATTAACTTTTATAAAGTGATATTTCCTGAGAAGAAAAGAAGTACAAAAAACTGAACTCTCCTCCCAAACCAAAGCATGCTATACTCTTTATTTCCTCAGTCATTCCCCATACATGATTAGGCAGGAGGTAGAGCTTTCTGTGCTTGCTTCTAGGATTGGACTCTCTTTGGCCAATTGCCCCATTACTTCCATTTTGCAGATGAGGAAAAGGAATACAAATACTTTGTGCTTTCAAGGACTTTATTACATATCCTAATAGGATTAGATGACACACATTAAAAAATATACATAGGGTCATGGTGGTGAAGACAGGGTTTTTGTCTATAGTCAAGGAAATGAGTACCAACAATTTGTGAGAAGAAAATCAAATACAGAGATCCCTCACCTATCGCAGGAGTTAACATTCCAGAGACTCCTGAAATAGGTGAAAATTCACAAAGTAGTTATTAAATTTATTTTATTATTTATATATATTTTAAGGTTTTATAAACCCTTCTCACTCTCTCTTCTATAAACCTTTTTTATACTCTTATTAACCTTTCCTACACTCTTATTAACACTTCATATGCTCTTAAACACTTTCTGAACATATAGGCATGGTGTGGAAGAGCAAACAGACCAATGCTACAGTCACTGAGCCAATCAGCTCCCAGGATACTGAACAAAGCACTGTGGTTGGTTGCCTTAATTCCATCAGCCAATAGCGGGCCATGTACAATCTCAGGTTGGCAAACTTGTGCAAACAGTAGTGGTGTACTGCATTTCCATTTTGTATAGTACAGTATTCATCCACAAAATCCCGGGATATGGTGAAAACTCCATGACACAGAATTAGATATTAAAAAACAAAACAAAACAAAACACGATACAGTGAAGCCGTGATAAATGAACCATGATATAGCAAGGGACTACTATAATATGCAGTTTTTGGAAGTAAGAGTAGGATTGTTTTGCTTACTATATCTATCCAGAGCAGGAAGCAGGAGGAAGAAAGAATAAGGCAAAATGGCCTGAGTACCCAGCTGTTAGACTATGTTATTCATGTCTGAATTGAGAATAAGAAGAGATTTAGTGAACATTTAATTCAACCATATCTTTTCTGAATATGAAACTAAGGTTCATCCAAACTCATCTTGGAAAATTCGCCACCTTTTGGGACAACTCATTCAACTCTTAAATAGCTCTAATTGTTAGTAAGTTTGTTTTTTTTTTTAAATCCTTACCTTCCATTTTAGCATCAATATCCTACACTGGTTCCAAGACAGAAGAGTGGTAAGGGTGGGCAATGGGAGTAAAGCGACTTGCCCAGGGTCACATAGCTAGGAAGTGTTTCAGGCCATATTTGAACCTAGGACCTCTTGTCTCTGGGCCTGACTCTCAATCCACTGAGCCACCTAGCTGCCCCCTAGTGAGCTTTTCTTGACATCAAACTTAAACTTGCCTCTTTCATTCATTAATTTTGGTTCTGCCTCTGGGGCCAGCCAGAACAAATTTCTTTCACATGATAATCCTTTAAATACAACTATCATGTTTAGATTTATACATTTATTAAAAACTCATTTTTCTGAACAATGTGGAAAAGCCTGGGTCCCATCCTAATCAGAGAGCTTTTGAATTGAAACCTTGTTGCTAAGTGTCTGACCCTGTTTTCAAAATTTGATTTCTTATTCATTTTCTCTCTCCCCACTGAACATTATTTTCTCTAGACTAAATATACCTGATTCCTTTAAGCCATCCTCATATAATAATGAATTTAAGGTATTTCACCATCCTGATTGCCTTCTAAGGGGTAAGGTAAGTTTACTAATCAAGACAGCCCAACAAGCCCAAAGTTGAGTAGATTCAGTGCTGCAGACTGCTGGCATGATACCTGCAGGGCCAATCTAGAGGGAGTCTTTCTAGTTGGGGAAAATTGGGGTAACAGCAGAGTAGAGAGAATAGTGATTCATTTAGATGGACAGCTGGATGGAATTCAAGCATTGTTTGGTCTGGGACTGGTGGAAGAATGGGGACTAGATGAATTTGTTCTCATGGATCAAAATAGCTCAGCTCTAGGGTAGGAGTTCCAAAGCTAAATGGAACTTTCTTTTTTACAGTCTCCAGAGAATTTTAATCTTTATAAGATATGTAAACAACTAACAGAAATATATAAAACCATTAGCCATTCTTTAGCAGAGAAGTGGTCAAAGGTTTTAAAAAGATAGTTCTCTAAAGAACTGTACACTTTTAACAATAATGAAAAAAAGTTCTAAAGTCTTTACCAAGTACAAATAAGAGAAATGCAAATCAAAATAACCTGAAATTTTACCTTACATTTAGCAAATTACCAAAGATGACAAAAAATGGAATTAATCAATGTTAAAGAGGTTATAGAAAGACTACTAGGGCATTATTGGTGAATTTGTGAATTAGTACAGGCATTCTGGAAGGATGAATGGAACTTTGGATTCAACCCTCTGAAGCAAAAATTGAATAAATCAACAACTTAAGTAATTGAAAGAATGTCCATTATTCATGGGTAGTCTCAGCCAATATTATAAAAATTATTCTCTAACCTAAATTAATTCATAGATTTCATTATACTAATCCAAATACTGAGTAGCCAACCAGACTCTTGGACAATGAGCCAAGAGTGCATACTTTCCTATTAGCTTTATAGCAAATAATGATTCATCAGAATGATTGAGTAAAGGGTATTGAATTTGCCCTTCACTATAACTTTCTCAGTTTGTAAAATGGATTATAAAGATCTCATTGGGTTTAAGCATTATATTCATAAAAATACAACTGTGAATTGAATTCCCATGTTGACCAATTACACACACACACACACACACACACACACACACACACACACACACACACACATTCATTTTAGCCAAGAATGGCAATATTAACTCTAGCTGGTCATCTCTAACTCTTCAATCTCTGTTTTAGAAAAAAAAAATAACTAGTGGGGATCCTTTTTCTCCCACAGTTTAGTCAAAATGGTAGGCTTTACTGACTGAATTCACTACTTCACCAGATAACTGTTCTCCATTTTTATATTGTAAGTATAGATGTATTTAAAGTGAAATAATTGTCACACACATCCATCTATCCATCCATCTGTCTATTCATCTGTCTAACTTTTTATTTTTGTTCTGGGTTTTCTTACTATTGTCACTAGAAAATGAAAAGCATGGTACCTTATCCAAAGGAATTTATAGGGAGCACCTTCACACTTTTATTACGTTTGAACAAAAAAACTTTTCAAAATGTCATTTTATCTTAAATACACAAGGTCTTAAGAACTCATTCTTCTGAGTAGTGTGGAGAACTTGGATCCCATCCTAATTATAGAGCTTTTGAATTCTTTGCTCTTGTCATTAAGTAAAGTGTCTGGCCCTATTGTCAAAGGGATGCAGTTTAAGCATGATTTCTTGCCTCATTTTTCTCTACAATCTGTCAATGTCAGGGTCTGTGAGTTACTGTAAGGAAGTACCACATTTTAATTTAGAAAACTGTCATTTCTTATAAGAAGTATGTGAGGATCAATGCCTTGATGTGAAGCCAGAAGTCCCAGGCCTTTTAGTCAATTTCTTGGATTTTGTCTACACTGTGAAGATTCAGCAATTCAATTCAAATCAACAAACATTAATTATTGCAGTAGAACTTAAGTTCCATAAGGGCAGGGATGGTAAGTTTTACTTTTGTTTCTCTGGTGTACTGCTTAGGTCATAATGGATATTTTATATATATTAATTAGTTGATTATTAAAACCCTTATTATCAACCCCGCTCCCAGGATAGAATTACATAAAGCTTTAAAGGCCTTGACTATAGTTAAAGCAGGTCTAGCTTTTCTGTGCTTTAGGGATTTTCCTCATCTAATCAGGAACCTTCAGTAACTATGACCAAAGTTAGTATTGGCACAGTTTGGTCTGGGGAAGAGAGAAAATATTTCCTATGCTCTTCTTTGGTTTTAAATCCCATTATAGGTGGTCCCTAAATGTGTGGAAAACACCTCAATTTCTTCCTCATCAAAGCCTTCTTCTATAGTAATTATCACCCCTCAGATGAGAAATCTTAGTATCAAGGACCTCAGTGGACATTGCCAGAGGATAGTCTTCAAAAACCTCAAGCAGTGATGAAATTGTATCTTCTTTGGTAGACAGAATCTCTGGTCCAGAACTGCACCTCTATGTTTAAATGAGTTGGGTTCAACTGTGAGAGCCTCTCAATAACCATATTCTTTTGCTCAGTTCATCACTGAGAATTTCCCTTTAGAATGCCAGAATTCAGCTTATGTCTAGATGTCCACAAAGTGATAAAGGTCCCTCACCTCTAGCATAATCCCTTAGGCTACTAAGACATAAAATATGGGACAGATCTTATTTCACCTCCTGGAAAACGGAAAGGACTTACATTTGAGCACAAAACAATGATTCAAATGAGATAACATTTGTAAAACCCTTAGAACAGTGCCTGACCCATTAAATGCTAGTTTCTTCTCCTCCCTCCCTCCCTTCTCTTTCTAGTGCATCTTTCTATCTTGTGCAGAGACCTACGAGGCCCTTTAGACTTATAGTACTATCCTGATTGAGGCTTCTTTGGTATATTTGCTAATACTCTAGAACCCAAGGTTGCTAAAGAGTCAACTAACCCTTCTTGTGAATCCCACATTTCTCAAGATCTATACATTGTTTAGATTTACAGTACTATTCTGTTTGGGGCTTGCTGGAGAGAAAAAAAGAACTTGGAGTTTATGGAGGACTGATTCTTTGCTCTAAGAACTGCACCATGTATGTCGCTACTGCCCTAGAAAAGAGAAAAAGTCAAGTTTGTTTCTTTACATTATTATAGAATACCTTATTGTCTCTTAATTCTTCTTGCTGCTAGAGTTGAGTACTTGATAATGCTCAGGAACTCCTTTTCTGACCAGGAAACTTGGTCCCGATATTTCTCTTTGTTTAGGAATTCCTTCATGATTCCTTGATTGCTTGTTCCTGTAGCTTTTGGGCTGACCAGGAAAACCTCACCACTTCAAGGCTACTCCTGCTGCCATTCCTAGGACCATGTGGTTCTCTGATGTACATCGTTCCTGGAAGGGGACATATGAATGTACAGGCTTCCTTTCAGGAAATAAGAATTTATATGTGTCCAACTAGCTTCTCTTTGTCTCATTTATGATTTCTTGGGTCTCTGAAGTTTTTTTCTCATAGTCCAAAGACTGGAGCACACATGAGCCAACTTGTTAGTCTAGTAGTATCCCAATATGGTCAACTATGCATTCTTACCAGCAACATTTTTTTTGCAGGGGGGGAATTCATTTATGATATATATGTATATTTGTGTAACATGGGGCCAGTCAATGAACCCAGTTTTTATGAACATGTACAATATGCTTTGCTGATACAGTCTCCAAATGGACTTGAGCATGCACAGTCATTTGGTGCCTAATTATGGGCTGCTAACTGCATGGTGAAGAGGAGATTATCACTTCACTTTGTAGCTGGAACTCTGAAGCATTCCATAGGCATCAGTTAGCCAGAACCTGGCCCTTCCCCCCCCCCCCCCCCTTACCTAGCTACTATTTGGATGAGAGAGATAAGGATATAATGAGAAAAGCCTTGGACTCTCTCTATTGAGGTTAACATGTGGCCCATCAATATAGACTTCTGTGCTTGGTATGCTTGTTTGCTCATTCATGTTTTAGATGTAGGAGTTTGGAACTGAATATAATTCTAAGAGTTTCAAAAGGTCCACATACAAACCACCAGGGTCCTTGAGGCTGGGATTTTCTAGAAGTTGAATGGTAAAGAGTGAGGTGACTAAGGATTTTCTTGACTAAGTTCAGAAGTACCAGAGTGGTGGACTCACTGGACTCTTCAGCCTTGATTCATTTGGAAGGAAACCTTGTTGGGTGAATGCTGTGCAGAAACTTTGCTAAGTCTGAGCCCCCTCTCCTTAGGGACCAATGTAGTATAGGGGAGAGTGAGACCCTAAGAATTGAAGAGAAACACAGGTACTTCTGTCTTTATGGTACCTTTCCCGTGAATATCTCTGTATAATTGATGTTAATTGTTTAAGTAGAACTGAGGGATTGGTGAGGAAACACACTGGAATGGGAGTCTAAGCTCATAGCATTAGAGAAAGATTCCCCTAGTGACTCAGAGGTACTCCTAAATGCAACTAACTTCACTTAAGGAGAGACATCAGAGTTATTAATATGTTTATTTATTTACAAATAAATAATTGGGTACACAGGATGTTCTCAGAGAAGTAGCATCTCTAGTGTGAGATTTTCCAAGTACTTTTCAAGGTTGCTCATCTATCTTTGATATCCTACTCTCAGCCATCTCTCACCTGTGGTTCCAAGAAGCTGTAGCATGCATAGAGGCCATACCTGTATAAAACTTGACAGACAGGCTAGACCAAGATGAGGGTAAATGACAGACCTTAAACCTATTGGTGAGTTAGAGGGATTGTCTCTCCCAAGCATATAAAGACTTTCCCCAGCAGAATGGGTGAATGAGAACAATTTGTTCCAATAGCCATGAAAGTTACTGAAGCAGGTGCTTCAGAGCACTTTAAGTCTGGTCAGACATTGAAGACACCAGGGTCATTCAGTGCATCCCAAATCATTGTCAGTCATCTGTTTTTTGTCTTGGCACTGGACATCGATGACTGGAAGAAAGTGTGAGGTTGACAAATTTGTGCAATTCTGCCTCACTTAAATCCAACTCACTCACAGATCAAGACATCACCTTTGTGATGTCATTGGCCCTTTTCAATAATGAAGGACAAACAATGACCACAAATTAAATAATGTACTATTGTGATTATATGCATTATAACACAGTTACCTATTATAATGAAATATAATTATATACATAGTAAAACTTACACAAAAATGAGAAGGAAATAGTGAGCCATTCAAGTATCTTTGACAAGGAAACCCTAAATGGGGTCATGTATAGTTGGACATGACTGAAAATAACTGAATGACAAAAAAAATGAACTGCTCTTTTAGAAAAAAAACACAAAACCTTCTCAAGCTCTTAATTATACTCATATTTACCTTCTGATTACTATTACTCTAACTCAAAGGCCCAAAGTACATTGCCATATCACCTAAACTCTTTATTCACACTCGTTAGCCCACTGTGTGGTTTCAAACAACTTAAGCTTGGTTACTGAAACAATTTCCATTTCATCCTTGCCACTGCAATCACATTTCTAAATCAATCTCCCAAAATAGTAGAACAACTTTCTGATACTCCTATATATGCTCCTTGCCCCCTTTCCAGTACTCCTCCATGGGATTGTCCACCTGTACTTCTTTCTATATTCACCTCTGCAAAGCAGGAGAATGGAAATAATTTTTTTTCTTTGACTGGACACAGTTGTGTTCCTTGTTTTTCCTGCAAACTCCATAACATGTCACCAGCTCCTGACAAGCAATGTTCTGTAAAGGTCTTCCTCTAAAGAAGGAAGGAGACCTCCATTTTCCCTTCAGTGACTTTCTCAGGATATGCATCTGGAGTGATATCATCCCCCATCCATATCAAAGGTTCCAACTTCTCTAATCAGGGCATTTTGTTTACCATAGACTTTTAGGTTCTTCCTCTCCTTGGGCTGTGTAGACATTGTACTCACCTCCCAGCTCAGTTGGACTTACTTTATTCAGCTCATTTCTCCTCTCAGTCACAGTGTTCTATCTTCATTTGATCATTGCTCAGCAGAGGTCAGAGGTCTTTGAGTCACCTTCTCAATCCTCTCTTCTGAATTCCATTGTTTTCTTGCTTTATTTATATGCTGATGTAACATCCTTTTTTTCAGCACAGTTCTCCCCTTCTACACAAAGACTGTCAAACTTTAGTTGCCTGGTAGAGAGTAATAATAAGGTACCTGAAAAAGAAGTAATGATGATACTAGATAGTTGAGAAGTTGCTTTCTACTAGGAAGCCTCTCCACCTCTTCCCATCCACCTCTCATTTACTTTGCATAGGGTGTGTATATGTTTGTGTATTATTGTAATGAATTTCTGGGACAAGATGGACACCACTTTTGAGTGACAAGACCAGCAGTTGAAGACCTTGGAATGTACCCAGGAGCCAGGACAAAAGTCAGTTGGAGTCAACTTTATAAATACCCACCAGGCACAGGACAAGATGGCTCAGTCTGGAGCAGAACTTGGGAGGTGGGAGTTTGAGAGGGAGGGTAGGCCTGTATCTGCAATCCAATTGTCTTACTGAGAGAGCTAGAGAGCAATTACAACCATAATCATTAGAGCTGAGAGAGAACAGTATTACTGTCATTGCAAAAGATCATCAATAGTCTTCCCTAATCTTTGGCTTGGCTCTGGCCAAGTCAAGCCAGAATTAGTGAGAGGGTGAAGAACCTCCAGTCTCTACCTGATTTAGCAATCTCCATAGCTTGATCATTTGTTCAATCAACTAGCAATAGGGTCCCCAAATCCTCCATCCTTTCCCTTGTTCCTAACCCAATTAACTAGAATTAAATATAGTGGTTTGTTACAAAATACCTTTCCTGAGTGGTGAATATATCTAAGCCCTTGGGAAGGGGAGTCAATCTCACAGTCAGATCCAATAGCATTATACGATCAGTGCATTGATAGCCCTTATCAATAATTATTCCAATCCCAGGTTGGGGAACTAGAGAAGTTAACCACACATACAACTTCTCAGTGGTTCCCTGCCTGGGCAACTGTTAAAGGGGACAGCTGACAGGCTCAGTCCAGCAGAGCCTGTCAGGTGGGGAGAGGCATAGCCTTTCTGCCAGCAGCACCTGCACAGAGGCCTGTGGGTGAGAGTATGCTCTTTCTCTCCTACCATACCCAATCCAACCTTCAGGACCTCATATCCTCATAAAGTATTTTGTATATATAAGCTTTTCCGAAAGTTTTAGCACAGTTACAAGTTCTTAAATATTAAAACTACACCAAGAATTTAGGGATGCTTTGTATATTTATGTTCAATGTTTATTTCTCATAACAGAAAATAGGCTCCTTGAAGGCAAAGACTATTTATCCTTTTGTCTCTGCTTGGCATGTAAAAATGGAAAATGACATGAAGCATCAGTCTCAATCACTCAATCACTCAATCAATTTTGTTTAATTGTTGATTAAAAAAAACGAGATGCTAATACTGGAAAGCTATGAGTATTAACCATATAACCACAAGTATGGCAGATAGGGACCATTTGAACTGAGCTCATGCAGTTACCAGGGATAAAATCTCCTGCCTTAAGATTCTTCAAGGCTCTGCCTTTCCATTAGATAACTTTGCACCCTGGGTTTGGCTGCCGTATTAAATAAGCAAAGTTATAGATGGAAAGCTTTGGATTACCTTAACCAATAGGAATTCTGGCAGATGAACCACTGGCAGATGAAACCTGCAATCAGTGAAATTGTTTCCCTCCAAGTAAACCCCCTATCCGTATGCCAAGGACTTCTTCACAAAAATCCTGACCCTCCAGGGAGAATCTCTCAGAGGAAAAACCCTCCTTCAGCTTGATGGGAATTGTAGGCAGAGACAAAACCTCCCTCCAGCTTGGTCAAAATCCAAGAAGGAAGTTCAGTTCAGTTATTTCCAGTTGTAGATCCACAATTCCTTTCTTACCCAGAATCCTCTTCCAGGGCTTTTCTTAAAATTCCCTTCTTTCAACTAACCCTAGACAACCAGACTATCCCTAACTTATTCCTACAGGGTAAAAGCTAAACTTTGGGTTTTTGTCAAATAACACTCACTTTTTCTTCTACCATGGAGTATGATGAATGACAATAGATGCTGCTAGGAGGAAACCAAAAAATATTAGAAACAATTTTGGAAGTGGCTAAAGGAAATATCGTATGGTAAACCCAAAGCTTAATAGTCTAGTGTGATCTGTGAAGAAACCTGATAGGATTTGGAGAATGGTGGTAGATTATCATGAACTAAACAAGATTATTTCCCCAATACATACTGCCATTCCAGATAAAGTTGCTTTCTTGGTGATTTGCTGCAAAAGTGGGGCAATGGTATATTGGGTATTTTAAAAATTTCTCTAAAAATTAAAAAATTACAAGTAGAAACAATTTTTGACAATTGTTATCTGACATTTTGTGATTCAGATTCTCTCTCTGCCCCCTTCCCATGGTGGTAAATCATTTGATAAAAGTTATATTGGTGCTATTATGCAATAGATATTTCCATATTTCTATGCCATGAAAGAAAACACATCACATACATAAGAAAAAACTCAGGAAGGAAATAAAGTGAAAAATGGAATGCTTTGATCTGCAATCAGACTCTAAGATATCCTTCTTTGGCTGAAGATAGCCTTTTTTTTTTTATCATGAGTCTTTTGAGGTTATCTTGGAACTTTGCTTTACTGATAATAGTTTAGTCCTTCACAATTGACTACCATATAGTATTTCTGTTACTTTATACAGTGCTCTCCTAGTTCTGCTCACTTTCCTTTGCATCATTTCATATCTTTCTAGATTTTTCTGAACTTGTCTTGTCCATCATTTCTTATGGTGCCATAGTATTCCATTTTAATTGTGTTATACACACACACACACACACACACACACACATAAAATTCTGTTACAAATATTCCAAATACCACTTGTTCAGCCATTTCCCAATTGATGGATATCCCATCAGTTTCCAATTCTTTGCTACTACAAAAAGAGTTGCTAAAAATATTTTTGTATAAGTATCTCTGATATCTTTGGGATGCAGACCCAATGGTGGTAGTCAATGGGATTTTGTATTGGGTCTCATTAATGTGTTTGTGCTTCTTTGTTGTTGTTTGTTTTCTTTTTTGCATTCTTTTGGCAGAGGAATCACAGGAGCAGTTTGTATTCATGTGGGATGGATAACTATGGATTTTCCAGGTCCCATTTGGTAATCAAAAGTGAATTATAGGCTAAGAAACTTTCAAGAAAAGAATTTATTGAACTGTCTGGAGAGGGAAGAGCTAAAATTGGTAGCAAACTCCCCTGGGTCTCTATGAGTTACATATTATAGAAGGTCTGAGCTCAGGTTATAGAGAAGACAGGGAAATGAATTGTATTGGGTCCTACATGTTAACAGAGAGGTACTCTCCAAATAAATTTCAGAATCTCTATGGATGCTGACTTTTTCACCTGGAAAGTCTAATAGAGTCAGCATGGCCAGTATGGCCTATATTTGTTGGTCATAAATAAATCCAAAACCACAAAAGGGTTTTAGAAAGAATCTCATTTTCAGCTTAAAAAAAAAAAAAAAAAGCTGGGAAAAGGTTTGACTAGCTGCTCCTCCTTGAGACTCTATGTGTTTTACATAATAAAGATAACTGTTGAATAGCTAAAGGGAAGTTTCCAAACAAGACACATAGGCTGCTTGAGATGTTATGAGCAAATAAGCAATAGCATTCAATAAAGATTTGGCAAAGCCAAAACACAAACTATTGGGGGAGCCCAAACTAAAACCTTAGGAGGGTTCTATAATACAATCCCTGGTTCCTATGGAAGGTTTCTAGGGTCAGTCTGAACTACACAGAAACTTGGGGTTAAATAATATCCTGCCATATAATATTAGGTTCAAACAGTAAAATAAATAAGGTTTTCCAAAAGATATTTAAAAAGTTTTCTCATAACAACCTGGGGTAGGCAATAAATAAATATGGTCTAAAAAAATCCAGAAATTCATTGCGGAATGAGAATTACAACATTTGTGATTTTCTTTTTCTTTTTCTTTTTTTTTTAAACCCGTACCTTTTCTCTTGGAGTCAATACTGTATATTGGCTCCAAGGCAGAAGAGTGGTAAGGGTAGGCAATGGGAGTCAAGTGACTTGCCCAGGGTCACACAACTGGGAAGTATCTGAGGCCAGATTTGAACCTAAGACTTCCTGTCTCTAGGCCTGGCTCTCAATCCACTGAGCTACCCAGCTGCCCTCAACATTTGTGATTTTCCCAGGGACAAAGACTCACCAAATTCCATGGTCTAGATCAATCTGGATACTGTTCCAGTTCCTGTGGGCATTTACCATTAACACTATATTGATAATATCATGCTGATTTCTGATGATTTAGCTTTACTTAAGCAATATTTTAACCAGTTACATAATATTCTTGTTAAAAGGGGATGAGGAATAAAACAAATTATGTACTGTAAAGTTCCAAGGTTTGATGTGGTCAGTTAAAACCTGGATTATTCTGGAGATCATAATTAACAAAATTCAAGCTTCCTTTATTCTTACTATTGTAAACATGTTGAAAACCTTTTAGGGATTTTTAGAATATTGCAGGGGTTTTACCATTCCTCCCCAATCTTGCTCAATGCCTACATTTTCTACCATATAAAGAAGGGGAATGAGTGGGAAAGAGGCAATGAACAACAAATTGTCTTTATTAATGGTGCCACAAGTTATGTACTACATGCTATAGACTCTTTGCTCTCACATATATTAAATGTTGCAACATCTAATAAAGAATTTGTTGGACCCTGTGGCATCTTATCCAATTTTGGGTATGGCAGACTTTTGAATTCTGGTCATAATTGCTTAAGGAATCTTAAAAGATAGTATATTTTGCTAGAAAGACAACTCTTGCCGGAAGCCATCGAGGCTGTGAGGTTAGCACGGCTACTCACAAGCTCTAACAATCCAGCATAGCAGGTTGTCAGGAGGATGGAAATTCCACACTCAGTTTACCCTATGTGACTTTTTTTACAGTGACATTCACTTGCATTGAAATTATTGCAATCAATATCCTTATCCAGCTCCAAGGAGACACAGAAAAACAATACAGGTTCATGGCAAGAACAATCATAGCCATAGACTACCCACTATCCCAAAATAAACCCCCTACAACCCCCTAGAGTATAGAAATTTCCCCTAGAATTAGCCCAGTAAAAAACCAGCAGTTAGTGAGTTAATGCAAGTTTCTAAAGTTCCCAGCAAGAAAATACCTGGCCTGAGTGTTCCTAAACTCCCACAGACCAAAGAAACAGTGAAACATAAAGAAATTAAGGCAATGACAAAATAGCACAGAATCACCCTACCAGAACTGTATTCTTAGTGATCCTATAACAGAAAGAACACCATGGAAACAAACTCGGACCAGACTGACATTATTGTATCTTATTAGATGTAATCAACTACCATAACTATCTCCTTGATTGATGATGGGAATGAATAGTATAACGTAACTATATACATAATATAATTAGTTAAAATATAATTAACTATTATGCTTAGCTAGGAACTGATGTATTGGTACCTTACGGATGGCTGAAAAGAATAAGTTCAAACTAAGCCAGCCCATAATGAATAATTCTTGACAAGCTTACTTCTTTGTTTAACTACAGTAAGATAATTAGTAAATGTCAATCTTATGATGTTTCAAAAGTTAATATGTGATTTTGAATGTATAGGAAGAAAAAAACCTGTATGAGATCATAAAGAAAAGAGGGTATAAAAATTAAAATCAGCAAATGGCACAAGAGAGAGAAGGAACAGCCTCTGCAATTTTGACTTGCATTCTGGCTCATTTTCATTTCATTCTTCGCCATGCCATCCTACCTCCAGAGACCCAACCAAGCAAAGAGCGGGCTCTTCGCAAACTCTTAAGTGCTTTTCTAGTCTTCCAACAAGAGATGTCTCCAGTAACCATTTGAACATCTATACCTATAAAGAGATGGATTGATGATAAAGGGACAAAGGCCACTTTTGCAGTTATGCAAATCCCTACCTTGACTAAATAAATATTAAAAAATGTTTTTATTGATTAAGAAAAATTTTCCATGGTTACATGATTCATATTCTTTCCTTCCTCTCCTCCCATAGCCAATGCACAATTCCATTGGGTTTTACATATGTCATTGATCAAGATCTATTTTCATATTATTGATATTTGCACTAGGGTGATCATTTAGAGTCTACACCCCCAATCAGGTCCTCATCGACTCATGTGATCAAGCAATTGTTTTTCTTCCATATTTCTACTCCCACAGTTCTTTCTCTGGATGTAGATAGCATTCTTTCTTGTAAGTCCCTCAGAAATGTCTTGGATCATTGCATTGCTGCCAGTAGAGAAGTCTATTATAATTGATTGTGCCACAGAACTCTTTGTATAAGGTTCTCCTGATTCTGCTCCTTTCACTCTGCATCAATTCCTGGAGGTCATTCCAGTTCACATGGAATTCCTTCAGTTCATTATTCCTCTTAACACAACAGTATTCCATCACCAACAGATACTACAATTTGTTTAGCCATTCCCCAATTGAAGGGCATCCCCTCATTTTCCAATTTTTTGCCACTACAAAGAACGCAGCTATAAATATTTTTGTACAAATCTTTTTCCTTATTATCTCTTTGGGGCATAAGCCCAGCAGTGGTATGGCTGGATCAAAAGACAGACAGTCTTTTAAAGCCCTTTGGGCATATTCCTGACTAAATAAATAGCACACCACTCATTGGAGCTTTCTGTCCAGTGGCATAATGTTCTAAAAAGTGTTACTAACTACACTTTTATCAAGTTATGTTATGCACCCAGTAGATAGCCCAGTTACACTATGTGGTACATGAGGACTAATGCTATAATTGCTGGACCTGCATCATTGTTACCTGTCCATTGTCATGGAGGGTTTTTGTCATTATCACTCTGGAGAGATGAACCATTGAGAGATGATGACTGTTAAAACTTAGAAATTCTTAATGAAGATCATGTAGTGTGCTTTAAAGAATGTTTCAAGTACACAACTGTGCTTTTTCCTTATGCTGTGTATGCACTTATTCTGTTGGTGTACTATATGCTTACAGTTAACAAATATCATGACAACTAAGACCCTTAAAACTCTGATACATTTTCCTGTCATAGAGTCCTAGATGTATTAAAAATTCTTTTTAAGTTTTATTTTTGTTACCATGTAAAACACATTTCCATATTAGTCATGATTGTAAGAACAAACACATACATAGCCAAAACCCCAAAATAAAACCAAAAATACACTGATGTGAAAGATAGTGTAAGATTTAAATGAATATCAATAACTCCAAGTGTTAATTTTATAAAGTTTATTAATAATCACTTGAAGTAGAAGAAATAACAAAAATTAGAAAAAGAAGTTCAAAGCCTAATTTTCTAATTAAAGTAAGACCACACGTGTAAATTCTCCTGCCTGGCTGAAAGCCAGCTTCAGCAGCTGAGTTCAAGGAAAGAGAGAGAAAGGCAAGGTCACACCAAAATTTTATCCTATGTATGTATGAATGCATGCAGTGTTCACACTTGGCATGAGCATGCAAATGGGATGCTGGGTAAGAGAGTCTTGGGGAGTAAATTCTATCCACACAATCCCCCCTGTAATTCCATTGGGAGGTGAGCATGTTAGAATCTCCCAAATTTACATGGCTAGTCTCCCCAGTGAATCATTACACATAACCAGCTTATATCTCTAAAGATCTCTTACTGAAGGTTCATACAATATTGTACTTTCTAAGGGGAAATTACAATAATTTGGGGATAAGAGGGAAATAAATGAGAAAGAGAGCAAAACCAATGTTTGGTAGGTGCATTGAAAAAAAGCCAATTAGGGAACAGTCCCTTTTGGCATGAGTGTACATTCAAAATAAATGCATTAAATCCTCCACACTTCAATTCACTACATCCCAAAGTTCATTCTGGATTTTGATTCAGTGAGTTAGTGAGTTTTTTTTCCTGAAATTTCTCTAAAAGATTTTAAACCTTGCATTATAGGATAATAATACAATCCCCTCTGAGGAGAGTGTTAACTAACACCTGGATCACCCTGGGATACATGGCTGAGTTATGAGGTATATGAATCAATTGTCAAAAGAAAGTCAAAAACATAAAAGAAAACAAAATAGAATAAAAGAAAAAAATCAAAATCAAATAGTATATAAAAATTCTGAGTAATCAAGAATAAGCCCATAACAAGTCCTGGAATTGGGGCCCAGTAAAATGATTTATATCCCACAAGTCTGTAGGACCATTGTAGCAATATGCATTTACCCAATCAGTAGCCAGGAATACAGAAAATTGCCAAAGTATACAAAAGAGAGAAAAGGGACTAGACTTTGAAGAAAAAGGGAAATATCATTCCCTGGTCTGATTTTACCTTCACTAACAGGGATAGGGGAGCCAAAATTTGGAACTATTCTCAAAGGGCTTTAAAAGACTGTATGCCTTTTGATCCAGCCATACCACTGCTGGGTTTATACCCCAATGAGATAATAGAGAAAAAGACTTGTACAAAAATATTTATAGCTGTGTTCTTTGTGATAGCAAAAAATTGGAAACTGAGGGGTTGCTCTTTGATTGGAGAATGGCTAAATAAATTGTAGTATCTGTTGGTGATGGAACACTATTGTGCTGAAAGGAATAATGAACTGGAGGAATTCCATGTGAACTGGAATTACCTCCAGGAATTGATGCAGAGTGAAAGGAGCAGAACCAGGAGGACCACATACACAGACTGATACACTGTGGCACAATTGAATGTAATGGACTTCTCTACTAGCAGCAATGCAAGAATCCAGGACGATTCTAAGTAACTTGTGGGAAAGAATGCTATTTACATCCAGAGAAGGAACTGTGGAAGTAGAAACACAGAAGAAAAACAATTGCTTGATCACATGGGTCGATGGGGACATAATTGGCGATGTTGACTTTAAATGATCAGCCTAATGCAAATACTAATAATATGGAAATAGGTCTTGATCAATGACATATGTAAAAACCAGTGGAATTACTCATTGGCTATAGGGGAGGGGGGAAGGAGGAGAGGGAAAGAACATGAATCTTGTAACCATGAAAAAATATTCTAAATTAATTAATTAAATAAAAATTTTCAAAGTCAAAAAAAAAAAGGCAGCCAAACTGAGGTACTTTGTCTGAATCTGGCATGGGGAAATCCTTGCTGCTTCCTCAAACCCCAAAACAAGTCTTCTGTCTTGGCACAAATTCTCATCAATCCCACTGGGATTGGTTTGTCTCCATGACCTTGTGCTTCTTGGCATTGTACAATGGATCTTTTGTTATCCCTTCTTCTGAAATCAGATGCAATTATGTGTTAAATTTCCATAATATTTGATAATCAATAGCAAGTTTCTATAGTCTGAAGCTTTTGCATTAATATTAGGGCTAATGAATATTGTAAACTTATTTTAGTGCAAAATAAAAAAAAAACATTAATACTGGTTGCATATACTAGAAGTACAAAAAATAAGAGAGGAAAAAATTCAAATATCCTATTGTACATAAAAGGAAAAACAATGATAAAATTAAAAAAATCAAAAATTCATAGTGCACATTCCATGTGACAAAGTGTCAGTGAAACAGAGGCACAACACAAAGGTTTCTCACTCAAGAATGAGATCTATTTCCTTTTTAACTTGGTCATGATCCACATTGTAAGTGTACATAATTTTTTACCAGGTAACAGCTTTATAAAAAACAGTAGTATAACAGCTAATGCACATTCTAAGAAGTACCCAAATCCCCCAAAACCCCAAAGCTCATAAATTCTACAAAGGTTATGGATACAGGTTGTAGTCAGTTTGATGGATTACATTTATCATCATCTACATGACAATTAACAAAGGCAAAAAGACACAAAAGTCTGTATAGGCAATATGCGACCTTGATGGATCTGGTGATAAACCCAATATCTATAAGGACCTATGGCTGTGCCACAGAAAGGGTTTGCACAACTTGACTATGAGCTTTTACAATGGTATTATCTCCAGTCTAGGTATAGGATGGTGCATATAAAGATAATAGGATGGTACAAATGAAAACAGTGTAACAGAATATATAGCTATTAGCCAAAACACAGTAACTTAAAGTGACATAGTGTAACAGAATATATTAGATTAGATCAATTTGTGAACTTAAAAAAAAAAAACACAACAATCAGCAAATAAAATAAGTGTGGCAGGATACAGTCACTCAGTGTCTACAGAAGGTACTCTTTTTACATGAGAACAATGAATCCAAGAATCCTTTTCTCCGGCTTTGAGAGTGGTTGGAGTGGTTAACAGGACTTGGAATGTACCTTCCCAGGCAGGCTGAGTTCCCCAGTGTGCTGGAAGTTCTTAATATATACCTCGTATTTAAAATTGCATTTCAGAGACTTCTTCACTATGGGGAGGGGAACAAACTAAAACAGTTAACATTAATAAGGCAATGGAGTCTGAAAAGGCTTAAAATTCACCTCCAGACTCTTTGAGGTTCCTTCCCCTCCCAAGTACCATCAACCATCTAGATTCCTTTGTTCATGTTTTTGGGGTCCCCCATACTGAGGGGAATTTTCACCCTGAGTTTAGTGTAGACGAGCCCCATTTTGAGTATTTTAGTGTGAGTTATCAGTTGCCTCATTTGGATTATTATTTCTAAAGTTGTTATTATTTTTATTTGCCCGATTCCACTTCTTATAGTTCATCATTACATGACACATTAAAGATTGATTTGTGGATTTCTGAAAAGAGGCTGTGGCCACTCTTTGATTTTCTTTTTTTTTTTTTTTAATTTCCTCCTTTAAAATTTTTATTTCTTTCCTTAATTCCTCCACTAAGTCATTGTTCTCCTTATCTTTCTATTCACAGCTGTTAAAGACATAAACTATTACTCTCCTCAATTCCTCAAGTTCCAATTTGGGCATTTAGTCTTAAAATAGTCTCTGACTACTTTACAACAGTTGTTTACACACTGCTTCCTTATTTGCCTGACATCCTTTTCTCTTGAAAGATCTAGAGGTCTATATATCTACCCCTCAGCTCAATGTCTATCCATGAACTGGGAGGGATTTTCCTCAGATTTTTGCTTCAGACTTTCAAACTTCATCCATGTACCAGGCCTATCAGAACAAGTTCTCATTGCTGTTAGTAATGGCTCTCTAGCCTGGCATAATTTTAAGTAGTCTTGCTCATCGTTAATATTCCATATAGGGACAATCTGGGGCCAAATGAATTGTTCTCCTTCCTTGGGCTTGATTAACAAGAGAGATGATTTTATTTTTCTCTCTTTCTGTCAAAAAAGCTTGGAGCAAATTTTCTATATCTAGCAATAAAGGATCAAAAGTCCAATAAATGCCTTCAAGCTTTTTAATAACTATAATAGGCTCATTTTGAAAGGATGGATTATTTTGCTTTAATCTCTCGATATCTTGGGGGGAAGGTAAAGGGTGTATGGTGCCTAAGGATGACTAAATCTCCTCTTTTATCATAAGTGGGCACTTCCCTTAAGGGAAATTGGCCTTTAACTGAATTATTTGTGATTTCTGTCTCTTGGCTGGATGTTTGGATTGCTNAGGTAGGGTGAAGGGAGATCTGGCATAGATGAAAGTGGGGAGAGGAAGGGGTGTGGATTGGGTGAGGGGAAGGGGAGAGGACAAGGGAGACAGAGAGATAAATAGAGCAAGGGGAAGAAGAGGGTGGAGTTGGGCCATGGGCTTCCAAAAGCTGAATAAGATGAGATAGTAGGTAATCAGCTTAAGGCATGGGCCAGATTAACTTAGATGGAGAGGAATCTTCCTTCTGAATCTTGAGATTACTCAAGTGTTTCTCAATGTCTATTTAATTCTGTAGGTTAATTAAGGTAACTTTCTGTTGATTTTTCTTGAGGATAAATAGATAAAGTATAAAATATCCTAAGATTAATATCACTCCAGGAGCAGTACTAAATAAAGCCATTCTGAAATTTTGATCTGTTTGAACACAATAAAGTTCTCTGGAACAAAAGCTGTTTCAAATTGAGAGGAAACTGTTCCCTCATTTTCTGTGCCACTATTGTAAACAGCATACTTAGACAAGCCCCTCTTAACTAGGTTAAAAATGGAGGGCAGCCAAAAGGCTTTAGCTAGAGACTAAGTTAGTGAGGGAAAACAAAAGCTTTCTATTTTAGGCACAACAAAACACACTTCCTTGAAGGTAAAACATCTCCATAGAGCCATTTAGCTGAGCTGGTCTAGGAGAGCAAAAGGGTTTTATGAGTGTAGAATGCAGGCTTAAGAGGCTATGAAAACTTCCCAGGGTTAGTTTAAAATTGGTTTGGAAGCAAGTTGGGATTGGGGTTGTGCAGCATGGAGGGAGCTGCCTTTATCCCAGTGGCTTCCCACTCTGTGTTATTCTGTGGGCAGGGGGAGCGCAGGGTGTGCACAGTAATCTGAGAGCCACCTCAGGTCTGGAAGTTCAAGCTTATGCAGGATGGAGACCTGCATGGGGGGTGTTGGGAGAAGGAGTGTAGCCTCATCAGTCACTCCAAGGGAATTAGCTTCTCACCTTTTGCACAGGAATCTCAGGGAATCAGCAGTGTTGGGGAGGGAGGAATGGGAGGGAAGCTGGTGCAGCTGGCACTGGCAGTTGGGCGTGGATTCCCCTAGCTCACTTCCCCTAGCTCACCGCGGGATGCAATGGGAAGCCACTTATCTGTTTTGGCCAAGAGCCCCAGGCTAAGTCCTGCAAGCAAAAGCAAGCCAAAGTAGATGCCCCTACCTGGCTCCCCTTGATGGATATCTCCTTAATTTCTAATTCTTTGCCACCACAAAAAAGAACTGCTATAAATATTTTTGTGTAAGTAGGTTCTTTCCCCTTTTTTAATTCCCCCTTTGGGGTACAGATCCAGTAATGGTATTACAGGATCAAAGTATGCACAGTTTTATGGCCCTGCTACTTGCTGTCCATCATAAAGTGCTAACTTCAGGAGTTTTCTGTAAGTAAATCATATTGATTCCATGTGCTTCTTCAGAATTCCAGCAACACAAGCAGATGCAGTAGGGCAATTCTGTGTCCTATAGCAATTATGGGAGAGCTTAACTTTTGATATTTTAGCACAGAGAAGAGGCCCTGTTGTATAACATGTAGAATATGGCAACAGAATAAAATCACAGAGTAAAATCAAATATAAAATACAGGATCAAGATTTAATTCCATCAGTACCATCTTATTTAAGCAAATAAATGAATGAAAGACTGGGATATAAATTAGGTCATATTAATTTGGGATTAACATTAATTGGGATATAAATTAGACTATATTAACTTGAACGTGGAAAAATATTATTACATTATTTTTAGGTCAATTGTGGATCCAGAAATGATCATCGATAAACCAAATCACTCTTATTTTATTTTGTATTGTCCTTATTAATAGACAATGGTGGCATTTTTTATGGGTGATAAAATAATATTCTTAGGATGGGAGGCAGCAGGAGTGAAGAGAAAGAGAACTGAATTTGGAGTATGAGGACCTTAGATTAAATCTCAGATCTGATCTTTATCTATCTATCTATCTATCTATCTATCTATCTATCTATCTATCTATCTATCTATCTTTTATTTTTATTTTGAATATTTTCACATATTTACATGCTTCATGTTCTTTCTCCCCAAGCCCCCCTAATCCCCCTTAGTCGATGCACAATTCCATTGGGTTTTACACGTATCATTGATTAAGCTCTAATTCCATATTATTGATAGTTGGGCTAGAGTTATTGTTTAGTGTCTTCATCCCCAATAATACCCTCAGTCCATGTATTCAAGCAGTTGTTTTTCCTCTGTGTTTCTCCTTCCACAGTTCTTCCTCTGAATGTGGTTAGTTTTCTTTCTCATAAGTCCCTCAGACTTGCTCTGGATTCTTGCATTGCTGCTGGTAGAGAAGTCCATTATATTCGATTATACCACAGTGTATCAGTCTCTGTGTATAATGTTCTCCTGGTTCTGCTCCTTTCACTCTGCATCAATTCCTGGAGGTCATTCCAGTTTTTTATTCCTTTGAGCACAATAGTATTCCATCACCAACAGATACCACAATTTGTTCAGCCATTCCCCAATCGAAGGACATTCTCTCATTTTCCAATTTTTTTGCAACCACAAAGAAAGCGGCTATAAATATTTTTGTACAAGTCTTTCCCCTTATTATCAGTGCTATGGCTAGATGAAAAAGCAGATAGTCTTTTAAAGCCATTTGGGCATAGTTCCAAATTGCCATCCGGAATGGTTGGATCAATTCACAACTCAAACAGCAATGCATTAATGTCCCAATTTCACCACATCCCCTCCAACATTCATTATTCTTCCCTGCTGTTATTTTAGCCAATCTGCTATGTGTGAGGTGATACCTCAGAGCTGTTTTGATTTGCATTTCTCTAATTATTAGAGATTTAGAACATGTGCTCATTGATAGTTTTGATTTCTTTTTCTGAGAATTGCCTATTCATGTCCCTTGTCCATTTATTGTTTGGGGGATGGCTTGATTTTTTGTATAATCGATTTAGCTCCTTGTATATTTGAATAATTAGACCTTTGTCTGAGTCTTTTGTTATAAAGATTTCCCCCCAATTTGTTGCTTCCCTTCTAATTTTGGTAGCATTGGCTTTGTCTGTACAAAAACTTTTTAGTTTAGTGTAGTCAATCAGATCTGATATTTATTGTATTTACTATAAGAATGACTACAAGATCTGATATTTATTGTCTTTACTACAAGAATCACTACAAGTAATTTAACCACTTAGGACTTCAGTTTCCATGTTTGTAAAATAAGAGGATTGGGTTAGATGACCTTTCATTTCTCTTACATTTTTAAATATTCAATTCTATGGGGTCCTGGTTGCATCTTTTTATATAGTTGTTTATCTGTTGAGGTTGCTAATTTCAGTTGTATAGGGAATTCTTCAGTAGGAACTCCCTCTACTAATGATACATTTGAAACTTATTTAATTTTAAAGCATTGTCAAGGACCCTGAAAATTTAAATGAGTAGCCCATAGTTATACAACCAGCATATGTCAGACTCATGCATTGAACCGAATTCAAAACCAACCCTCTATCTACTATGCCATATTACTTTTCCTCAGCTATTAGAAACCCAAGGCTTTGAATAAAATAAAAATTGGCTAATGAGAGGCCATTTAGAGGTCTCTTTAGGATTTGAGGTTCAATATCTTTAAGTACAGCCCATTTACTTCTTTGGAGGTTTCTCATTTCCTCCCCTCATTTTCACTCTAACTCCATTTTCCCAAGCAGCATAATCCCATTTTATTCTCCCCAGTCCTAAACAACTCGATAGATCCTCCCCTCTGTCTTCCTATTAAATACATACTAACTTAAATATCTCTACCCAGAAAGTGATGGAGGAAGGAATAGGGAACTTTATTTGCAATAAATATACATATGCTTTTTTTTTTGCTTGTTCATGTTATAAACGTAAAGCTAGTTGAATGAAGGTTATTATTTATGCTATAAACTAGAAAGAGAATTTCATAACTGCTCATTTCTGCCTTTGACTAGATGGTTCATTGACTAAATAAATGGGTCTTAACCTGAGGACTGGAAATTGAAAAAAAAAACTTTTTTTGACAACCATATTTTAGTATAATTGGTTTCCTAGGTAAACCTGTGGATTTTATTCATTAAAAATATTATTCTGAGAAGGGATTATGGTGAGTAAAATCTCCAAAATGTGAGAAAATAAAGGTTCGAACTTCCACGCATATAGATTTATTGGCAAGGCATGCAGTTGTACAACAAATCAGGACCAGCCTCCCTCACCTGCTCTCTAGCAGATCCTGGACCCCAAACACATATTTTGCATAAATTTTATATATTAATTGGGGCAGCTAGATGGCACAATGAGCATCTGGCCTGGAGTCTGGAATATCTGAGTTCAAATGTGGCCTCAACACTTAATAGCTGTGTAACCCTGGGCAAGTCACTTACCCTTGTTTTCTCAGTTTCTTCACCTATAAAATGAGATGGAGAAGGAAATGGCAATCCACTCTAGTATCTTTGCCAAGAAAACCCCAAATGGGGTTACAAAGAGTTGGACACAACTGAAACAACTGAACAACAAAGAAAACAATAAACAGGATATAAACCAAGATATAAGATTAGGTAACCTGATTTATTATTGGAGGAAAGATTAAGGACTTTCTGAGTTGGGAGAGGAAGAGCAAGTTTTGAGACAGGGTATCACTCAATCCCTACAGTTGGGAAAAGGAGAGTGGAAAATGAAAACTAAATCTCAAAATGGAGTAAGTTTTGGGGGGGCAGTTGGGTAGCTCAGAGGATTGAGAACCAGACCTAGAGATGGGAGGTCCTAGGTTCAAATCTGGCCTCAGACACTTCCAGGCTATGTGACCCTGGGCAAGTCACTTGACCCCCATTGCCTACCTTTACCACTGTTCTGCCTTGGAGACAATTTGTATTGGCTCTAAGACAGAAGGTAAGGGTTTAAAAAAATGGAGAAAGTTTTACAAGATGAAGTCAGTTTGGTCCACTCAATTCTGTAGCTAGCTTTTGCAAGTAGCCATCTTCTACAAACTATAGCAATATGGGGTTCAGAGTTTAGAACCCCCAAAGAAGACATGAGACAGTTGGAAGACCATTGGACCAGCCCTATAAAAAGGAGGTGACCTCCAGGCAAACTAACTCAGTCCTCAGTGGTGGGTGGTAAGGGTGGAAAGGGAGGAAGCTCTCCATTTGAACTCCAGAAACTTCACCAGGATTTTCAGCAGAAACAGCATGAAAAGAAAGAACTTTGGATAGACCTGTGAACTGAGTAACACAATGACAGGAAGAAGACTATGATTCGATAATGTAAGGTTTTTGAGTTGATAACGCAATCACATTATGCACACATTATATGCCACATAGTTGAATGCATGCAACAGTACATAGATGCCTGGAAGGAGAATTCAGTTTCTCCAGGATTGACAGAGAATCCTAATAGCAGAGATGTCACAGAACACTGTAGGACAAAATATACAACACAAGACTGTTTCTTCACATCTTCATATAGACCTCGTACATATATAAATGAGTGTCATCACATCACATGTACATATATGTAAATATTGCACATAGTTCAGAGTTTCAGGTAAGCTTAGTCATAGCAAGGAATATTTTGGTTCCTTGATGTGGTTAACAGTGCTTCCGTTACTCTCATTTGTAAAAATTTTGATACAAACACATTGTAAATATGTACATTTGTATTATACTCAGTAACCCATAGAAATAGATTATAATTACTAACAAGCCTAGGAAAAGACAGATAGGGAATTTGATGTATACAGTTAGATTAGGGACAGAAATGTTAGCTATAACCATAAATAATGTTATATAGAAACACATACAGATATTACTAACCACTTTAAGCTTATCCTTAACATTTTAACCAGTTAGGATTTAAGAAACTAACAATTTAACATAGCATAAGTAAGTGATATTAACACATATACTAACACTTAAGGTTTATTGATTTCTTTGTTGCAGTGATAGGATTGGTTTAGAATTATATTGTTAGTGTTGAAAATTATAGGATACTGTAATTGTTTTGTTTTCATATAAGTGATAAGAAGTAAGTTAAGGTATAATTTTATTGCTCCATTTGCAAATTCACATTGCATTTTGTGTTTTTTAATGTTATTTGTTACATGTTTATGTTCAGATTTTGCTTTATTGTTTGTTCTGCATGTAATATTCACAAGAAACCCCAATGTTGAGATCTATCATCTCCACATAATCTGATAAAGATGGCTTAGTTGATAAGCAAATAATGGGACACGGGAGAAGATCTTGACTATTATCTCATAGCTGCTTCTCCGAAGTGCCATTGAGTCACAAGTTTATTATATATGAAAATTCAAACTCCCTTTCACACAAAAGCACAAGGAAAGTTTCTCACAGCTGTGTAGAGCTGCATTTTTAACATAGACAATACAACAGGTTTAGCAGCTTCAAGGTGAAGATAAGAACCAGGCTGGACCTTCAGTTGTGTGATTATCAGCAAGTTAAGTATGCGAATACTTTTCTCTGGGGCAAAATGTCCCTGCTAACCTAAGGTTTTGGCCTTGGGTTGCCAAGCAGCTGCATTTCTGACCAAAGGGGAAGAATGTTAACTTCTTGACTAGGGTTTGCTAAGAGCTTAAAGCTTTTCAATAAGGAAAGGTGTGGATCAGAAAAGGAGTCAAAAGAGGAGTCTCAGATTTTTATCTATTTGAGACTTTTTCTCTTATTGGCTTCCCATATATTCACCCTTTTTGTTTAAAGTAAAAGGGCATTCACCTATTGGGCTGTGTGACTTTCTCTTATGAGAGCCAAGGGAAACTTTTAAGTTACACAAATTTGGGGATGAAAAGAAAAGAGGACAAAACAAATGATCCAATGATTGCTAGGTGCATTGACAAAAAGCCAATTGGGGGCAGTCCCCTTTGGCATAAGAATGTACATTCAAAACAAATGCATTCAACTCCCCATAGTTCAAGCAAGTTCATTTAAAAAAATGGAGAAAGTTTTACAAGATGAAGTCAGTTTGGTCCCCCGAAGTTCATTTTAGATCTTCTTGATGCATTGTAGGTTTCAGCAGGCATTTTCATGGTGTCTTCTCCAAACAGGTTTATTGTTTGGATTCTGGGGAGATGGCAAATTTCTTATCCTGAAATTACTCTTAAAAGAATTTAAACTTTACATTATAGATTATAAAACATACATTCTCCTCTGAAGAGGGTTAAGGCTAACATCCAGATCAACTAAGAATACGTGGCTGAGTTCTGGGGTTGTGTGAATCAATTGGCAAAAGAAATTTAAAAAATTTAAAAACTCCAAATAAAAGAGAGGAAAAAAATATAACTTGTGAATGAAATGCAAAATATCAAAGTCTTATGTACAAAAATGTAGGGAAAAATAAATTTATAGCAGGTCCTTGGATCAAGGCCCAAGTAAAGTGCTTTAAGCAATGGTGCAATTACCCATTCAAAAGCTAGGACTATAAAAAGTTACCACACTTATAAGAGAAAGAAAAGGACCAAAATTTTTGTGAGAAAGGGAAGTATCTTTCCCTGGTCTGATTTGCCTGCACTTCTCAGGGATAGAGTGAGCCAGGATGATGGCTAACCTTTGGTACTTAACTAGGATGAAGCTTAAGGAAGACCAGCCTCTAACATATGTCAGAAAAGCTGCAACCTTGAACCTCAATTGCTAAGTTCAAGTCCTTCAGTATTGGCATGAGAAAGTTCTGTTAATCCTTCCTGGATTGGCACGGTCTTTATTGACCTTGTGGTGCTAGATATTGTGTAGTTTCTCACCAATCCCATTGGACTGGTTTCCTTGACCTTGTGGCTCTTTTGTTTCCTTCTTCTGGAATCAGACAGAATCATTAATTATAGTCCCATAATATTTACAAACTCATGGCAGGTTTCCATAGACTAAAGCTTTGTGGGTATGCATAAATACTAAACTTATATTATTGTAAAATCAAAAAGGATTAACATTGATTATATGTACTTTAAGTACAAGAAATGGAAAAAAAGGGGGAAAAGTCAATTATTCTATATAAAAAATTAGAAGGAAAAACAATAAGAAAATTAAAAATTCAGGGAAAAATATAATGTTTTTTTAAGTAAATATATATAGCTTAGATTTAGTGAAAGGTCTTTTACTCCAAAATCAGATCTATTTCCTGTATGAATAAAACAAAACCTTGACCTCCATATTATAATTCTGGAGTATTGTTTGTTTCTTTGTATTTGTAATTAGTCATTCCAATTGATGTTCATAAATTTAAAAATAAATTAATTTACAAGAGGTTCAAAATAACTTTCATTGAAACAACACTTGGGATGGGTGCAGTTTTTTAAGTAAACAGTAAACAGTGGACCATAGTTGCTTGCTATATACATTCAAATTTCTAGGGCTTCAATTATTATATCACTTTGCTTTGATTATAGCAAAAGGAGGGAAGGGAGTATAACATTGTTTGACTTCAGGTAAAAGTTAGTGATTATTTATCAGTGGTATCTTTCTTTTGAATGGTGAATCCAATTCAATGATCCATAAATGAGTAATATCAATTGAAAATCCAATGAATTTTACCTTAAACAGTAATTATTACCAATAGTATTTGAAAGGTTTCCAAGATTTACATACACAATGAAAAGTTTTAATGTTACAAAATATGATAAACAAATTTTCTTTTCAACAATTTCTCAATATATAAATTATCTAGTAATTTTTTCCAGTAATACAGAAAAAGAGTCAACAATTTTAATTGGAATTAAATTGTCATTAATGTTATTTTGACTAGAGATGGTTAAGGCAGGGGCTGGTTATTCATTTAATTTATTGTGATAGTTAATTTCCTTTAAACTTTTAGTTCACAATACAAATCAAATATTATTGTAAATGGGCATGATCAATTTTTAACAAATAGCTTTTACACATAGTTTACATTTGAACATAGATTTTCAGTTTTCACAAAGTAAGGTACATGTTTTGAAAACATTCAATAACCCAATATTTGTATCAGCTTTGCTTGCAACATTGCTGCTTTTCTCTGTAGCAGTTTTTTCCCCCTCTATGACTATTTAAATTATTGTACTTGTAAGATTTACATGTTTTGATCTTGTTATAAAATTACTCTTCAAAGGTTATTGATTTAAAACTTCAAAATTTGCAACCAGGTACCTTAGACTAGTTCTACATTTGCAAATAATAGTCTTATTTCAGGGCCCTTAGGATTACTGAGAATGATCAATTTTTTTAGTTAAATGTATTCTTCAATTACACTTATAATATTAACAAGCTTGTTAATTAGTTATAATTGCATCAACATCATTACAAAGTAAAATACCATCACAATCAAGTACATATTAACCACGAAACCAAATTATTATGAGGGTTATGCACTTTATTATAATTTTATATTCTGGATTTGAATGCATTACTACAAATCACAAATATTATGAGAATACAATCTATTCAATTAACCTTTAAAGATTAGTGAAATAGTGAACATAGGAGACATAATTTGACTAGGATCTAGTACCTTAAAGCTTAGATTTAAGTTGCTAAAATAATTACTATTCTTTCCTGTTTCTGAAAATAATTATAGTCAGTCTCTCCTTCCTATGTGTAGAAGGGGTTAAATTATTTTTGAAACACGTCCAAGGCTGGAGCCACTTGTCCTTCAGTTGTGCTCTTTAACTATTTAGTTACTGCATTTATAAAATTTGCACGATTATTTTAAAACCTTGATGATTTATCACTTCCAAATTAATATTAATTTAAACTTCACTACATCCAAATTGTCCCTGATTAAAATCTCTTAACAATGTTTCCTACATATAACAATTATTCTTTTAAACCTCTGCTTATAGTCGAATAAAATCTGTAGTCTTGCTTCTTTATACCTTAAGACAATTCTACATACCTGATTAAATATTTCTTTTAAATCCTGAACTAGTATTCTTATATACTTTGCACTTACAGTTTGCAATTCTCAAATTTAGTTTGATAAGCATTTTTGGCAAATTTGATTATTTAAATCTGTTTTTCACACACTGCAAGTCTTAATAGATAACTTTTCCAATATAAGTTTTGTGCACATTTAAAAATAACTGAAGGGGGCAGCTGGGTAGCTCAGTGGAGTGAGAGTTAGGCCTAGAGACAGAAGGTCCTAGGTTCAAACCCGGCCTCAGCCACTTCCCAGCTGTGTGACCCTGGGCAAGTCACTTGACCCCCATTGCCCACCCTTACCAATCTTCCACCTATGAGACAATACACCGAAGTACAAGGGTTTAAAAAAAAATAACTGAAATTCCATTTTCTAACTGGTAGTCAATAAATTTATACTATTCCACCAGTACCTTTTCAAAATTGATGGTTCTGATCAGCTAATAAAGTTTTAAATTGCACAACTGAACCTCAGTATACAGTTCAGAATAATTGCTTTTCTGTCTGAATAAATTTTTTGTTAGATTGTATTTAGACTCCTTGGTAATTTTGATTAAACATAAATCTCAGTATTTAACCTGTTGATAGAATTTGGTGGTGGGGTCAAATCTGTCCCCTGTTTTTGCCTTATGATTTGTGTGTTCCCTTTCTTATGGCCAGTAAGAAATGGAAGAAGAAATGTAGACAAAATATATTGTTGATTCTCACCTTAATGAGAGCAGAGAATATGATTTCTTTTAATCAATTAAATTATCTTAAGAGTTTAAAACACTCAGAAATCCATTAGAGATGTTATTTTTCTGAATTTTTCAAACTCCTCTGTCTGTCTTTCCCATTCCTCCAGAATGAATGAGAATGAGATAGATTTATTTTCTCCAAAATTCCATTGTGATCACAGACAAACAAAACCATAAAACTTAAATTACAAACAGATCATAGACACATAAACATAACATATAGACACACAGACTGATCAAAGATATATTTTCTGGGCATTTCACACATACTCTAACAAATATAAGACACCCTATCAAAAAATCAACAAATCACATCTTATATGGCTAAAGAAATCTGGAGAAAAAGTAAAGTTTCTTATTTGGAAAATTGGTTAAGTCTAGCAAGGAACTGGTTAAGCTAGGATGAATTCTTGGATTAAATTTAGTCATTAGAGGGGCCTGTGGTTGGCCTCCTTTTCATCTTCTCTGAAATCTCTTATCAGTTAACCTGTAACCATTTTGATGGAATTTGGAATTAAAATTTTTCTTTCAGTGATAACCTTTCTCACATCTGGGACACAAAGAGTTAGGGGCATTGGAATAAGAGTTTTGTACAGCTTTTGAGCCCTTAATTATTTCAGAATATGTTTTTCCTTTCAGGGCTGCTGTGATGGCTATACCCTGCATATAAGCTGGAGTAAACTTCTCACAAGCTTTCACATAGTCCTTAATAGTCCCAGATTTTTTAACATTTTGAAGCATGCTCTGACACACCTCATTGGTGTTGTTGTAAGCAAGATTTCTAACTAATATCTTGGCAGTCTCTTCATGAATTATGGACTTTTTTGCTTCCTGATTTAATCTTTCTATAAAATCTGAATGTCTTTCCTTTGTTCCTTGTCTAGTCTCAGCCAAACCTGTGGACAGTTTCTTAGTTACAGGGATTCTTTTCCATGCCTCTAAGGCACACTTTGTACATTGAATTAGAGCTTCTCTAGGTAAATCAATCTGATCAGCATGTAATTCCCATTCATTTTCCATTTAACATTTCATTTTCCAAGTAACATTTCTTTGGTAACTCTGATATCCTGTTTCTTATTAATGGCTGCCTTCTGTTTTGCCAATTCATCAAATTCTGATTTCCAAAAAAGGTAGTCCCCTCCAGAAAGGGAATATCTTACTGTGTGCATTCAATCAAAAGGGGTAATCCAAAACCCCCTAAAGTCTTCACCAAAGTTAAAGTGTATGGAGAAGCAGGACTATATGAAGCACAAGCTGTCTAATTTCTTTTAACACTTTGTAGGGAAGAGGCTCTCATGTGGAAGCTACTTCTTCATCACCATCCAATTCATCTGCTCTAAAAATAACTGAGAAACAGAATGATATATATCCTTCCTTCTGAGCATTTTGTAATGCTCCTTTAAACCCTATATTCCAGGGCTGTACCAACTGAGTATAGAATTTTCTATCAGAGGCTTACCTGTCTGGAACTGCCAGATTCTCACTCATTTAGGCTTAGTTTTAGACTTCCCTGATTCTACAATCCTTCCCCATCAATTCTTAATTCCCCATATCATCAATCTATACCTTTATTAGTTAATTAAAAATTACCTGTTGAAGAAACGTATGATTCATCCCCTCAACAATTGAAGATATTTACCACCTTGGCATCCAAATCAGCTTAAGCCATACTTAACATCCAAAGATATCTGATTATGCATCATAAGGGAGTCAGTCAGTTTGGGCCCTTGTCTGTTAGGAGTTCTCAAGAAGCCTGACTGCAGGGAACTGATTCTACTGGCCCATCCCCCCATTAGTCAGAGTGGTGAAGATGCAGACCAGACAGCAACTTGAGAAATAACCCTAACAATTCCTGCAGGGTCCTTAGGTTTCACCAGATTACCAGAGGGGTCCAGCAAGCAAAAGGCTTAAAGGATCACTAATCTTGTAGAGTTTTTCTCTTTTCGTCTCAGATGGACCTAGAAGTGTTCTATGGTAGAGTGAGAATGTGCTGGATTTAGAAAGAGAAACTCATTCTATTATTTATCTAGGGGAACATTAACAAACTTAAGTTGCACTATGGAATGGTAGATAGAATACTGAACTTGGAGTCAAGGGAACCTGGGTTCTAATCCTACCCCTAATATATACTTCCTGTGTGATACTTTACAAATCACTTGATCTCCATGGGCTTTATTTTCTTCCACTATAAACTGAACAAGTGGACCAGATGTCTCTAGGGTACCCTCCAGTGATCAGAGCTTATTTCCTCATCTATAAAATAAGGGATTTGGGTTAAATCATTTCTCTAGTCTCTTCAGTCCTAAAAATTCTATGACTATAATCTTTTTCTCAACCACTTTTCCTGTAAATGATAGGATCACACAGGACAGGAAGAAGTGACAAAGCTAGGATTCAGTTGGACCAAGAGTGGGGCAAGGCTTCCTACCTGCCTCTTTTTTACAAGCATTTATTTTATATATATGCATATATGTATATAACATATAATACATAATACATATTTATTATGTTTATACCTGCTGTATAGAAGGTATTGTGTTAAGTGCTTTATTAATATTATCTCATTTGAACATACACATATATATGTATGTATATATGTATGCATTTTCTTTCTTTCTGCTTTGGTAGATGTCCAAAAACTAAGTGACCATACCCTGCTCTCATGACCTGATATTTCCATAAGTTAGAGTGTTCCTAAGCAGCTAAAAACCCTTGTATTCTTGTTGCATATTCTTGCTATGTTAAACCTATATGTTAACTCTTTGAGGACTTATGAGTATCTATTTCCTTCCAATATCAAAGTTGATCTAACAGAGTACAGATTTCAGGTCTATCCAACATGACATGATATCATAAGGATGATATTAGAAAATAAGGATTGTTTTATTAGCTTAGAGATAAGAAGTAGAGAAGCTGGCTTGAGGAAAAATTAGAGTTTTATTTTTATTTTGAATATTTTCCCATATTTACATATTTCATGTTCTTTCCCTCTCCCCAAACCCCACTATCCCTCCTTAGCTGATGTACAGTTCCACTGGGTTTTACATGTATCATTGATTAAGCCCTAATTCCATATTATTGATAGTTAGGCTAGAGTTGTTGTTTATTGTTTTCATCCCCAATAATATCCCCATCAGCTCATGTGTTCAAGCAGTTGTTTTTCCTCTATGTTTCTCCTCCCACAGTTCTTCCTCTGATCAAATAGAGCTGAGTGTTAATTTCAACTGGTGGCAGTTATAACCATTATTTCTATGACAATTTCACTGGCTGGGTGTGGCATTCCCTATCAAACCATGTGATCAAGCAAATGTTTTGCTTCTGTGTTTCTGCCCCCACAAATCTTTCTTTGCATAAAGGTAGCATTCTTTTTCATAAGTCCCTCTGGATTGTCCTGGATTATTGCATTGCTGCCAATAGAGAAGTCCATTACATTTGATTGTGCCACAGTATATCTGTCTCTGTGTACAATGTTCTCCTGGTTTGGCTCCTTTCACTCTGCATCAATTCCTGGAGGTCTTTCCAGTTCACATGGAATTCCTCCAGTTCATTATTTTTAGCACAATAGTATTCCATCACCAACAGATACCACAAATTGTTCAGCCATTCCCCAATTGAAGGGCATCCCCTCATTTTCTAATTTTTTGCCACCACAAAAAATGCTGCTATAAATATTTTTGTACAAGTCTTTTTCCTTATTATCTCTTTGGGGTATGAACCCAGCAGTGGTATGGCTGGATCAAAGGGTAGACAGTCTTTTAAAGCCCTTTGGGCATAGTTCCAAACTGCCATCCAGAATGATTGGATCAACTCACAACTCCACCATCAATGTAGTAGTGTCCCAATTTTGCCACATTCTCTCCAACATTTATTACTTTCCTTTGCTGTCATAGTAGCCAGTCTGTGAAGTGTGGGGTGGTACCTCACAGTTGTTTTGATTTGCATTTCTCTAATTATAGAGATTTAGAACACTTTTTCATGTGTTTATTGATAGTTTTGATTTCTTTATCTGAAAATTACCTATTCTAAAAAGAATGTAAAAAAACACACTACACCTATAATTTCTCATCCTGTGCAATTCCTATTTTTATTTTCCCACAAACCAGCTAAAGAACATCATTTGGAAACATCTAAGTGTAGTAGGGTGAGAAGAATCCAGGGATAAGATAGAAGGTGAATAGAAAATGCATGGATCAGATGTTTAAGCTTAAATTTCACCTCCTGAAATAGTTAAGTTATACAGCTAGGAAATGACCTATTGCCTAGATCTGTAGATCCAGTACATTATGATTCTTAGAAGAGAAATGCTAGGTAGAAACAAGATAATATGTTATCATTTTTATGATTCCCCTTAAAATATTTTTTCTTCCTGTATGAAAATTGGCAAAGTAGCAGATGTTTCAAAATGAAAACAAGTTTAAACCTAACAGTAATCTCCTGGAAGATTTATGTTGTTGATTTTCTCCTTCTTCTCTTCTCCTCCTCAAAAGCAGTATGGCCCTTTTCCATGCATTTAGTTAAAGGAATGCTATTCTCCAAACACTTAGCTTTACCTTTCTCTTGTCCTAAAGTCATATTTTAGTCTGATGCTCCATCTTCTGGAGAAGAAATAACATGTAGCAACTGCACAATGTTTTGATTGATTAGCATTCAAAATCTGGATCTGTCAAACAATTTCTTTCAGTGTCTCAGAGCCAATTTATTTTCCCCTCATGGAAATTATTTCACAATCTTGGGGTATTGCTTATTTTTTCTCTCTCAAAGAATATGAGAGCTCAGTAAGAGTAGGTTTCATATATATATGTATATATATATATTTATTTAATGAAAGACACAAGTGATACCTCATATCATGTACTTCCCTTGGTTTATGGTAGTAATGAACAGATTTGTTGTTATTTAGTTGTTTTTTAGTTGTGTCTGACTGAGATCTCTCTCTCTCTTTTTTCTTTGAGGCAAACACGGTTAAGTGACTTGCCCAGGGTCACACTGCCAGTAAGTGTCTGAGGCTGGATTTAAATTTAGGTCTTTCCGACCCTTGGACCAGCACTCTAGCCACTGTACCATCTAGCTGCCCTATCAGTAAACATGTACTATGAATTATTTTCCCATTTCCTTGAGAAATCAACTTTTCTGCCCTTTTGCTATATTTTATGCAAACTTTACTCTGTAGTCCTTTTGTGAATGAATACCTTAAGAAATGTCATGTTTCATAGCCTTGAAGAAACCAATATTGATCAATTTTTCCAATATTCAGGGCTAATTGTAAATAGAGGAGATGCAGAGAGTATGTTGGTCTTTTTGGTAAATTTGTAGTTAGAAATTCTAGTTTAATAAACCTGAGCATAAAGTGATTTTTTTAATAAAAAAGCTCCCTCCTTTTTCATTAAATCTACTTCTAGAAAAGTAACCTACATTTTGGAACTATGCCTACACAAATTAACTAATTTCTCAATTAATTTTGTATTAAATATTTTACTGTACTGATTTCAGAAATACAATTAGGCCCTGTTTAGGTGGATTTAATAAATCCTATAAAGTGGTCACATTATTTGAATTCTCTCTGTAAATTTCCCAAAAATTTGGGCCATAACCAATGACTATATTTACATAATTATAACTTTGAATGGTGTAGTTTCTAACACATACCTCCTCCTTATGGATTTGTTATTCATATTAATCAGGCTCTAGCTGTACTGAAATACTTTTATAGGGTTAGGCAAACAGGTTCTCCCCTCCCCTAAGAGGTTCCTAACAGGACTTATATTCTTTATGCACCTAGAAACAAATTATTTTAGTGTAAGAATAATTAGTTAAAATGGGAAGCTAAGCAAAGAACTAGAAATAAAGTAAATTCCCAGTGATTGGCAAAATAAATAAATAAGTTGGGGTTCATGAAAGTATTGGAATATTATTGCACTGTAAAAAAAGTAATATGAAGAATTCAGAGAAACATAGGGAGACATATATATTGATGCAGAGTGAAGGAATAAGTCACAAAAAATGCACAATGACAACAATGGGGATAGAAACAACAATGGCAATGCTTCAGGTTAATACTTATAATGATGAAACTTGGTTTTGAAGAAAATGCATTTCCCTTTTATCTTTGCAGAGATGGGGACTTTGTGTGTGGAATATTGCATGAACCATTGGACAGAGTTTGATGTTTAATAAATGCTCATTGATTTATTAGTTTTGTTGAAAAGCATGTTTTTCTCCCCCCCTTTCTATTTTCAATTTTAATTGCAAGGAACACATCTTTGACTAGGAGAAAAGAAAAGGATGAATTTCAAAATGAATATAAAAACATTGATACAGGGGGCAGCTGGGTAGCTCAGTGGAGTGAGAGTCAGGCCTAGAGACAGGAGGTCCTAGGTTCAAACCCGGCCTCAGCCACTTCCCAGCTGTGTGACCCTGGGCAAGTCACTTGACCCCCATTGCTCACCCTTACCACTCTTCCACCTATGAGACCATACACCGAAGTACAAGGGTTAAAAAAAAACACAAAAAAACCCCCCAAAAAAACCATTGATACAAATAAAAATAAGACAAAACCAAATAGTAATCATTTGTTATTTTTAAAAAAATGGACAATCATATGTCATACTTCTCTCTTTATCCCCTCATCCAGGTTCTATGACTCAGGGTATAGCTTCATGCAACTGTATTTTTCTTCTTTTCTTTTTAATTCTGAACCCATCGTCTTAGAATCAATACTAAGTATCTGTTCCAAGGCAGAAGAGTGGTAAGGGCTAGGCAACTAGGGTTAAGTGACTTGCCAAGGGGCATGCAGCTAGGAAGTATCTGAAGATGAATTTGAACCTCTGATCACCAGGTCTGACTTCCTATATCTTGAGCCACTTAGCTGCCCATCAACTATATTCTGCTTAATAATTTGATGTATGTTTCTTGCTGTTTGCCTTGGGATATTTTGTGAAATTTACCCAGCATTCCAAAGTTGTTTGTCATGGTTCAGGCAGGGCTGAAAGAGTTCTTTCAACTATCAGTAAAATGAAGAAAATTTAAGCAAAGGTTAACCTGAGAAGCTCCTGACCAAAGCTCAAAGTAAATACTGCAAGTACATTATTAGTCGTTAGAATTGTCCACTACCCTCAAGTGAGGGTTCCATAAGCTGAGTTCTGTAACTTTAGAAACAAGTATGTCTATGAAGAAAGGAGAGGACTCAGAATATGATGTCAAGGATACTGGTGTCTCTGTCCTTTATGCTACAGAGGCATCTTTCTCTAGCACTCTGTGTTAAAAGACTTAGGAGAGCTTATAGTCCAGTCAAATACTATGTCACAGATACTTAGCTAGATAACTCAGTGGATAGGGTTGGCTCTGGAGTCAGGAAGACGAGTTCAGAGGCTATCTCAGACACTTTATTGCCATATAACTCTGGGCAAGTCATTTAGCTTTGGTTTGTCTCAGTTTCCTTGTCCATAAAAATGGGGATAACAATAGCAACTATGTCCTAGGGTTGTTGTAAGAATGAAATGAGATAACTTGTTTCAAAAGCTTTGAAAACTTTGAAGCAATATGTAACTCTGAGCTATTATTATTAAATTATAATTTAATATACAACCTATGTAATCTGGAGCAAGTCATTTAACTCTGTTTGCCTCAGTTTACTCACATACAAAATGAGCTGGAGTAGGAAATGGCAAACTATTCCAGTATCTTTGCAAGAAAACCCCAAATGGGGCCATAAAGAATTGGACACAATTGAAATGCTTGAACATAAACAAAATTAAATTATATATAAGACTTCCCCAGGAAACATGTACCATGGAGGAAAACAAAGAAAAACACAGGAAAAGTTATTCTGGTGACCAGATTCCTGGTCATGCTACTCTGCTACAAATTGGTTTTACCTGGTTCTCTTACTTTTTATTTGCTATTGACAGTAGTTGCTACTTTCCTGATTCTACACATGGTGGGCTTTGCCCACCTAGTTTTGGCAATCCTATACATATAGTGGAAGGAGCAATAGATTTGGAAACAAAAGAACTGAGTCAGTTAAATTTGGCTCCAATAATCAGCCATGTGGTCTTGCATAAATGAACTTTGGTAATCTTTAGTTCCCTCTCTTACAAAATAGTTTTGATACCAACCTCACAATGTTAGTGAGACTATCAGATAAGATCATGTATACAGAAGTCTTTTGTAAATCATGGAGGACCATGTGAATATGAAAAATGGTTGCTTGTAATATTTAGAATGCTCAGTTTATTGCTATGAGTATTGTGATAATTAGATTAAGTCTATACTTCCCATTTTTAGATTTAATCACCAAAGGTGAGAGCACCTTCTAATTCTGGGAGGTCCTAAACCATGTGTACTAGAGTGAGTAACAATCAGAATCAATGGACCGCCCTATGCTTTCTATCAGAAAGCGTCTATTGTGATTGGACTTGGAGGCTAAGGGAAGGCACTGGAAGTGACATATATGTGGCCACTTCCAAAGAGCGAGTGAGGTGAGTGAGGCTGTGGCTGGTTTGGTGAAGGTGACCTGAGGGAGCTTTGCTGGTTCATGACTGAGACTGTTCCACGTGGTGAATTTAAAGACTGAATCTTCCTGAACTTCTATTAAGAAACTTCTTTTATAGACTCTGTGAATGAAGTTTGCTCCATTCACCTCCGGGCCTCAGGCCCTTTAACCCTCTGCTGAGGGTTAAGACCTACCTGGACTAATCAGTGGGATAGATTCTTATCTCTGTACTTCCTCTCTTACTTCTTATGTAAATAAACTTCCATAAAAGTCAATTTTGACTTGAGATTATTCTTTTTTTTTTTTTAAACCCTTGTACTTCGGTGTATTGTCTCATAGGTGGAAGAGTGCTAAGGGTGGGCAATGGGGGTCAAGTGACTTGCCCAGGGTCACACAGCTGGGAAGTGGCTGAGGCCAGGTTTGAACCTAGGACCTCCTGTCTCTAGGCCTGACTCTCACTCCACTGAACTACCCAGCTGCCCCTGAGATTATTCTTAATTGAGGATTGATAATAGTTCAATCCTCTGGCAACCACCTTTTAATATATTGAACTAAACAGAATTAGCTCTAGCCCATTTATAGTCAAAACTCTACCTACCCAAGATGTTCTCCCTTACTTTTATTTATTTATTTTTTGTTTAATTGATATTTTATTTGACCAATTACTTGTAACAATAATTTTCCACATAAATTTTCTGAAGTTATATGATCTAAATTGTCTCCTTCCCTTCCTTTCTTCCTCCTTCCCACAGGTGGTAAGCAATTTGAACTGGGCTACAAATGTAATATCTTGCAAAACATATTTTCATATTGTTCATTTTTGGAAGAGAATACTCATATAAGACCAAACTCCAATAAAAACCCAAATAAACTAAAGTGAAAAATTGTATACTTTGATCTGCATTCCAATTCCAACAGTTCTTTCTCTGGATGTGGAATGCACTCTTTGTCATAAGTCCTTCAGGATTGTCCTGGATCATTGTTATGCTGATAGTAGCTAAGTCTATCCACAATATTTCAGTTACTTTATACAATGTTCTCTTGGTTCTGCTTATTTCATTCTGCATCATCTCATATAGATATTTCTAGCCCTTTCTTGAAATCATCTTGTTTATTATTTCTAATAGCAAAATTAAAAAAAAAAACCTTACTTTGTTCAGCCATTCCCCAGTTGATGGATATCCCCTTTAATTTCCAATTCTTTGCCACCACAAAAAAGCTGCTATAAATATTTTCATATAAGTAGGTCTTCTCCCCACTTTAAAAATTTTTTTCTTTGGGTTACGGATCTAGTAGTGGTATTAAGAGGATCAAAGGGTATACACAGTTTTATAACCCTTTGAGCATAGTTCCAAATTGCCTTCCAGAATGGTTGGATCCACAGAAAACCTTTTCTGAACCCAAATACTGGTAAAATGACCTCAACTCCTAATCCTTTGCTTAATATTTTGGTTGTAGGATCATTGATCTGAATTGTATCTTGACTTTGATGAATCTAGCCATAAAAGCTTAGCAAGAAAAATCTAAACCCCTAGATGAAAAAGTACCTACCTGATTTAAATGTTGTCAACTCATTTGGCCTGACTGAATTATATTCTGTTACTAAAACAAAAAACAAATTTAAAACAACAATAAAACCCTTTTATTTGTGATTGCTGAGCCACTGTTACTGACCTTTGAACAATTCCCAGTGAGTGAGAGAGATGCCACAGAGCTTAAAATAAAATAAAGATAAAAAACTATCTCAATTTTTCTTAAAAAAAAGAAAGCAAGACAGAAGAAATTTCAAACTATACATTGGTTGACATTACAGGCTGGTAATTCCTGACAAAATCCTAGAATGCGTTATTATTATTAACTTCAATAATGTTTTATTTTTTCTAATTATGTGTAAACTTTTTTTTTAGAATTCATTTTTTAAAATTTGGAGTTTCAATTTCTATTCTTCCCTCCCTCTTTTTCTCCTCCCTGAGATGGTAAACAATTTGATACAGGTTATACATATGCAATCATGCAAAATTTCTAGAATGTATTATTAATATTTTAAAGATATTCTATGAATTTAAGATATTTCATCAATTATATGTAATAAGGATTTCTCACATAAGTTTTCTGAAGTTTGTAATGCAGGATTGATGCAAGATCTCTTGCATTTGCAAAATCACCTGAGGCAATCCTGGCAGTTAGGGCAACAGAACGTTGACCCAGCAAGTACCTGGTCTCAAGAAAAGACCACTGGAGCTGGGACTACAAATATCCTTGGAGACAAACTGGGGGGCTGGTTTCCTTTTCCTTGACCTCTCCCAGACATTCAGCTACCCCTGGACTTCCCCTTGGGCCCCCAGGAGGAGGGACTTGGTGGGAGGTGGAATGTGGGGAAATTAGTTAGCTTAACCTAGCCAGAACACCCCTAAACCAAATAATTACCCTCATTTGTCAAGCTAGTAGACCACTCTACATCAGGGCAGTGGAATTTATCCCTGACTTAGGGGCTGGTTCCCTCAGCCTGATCTTACCTTCTGAGACCATCTGCCATCACTGGCCATTCACCCATAGCAACAGCTTTTCCAGTCCTTAACCCTCTTTCCTCAGTCTACCCTTATGTTTAATAAACCCCTTGGCCTGATTCTGAGAGTTTCAGTGATTCATTTATATCATCAACCAGGGCCAGGGCTGAGGAGAAGGAAGATAGTTATCACTTGTTTCCTGAGGGAGCTAGATCAGGCATCCATTTTATTCAGGAAGTGAACTAGGTTCACTTCCTGTGGGCTTCCAATATCTCACCAGCAAGGAGGGCTCCTCCCTCCTCACCTTAAAGGAGCCTACAGACAGCAGGGGACTGACTGATCATCTCAGTTCTGGACCTCACCTCCCTGGCTGTCTCAAATCAACAAATACTGGAGTTGTAGGCTCCCTGGCCCAGGAGACTTACTGGTACCACCAGCCCTCCTATTATCAGCCTGTGTTGAGCCCCTTTTTACAAATTATAAGATCCAGATTGTCTCCTCTTCCTTCCCTCTCTTTTCTTGGAAATGGTAAGCAATTTGATCTAGGTTATATATATATTATCATGCAAAACAGATTTCCGTGTTGTTTATTGATGTAAGAGAATACTCATATAAAATTAATTCCCCAAATAAAAACCCAAGTAAACTAAATTAAAAAATAGTATGCCTTGACATGCATGCAGACTCCAACAGTTCTTTCTCTAGAGGTAGATAACATTCTTGGGCATAAGTCATTCAGAACTATCTTGGATCATTGTATTGCTAAGAGTAGCTATCTTTTACAGTTGATTATCTCACAATATTGCTGTTACTATGTATAATGTTCTCCTGGTTCTGCTTATTTCACTTTGCATCAGTTCATGTAGGTCTTTCCAGCTCTTTCTGAAATCACCTTATGCATCATTTCTTATAACAAAATGGTATTCCATCACCATTATAAACCACAGTTTACTCAGCCATTTTCCAATGGATGGATATCCCCTCAATTTCTAGAACATATTATTAAAGGGATAGTGAGCTCTTAGAAAGGAAGGAAGTAATTTTAAGTGTAAATCCTATCAGACTAATCAAACTTCTTTTCTAATAGCATAAAGATTAATCAGTTAGGAGAATGCTGTGAAAATAAAATATATACAGATTTCAGTAATACATTTGAAAGATCTCTTACAAGATCCTCATAAACAAGATAAGGTTGTGAATTAATGAGAGACAGTCATAAAAATTAGGTGAATGACCAAACCAAAAACGTGTAATGGTGTCAACCTGAAGGAAAGTATCTAGTGGAGTACTTCAGTCTTTTGCCCTTAGCCCTACTCTGTTGAACATTTTTATGAATGCTTTGGAACAAGGCAAAGATGACATAATTATTGAGTTTGGGAACAACTTCCAAACTCAATAATTGCAAATCTGGGATGAATAACTATTATGCTGGGATCAAAGATCTAGGATGGATAGCTATTTATGCTGGATGACAGAATTAACATCTAAAATGACATAGAAAGGCTGGAAAGTTAGGCAGAATTTATAGTACTTGGATAATGGATCTATGATTGCATTAAAGTGGCTACTTCCTCAAATGATCACATTTTATTCAAGCCTTGACATTTTGTTTGACTCTTGTCCATATCTACCATAAATTCTCCACAGAGAATTCATCCGATGTGTTGGCAACCAGCCTATAATTCTCTTGACTTTGAATATTTCCATTGGAGCACTGGAATTATTTATTGTAATCCCTTGTTATTGCTCCATGATCTACCCTTCTTTATTGTTAGGTATATAGTTCTTCAGTGATGTTTTTATAAGGATGCATATATAATCACACATAGGGATTTTAAAAAATCCTTTGTACAAGTCAGGATGGAAAGGAAAAGAACATCACTTGAAAATCACTCTCACAAAAGGTGTAAACCTCAGTAGACAACTTCAAAATAAGCCTAAAGGGTGATTTATCAGCCAAAGAAGTTATTCAAGAAATATAACATCTGTAATCTGGTCTATTGTTTCTTGATGTCTTGTGAAGTCATTAGCTTCTATTTGCCAAATTCTAATTTTTAAAAAATGAATTTCTTTGATGATCTTTTGATCTCCTTTTACATTTGGTTCATTCTATTTTTCATGGAAATACTTTCTTCACTGGATTTTTGTACCTCTTTTTCCAGTTGACAAATTTTTTTTTTAAACCCTTACCTTCTGTCTTGGAGTCATACTGTGTATTGGCTCCAAGGCAGAAGAGTAGTAAGGGTAGGCAATGGGAGTCAAGTGACTTGCCCAGGGTCACACAGCTAGAAAGTATCTGAGGCCAGATTTGAACCTAAGACCTCCCATCTCTAGGTCTGGCTCTCAATCTACTGAGCCACTCAGCTGCCCCCTCTTATTTGTTTTTTGAATACCTTTTTTAAGTTCTTCCAGCACCTGAGACCAATTCTCATTTTTCTTTGAAGTTCTTCATGTGGTTACTTGGATTTCACTGTCCTCTTGACTATATGCTTTGTTCTTTGTCTCCATTGAAATTTTCTAGGGCTAGATGTTTCTTTTGCTGTTTGTCATCTTCCCAGCCTTTTTTGGTCTGTGGACTGGGAATTCTGAAAGCTGCTGATTCTGTCTCTTTTGTTGATGACTTGTAGGACTTGGCACTCAGCTATTTTGCCCTGGGGCTAAGTGCTTTACCACATCATAGACTTGAAAGGATCAAGAACTATGGACTTTTGGGCTTCAATTTGGGCTGGTTACAGGGCCTGGGACTTCAAGAGGTGGGTCTAGGGTGTCGTGTGCTCTGTTGTTGGTGTAGGTAGGGTCCTGGGATCCTGAAGTTGGCCTATTCCCAGACTTGGAACCTGGTGCAGTAGGTGGGGTGGTGGTGGTTGGCCAGCACTCCTTTGTACACAGTTTTGCTTCAGGTTCCTCCTTATCTCATAAAAATCTTGTCTCTCTGCCTACCTTTTGTGTTTAGTGGGAGATTATCCCTCACTCATTCTTGCTATTGGTTTTTGACTCCTGTCATTTTGAGGCACTTTAAAAAAATTAATTTGGAAGAATTGTTGGAGTGGTTTCAGCTTTAGCTGCTACTAAGCCTCCATCTTGGCTTCACCCTGACCGCTATCCCATAAACTGGTCTAGACCCATTGCTGTTGTTGTTTTTTATACATAAGGAAACAGGTCCACAAAGGGAAGGGACTTGTCCAAAATCATATAACTAAAATCCCCTGTGGCAGTGGGATTAGAACCCAGGTCACCTACCTTACTATCTAGTGCTATTTCATTGGAACCAAAATTATTCCTCAGTGCCTAAAATACTACAAGTTGCTGAGCTCCATAAAGGCAAGGGCTATGTTTTAATTCTCTTATCATAGGTCTAGAACTACAGATGAGGAAACTGAGGGTTTTGAAAAGGGTAAATGACTTGTCTAAGTGTAAGAGGGGAAACTAGATATTTAAGGTATGGTTGCCAGAAATCGGATTAACTCGATTTCAAATTAAAATAGACCCAAGTCAGGATGACTTTTATGAGAGTTTATTTGCAATTAAGAAGGTTGAAGGTAGGGAAATTGAGAGAGAGAAACTCTGGCTCAGATCAGAGGTCCAGACCAGATAAGAATTTAGAGGCCCCAGCAGAGGAGCACAAAGGTTAATTAAACAAGGCTTCTAGCCACAAGGCCTTTTACAATTAGAGAGGCAAGAGAGGCCTCCTTGAGGGTAGAGCCTCCAGAAACGCCAAGGGAGGAGAAAAGAAGTCAGCCTAACTTACCCATATGACAATCCAGAGGGAAGCAGTCTGAGGTCTCACCAGAGATCCTTCAACATCAAGTTCAAAGTGCCAACTCCTCCACAGGAAGTTATCATCATATTTAAAAGATAGCAGCTTTTGTCACTTCCTGCATCCACCTCCAATTTGAAGTCGACAAATGGCAACTTCAACATTGTTTTTGGAATGCCCAAAGGGCAGTCCCTTGCTTTTGATTTGTTACTTATTGTCGCGTGTGGGTAACAGACCTTCCCCTCCCCACTTAATTCTAAGTTGGGTGAGGTGACATCATTTCTGATGGCTAGAGTCTAACAATGAATGAGGATGAGCTAATTCCATTTACACATAAGGTCACAAAGGTAGGATTTGAAAGCAGTTCCTCTGACTCCAAAGGTAGTGTTTGTTTTTTTTTTTTTCTTACTATGCTGTCCCTTGACTCCCATCACCTATCACAATATATTTCAATAGTAGATGTTTAGGGCAGTGAGGTGGCTCATTGGATAGAGAGCCAGGCCTAGAGATTGGAAGTCCTGGTTTCAAATCTGGCCTCAGACACTTTCTAGCTGTATGAACTTAGGCAAATAATTTAACTGTTTTCCTAACCCTTGCCTGTCTGCTTTAGAGTTGTTACGAAGACAGAAAGGAAGAGTAAAAAAATAGTAGATGCTTAACAGTTCTTTTCATGGTGGCAAAGAATTTGAAACTAAGGGGGCAATAAATTATAGTATATGATTGTAACAAAATAGTATCGTGCTATATATTGTTCATTTGTTTCAAAGAAGACCAAGAATATCACAGGGTGATGTTCTTGCTTGTGAATTGGATTTAAGCGAGGCAGAGTTGCACAAAGTCATCAGCCTCACCCTTGCTTCCAGTCATTGAAATCCAAGACAAAGTCAAGACAAGACAAAAGTCAAGATGATTGGGGACAGCTCAGGATATAGTGGATGACCACAACATCTTCAAGCTCCAGGTTGATCATAGTGCAGGCTTTAACCTCCTTCATGGCTGTTGGAACAAATTGTCCCAATCTGTCCATTCCACTGGGGGAAGTCTTCACATGCTTGGGGTAAATATCCATCTTAATGCACTGATGGATTGTCATTCATTTGATGAATATAAATTAATATCTGCACCTAGAGATTTCTGTTGGCTCATCACTAATTAAGGAAGAATTTCTCAGCTTGCAAATACTCCAAAACTGACATCCAGCTTCTCTTTTTTTTACAATGGCTTTTAAGTCCATCCTTTGCACATGGCTGCATAAAATAGATTGAACAAAATGACTTTCATTATTCAATCCTGATTCACTCCATTGAGAGGGAATAGAATGAACTAGAAACAGTGCTCACTTAAAATTTTTTTTTAAAAAAAGCAACTCACATTTTTCTGATTTCCCCCTAAGTACAAGGTCAATGAGATATCACAGAACATTGAAGATTCAGACAAATGTCCTTGAAGTTGGATATTTATGTTTGGATAACCATAGGATATCATCCCAAATCCTATTTTTTTTGAGCTAAACTTAGAGATTTGAGTGACTGTGATTCTAAAACAACACTTTTAGGATGAGATGACCTTCAAAAGCCATCTGAGCAAATTCTGGTGATTCCATACCACTGGATTGAATTTCCAGGGCAACAGATTCATCCTTATTCTCTTCCTTCTAGTTTTTAATTAAATACCACCAAGCTCTTTCTCTTCTGTCTATATTTTAAAATTTAAGCTACTTTCTCCGACATTACAGTTCTTCCCTGACCACTTGCTGCTATCAGTACTAGCGGCACTTGGTTAGTTACCTTGCTTGGACCAGAGATAGCTATGGTCTTGCCTTTTTCCTTACTCCTAGGCCTGATAGGTCTATTACTCTCTTTACTTTCTCTCTCAGAGTGATTACCTTAGATCCTTTAATTTTTATTTTAAAAATTATTTTATTTTTATTAAATTTATTAAATATATTTTTATTTTTATCTTTTTAAAAGATATTTTATTTTTTTCCATAACAATTTTCAACATTCCAACTTATAAACATCAAAATTTTTCCCTCTCTCCTTTCCCTCCCCTTTCCTGGCCATGGTAAGCAATTTGATCTGGGTTATACATGTATCATCATGCAAAACATATTTCTATATTGTTCATTGTCATTTAAGACCAAAACTCCCAAATAAAACACAAGTAAACTAAAGTGAGAAATTGTATGCTTTAATTGGCTTTCTGACTCCAATGATTCTTTTTCTGCAAAGTAGACAGCATTCTTTGTCCTGAGTTCTTTAGAATTGTCCAGGATCACTGAGAGTAATTAAGTCTTTCACAGTTGGATCTCAATTTTTATTAGAGCCAGAGACAGAACTACAGCCAAGATGCTCCCCATTCCAAGGGTCCTAATCTTACAATCTGGTAAGCAGGGCTCAGGTCTCTCTCTTCACTGGGATTCACCTGCCTTCTTCATGAGACAGCTGTCAGGGCTGTTAAAGTTTCTTCCATGGTCCCAGCCTGGGGCAGAACCCCATCATATTCATTTTTTGATTCTGCCAGTTTTTTCCTAGTAAACTAATTGCCATGTTCCATCGGCCACTTTTAAATAACCACTTAGTTCTTGAAATCATTTACTGAAATGTGGAGAGGCAGCAAGGTGGCTTAGTGGATAGAGTTCTGGGTCTGGCTTCAAGAAGATTCATCTTCCTGAGTTCAAATCTGCCTGCAAGCACTAACTAGCTGCATGGACCCACGGTAAGTCACTTAACCTTGCTTACCTCAGTTTCCTCATCTGTAAAATAGCTGGAGAAGGAAAAGGCCCTTTAGTGGGGAAGCTTCTTGATCTGCATGTGTTTTAATTAGTACCCATCATGTGTTGTTTAGTTAAAAAAACAAAACAAAAACCTGAAGTTATTGTTAAAGATTCTGCATTTGGATTCTGGTTCTATTGTTTTTTATCTATGTGATCTTAGGTAAGTCTCTTTACTTGTTTGAATTTGTTTCTTTATCTGTAAAATGTAGATGCCTGATTAGATGACCTCTAATGTCTTCTTCAGCTCTGGAATCTATGGAAAATGACATTTTAAGGAAGTATTTTTAAAAAAAACCTTAATCTTAGAGGGTAATAAAGATGAGCTAAAATCAAAAGATATCAATAAAACTGGTATCATAAAGAAGCTGATCTCTCTCTTGACGAGTCATGCTGGGGACAGCTAGGTAGCACAGTGGATAGAGAAACAGACCTGGAGTTGGGAGGACCTGAGTTCAAATGTGACCTCAGACATGTCTTAGCTGTGTTAACTTGCTCAAGCCTCACCCTTACCATTCTTCTTCCTTAGAATCCAAACAGAAGGAAAGAGTTAAAAAAAAAAAAAGTCATGTTGCTCAGGAAATTCTTCTTTCTGGCTAGAAAACCAGATTTCAGGACTTTTGAAGTTGTGATTTCTTGCCAGGCATCTCAGGAGGATGAGGCTATACATGTAACCTCCCTCCTCTTGCTACAAGGCTAGATTCTGGGATTCCCCCATTAGGAAATGTCCATCCCTTGTGTAGGTGCAGAAGCAACAGTGTTTGGGAAATCCTCTCTTGGTCCGTGTAGATGCCTGGGTATCACTTCTAAATGCTTTCCCAGTATACCTCACTACTGCCCTAGCTGCTAGTCCTGATTTCAGGTTTCCTGTCTGCCCTGAAATCAGAAGGGGGGGGGGGGAAGAATGTTAAATGTGGGCCAAGAACTGGCCTCTCCCATGCATGGGTAAACACGTGGAGTTCAAAGGGATTTCCCTTACATGATCCATTAATAACTCCTGGGAATGGGGAGGAATCCTCCTTTTTCTCCCTTCTCTTCCCACCTTTTCTCTAGAAGAAAAATAAAAAATAAAAAAGGAAAAGATAGGGAGGGAAAAGATTAATAAAGTCTGTCAGTTCCCTTTTTCTGTTTCTAAAACTCTTACCTTCCATCTTAGAATCAATACTGTGTATGGGTTCTGTGGCAGAAGAGGGGTCAGGGCTAGAAAACTGGGGTTAAATAACCCAGCCAAGATGTGTCTGAGACCAGATTTTAACCCAGGACCTCCTGTCTCTAGACCTCGCCTTAATTCCACTGAGTCCCCTAACTGCTCCCCAGATCTCTTTTCTAGGGGAAGAGGCTTTGACCTTCTGTGAGAATCTGAGCCAACCAATTCATCTGGGCCATTACCAGCTCTTGTTTATTGCCTTAAAAAGAGAGGCAGCTTGGCCTGTGATCCCTGATACTGTGGAGACTGAGGCTGGTGGATCCCTTGAAGTTGGGAGTTTGAAGTTCCAGGAAGGCAGTCTGCATGAAGTCTGGCACCAATATGATGAGCCTGCAGGATTGGAAGGCTACCAAGGTGCCTAACGAGAGGAAACTGTCCCAGGTTGGAAAGAGAGCAGGTCAAAGCTTCCTTGCTGATCAGCATTTTCCTCTCTGAAAATCTTGTGATTAAAACAGTTGGTTGTTGTCTCTAGCACTCAAAGGAATTCCAAGATGATAGCACTGTGTTAGGGGTAATGTACATTGTGTCCAACTATGGCTGATTAGGCTAATATGAGCTCAGAAAGCTCCACTACAGGTCAGGCAAAAATTGAATGTTTGAGATGGAGATGTTTCTAAATATTTTGGATCTCATGGTTTATTTATTTAGTTTTAAACTCTTACCTTCCATCTTAGAATCAATACTGTGTTTTGGTTCCAACACAGAAGAGTGGTAAGGGCTGGGCAATGAGGGTAAGTGACTTGCCCAGGGTCACACAGGTAGGAAGTGCCTGAATCCGGATTTGAACGCAGGACCTCCCATCTCTAGGCCTGGCTCTCAATCCACAGAGTCACCCAGCTGCCCCCAAGATAGATCTATAGAACCTTATAATGCTTTATAATTGGCAGTTTTATTAGCTGACAGGCACCAGGTCTCCAGTTTGGTGATGACTTTATTCCCTGAACTTTTTCCTTCACCCCACCTGAGCTCAAGCAATGGTTTCTAGAGAAATACAGGAGTATACTGATAATCTTCAACAACTGAGTTCTCTGAAGTAAAAAAAAATGTATACATCCATATTTTTCAGCTTAATCTGCATTATGTCTAATAGACATAGTCTAGATCAGTGATGGGCAAATTAAGGCCCATGGGCTAGATGCAGCCCCCTGAAATGTTCTATCTCTGGCTGTGCAACATTATTCCTAATTATACAATGAGTAGGATACAATACAATGAAACTTCAAAAGAGTTGCCTTAGAAACAGACTGACAGATGATCATTTCCTTTCCTTTGGCTCCCTCTTTAAAAGTTTGCCCTTCACTGGTATAAAAGGGTTTAATAACAAATTGGGATGGGGAGTGAAGGGAAGTAGGAAAACTAACACTCAGGTCTAATGAAAAATGCCAGGGGATAGAGGGATGGACACAAACTACACTAAAACTAAATCTATGAGCAGAGTGCCTAAGGCAAGGCAGTCTGGCTTGACAGGGGTAAGAGGATCTCACAAAGATGTCCTGGGCTGGTCACAGGAAATCAGGATACATAGCAAGATAAAGTCCACAGGTGAATAAAAAGGGAGATGAGATAATCTGGGTGTGTCCAACACACCAGATAAATCCACTTCTCAACCTACAGCTTCACTGGTCTTGTTGGAAGATGTAATGTCCAAATCCAAGAAAACAACTCCAGAGTATTGAATCCCCAAAAGACACACACTCACCCTGACAGCTGCTTCAAACCCCTTCAAACTGTCAGCCTTCAGAGTCACTGTGTGTAAGTCTCTGTGACAAGATTCTAAGTTCTCTTGCCAGCCAGTCTGCTCTGCTATCTATCTCTGCTATCTAACTCAGACTTATATTTCTCTACAGCAATAATTAAGGACATAAAATAGAAATAAAAATTACAGTGTCATGAAAGTTATTGAAAATAAGGAGTTGATATCAATAATATGGAATTAGGTCTTAATCAATGATACATGTAAAACCCAGTGGAATTGTGCATTGGCTAAAGGAGATTAGGGGGCTTTGGGGGAGAGGGAAAGAACATGAAATATGTAACTATGAGAAAATATTCAAAAGAAAAATTAAAAAAAAAAAAAGAAAATAAGGAGCTGAGAGTCAGAAATTAAGGAACTAGTCCGTTTTTGCAATTTTAGGGAACCATCATTCCTTTTCACTTATTGGTTGATATCATTAAGGCTTCTGATTAATGGAATATTTTATAACAGCATCTTATGATAGCAATCTTATATAAATTTCTCTGAAAGATAAATAAAGCTTCTGACAGGAATAAAAAAATCTAAATGGGGAATTATATGAACAAAGCTTTTACAGAAATACAGCTTAATGCAATAATATAGCTTACAAAATGGGGAATAATGAGAAGATGGAATCTAATGATTAATCTAATAATCAATGTGAATTAAACTTAGATTTCACACTGGGTTTTAGCTGGCTCTAGCACACCCTTGTGTCTATACCACAAAACGTTAAGAACCTCCGTCACAGAGGCAATGCAGAGCCACTGAGGGTTCTTTGGCAAGGGAATAACAGTCAGATTTGTTTTTTGGGAAGATTGTTTCAATGGCAGCGGGTCAGTAGTTCATTTGAGAGATGAAAATCTGAACAGCCTTGTTTTTCTTTCTTCTAATGTCTTCCTGAGCAAAGGCTCGGCTCTCCTTTGGCTCCATGTAATATGTTGTTTTTGATGTTGGTCAGCCATGTCTGACTCTTCATGACCCCCTTTGGGAGGTCACCTCCATTCAGGAGGTATCTTGGCGAAGACTGAAGTGATTGGCCATTTCCTTCTCCAGCTCATTTTTACAGATGAGGAACTGAGGCAAAGAGAGTTATGTGGTTTGCTCAGGGTTGCACAGCTAGTAAATGTCTGAAGTCAGAATTTAACTCAGGAAGATGAGTCTTCTTGAGTTCAGTCCCACTGCCTTCCTTCCCCCGTCATCAGCATCGCCTCCTTCTAAGTATATATTTACATAATAAAAAATCAGGACACATGATGAAATGTGTTGGTTTTGTAAAAACTTCCTTAAAAAGTACACTTTCTAAGGGCAGAGCCAAGATGGTGGCTTAGTAGCAGCAAAAGCTGAAACCACTCTGACAATCCTTCTAAACCAATCTTTAAAAAAAAAAATAGACTTTCTTTCTCTGATAGTTTCTCCAGAGTTTGGAGTTCCTGTACTAAAGTTAATATTATGGTTTCTTCCATCTTCCTCTATTCTTCCTCTGCTCTTATCCCCACACCTAAATTCTTATTCCTTCAGTGTACAGACCTCAAATGGAGTTTAGGAGCCAAGTAATCCAATTCATCTGATATAGGAAGACTCATTAGAACTGCTTTGGCCCTCAGAGGGCCAAAAAATGGATTACAATTGGTTTGTGGTGCTTTGGGGCAGGCATTAATCAAACTTTTGGCATAGATGGTTGAGAGCATAATGTTGGCCAAAGATCCAATGATCCATTGTCTTATGGCAAGAGGAGAGAAAGAAGCAATATATGTTACAAAAAAAGCTTGACAAATTTGGCAAGGCCATTTAAGTTCATTTATACTGATCTGATGTAATTTATTTGGGTCCAAGGCAAAGACACTTTTTGGTGGGAAGATATTATGATAAATAGATGAAAAGTGAAAAATTCTGCCAATCATTCAGATATAAACAAATATCAAGATTTTGCCATTACAAATATAAACATCTAGATAGATGATGAAAAGAATTAGTGTTATATATGTACTCTTGACTAGTCTCCTGCCCTCAGATTTTCAAGATATGGTATAAAGAATGTTCCAACCAATGAGACAATATTTTATGTTTTTCCAGTTTTCCCTGAATCCTTTTCTCTTTTTCTACCATAGCATTAGAAGTAGGCCTAATGCCAGCATCTTGTTGGTTCAGGTTTGATACTGGATCATGTATGTCATTCAGTAGTTAACAAAAGAAGATTTACTTTGCCCTAACACAGCAATGATATGCCATAAGAATATAGTGGCATTCAATTTCTTTGGATTCTAATCAGCAAAAGGTGAAATGATTGAGGAAACAAAGTTTTATCTTCTGAGCATACTGATTTATTAAGCAATGCATGCCAAATGCCCAATAAATTGAGCCCAAGCCCTTTCCTCAGTTTAGGGCTAACAGACTTTTATATATTAAAAACAATCAAATCAAAATCAATTAATTAAAAGGAAACAACACAATGCGAGGTAATTTATTTCTAATTGGATGAAAGATTAGGGACTTTCCAATTTGGGAGGGGGGAGTGAACAAGTACAATTCCCTGAATTCAAGAAAAGAGGTAACCTATTCCTCCTCTAGTACCTGTAAACAATCAAAGGAACACAGAAACAATAACTGATGGAACAGGATGGGGTTAATTTTCAAATAAGACATATGGGTTTCTTGAGATGTTATAAGAAAACTCCTTACAACTATGTTAGGATTTGACTGCATTTCTGGTCAACATAACCTAGGTCCTTGGCTAAGGGTCTCTAAACAATAGGTATAAGTTGTCCAGTTTTCCAGCTAGGTGAGGCTAGTTTCAAACCATTTGATGAGGCTTTCTCCCAATTTCTACAACTGAATAAACTTTTCTCACAAGGCAGAATTTGGACTAGGCCCATAATCGAATAGAAATAGAACTAAACCAGCTTCAGAATTAAGTCACAAGATGGAGACAGTGTGATTCATTCATTTTCATTGCGATCCTAAGCCCCTCAATTCCTTCAATTTTCTCACAATTTTCCTCACTGGATGCATTCCCTCTCCTCCCCATATGGGACTGTGTCTGGTCAGCAGGGCAAGTTATGATGACTCTTGTAGTCTTCAGAAATCTGCCAAGAAAGTTGGAGAGACTCTGACAACAGAGAGGATCCAGGTCCTATCACACTCTGTGAATTGCCTTAAACAGCCAAGAAGGAAACCTGAAACTGACTTCTGTTTCCTAAACTTGTAGCAAAACTTTAGTAATTTGGTTCTTTGATTTCTCTACACAGGGGCCAATCTGATTATTTAGCTCTCTGGGACACAAGGGTAGGAGGTCCAAGGCCAGAAGGCACTCCCCCTGCCAGGCTCTTCAAAAAAAAAAAAAAAAGCATCAATCCCCAAAGATATAGTTTTCTCATTAACCTTAGTTTGAAAATTCAGAGCTAGAGCTTGGACTTAGTATTTTATTAGTTTGGGGTCATTGGGAAAGATTATATAAGTAGGTAAATAATAACAATAACTAAAATTTATATAACACTATAGGCCAAGAAAATTACAATTGTTATCTCATTTGATCTTTATAGCAAGTCTGAGAGGTAGATACTGTTCTTTTCCTATTTTTTTAATAGATGAGGTAACTGAATTGAGAGGGTTTAAGTGACTTGTTCAGGAAAATATGGTTAATAAGTTTTTGAATTTTTTTCCTGACTCCAGGCCCACTGAATTATTTCAGTAGAAGGTGCAGTGGATAGTGTTATATTGAATCTCTGGGAGCTTGAAGATCACCTTTGATTGACAAATAAGTCAGTTGGATGGAATGTTCCCAGGGAAGTCATGCGAGAGGCAGGAAGAGGGCAGTTGAGAATCCTGAAGGGATTCTGGGTCTTTGACCTGTACTGAGGCTGGAGATCGGTGGATCCTGGTCTTGGAGTGAGAGGGTGCAAACATCTCTCTGCAAACTCTTCCTGTACTTGAGATACCGTTCCAACCTGTACCTGACCACCACCTTGGTGTCTACTGCCCCTAGATATTAGGAGTTACATCATCTAGATATCTAGGTTTCCCAGGGCCCAGGAGGGATCCGGGAAGTGGGCAGGAGATGAAGAAGAGGATGGAAAGGGTGGAAATAACTCAACTGTAAGGCTGAAGATCTATTGAAGAAGAAGTCAAAAATATCCCAGCAGTTTACCTACTCTGGTTTAGTCCTGGCCAGGCTGAACCAGAGGGAAGCTACATTGATTCTTCATCTGCTAGCAGTTGAGATTTTATTAGTAATCATTAGAATAGGGTCTCCTATACCACAGTCCTTTACCCTTATCCTACTTGTTTAATATAAAGTTTAAAGTACCTTCCTAAAGCAGTTTCCAAGCTTGTTTTGGGAAGGGAGAAATTGCAGTCAGAATACAAGGCATTATCCTAGCTAAAGAGCCCAAATCAACATATCAATTAACCCCAGGTGGGTCCTGAAGGGATATACCTCTTAGACCTGAAGGATCCTGCCTGGGCAACTGTTATAAAGGAGAAGTGTCATCTTATTTCTCTCTGTACATCAATTTACCATCCCAAATAGATCAAGAGACCTCCCATAATTATAACAATAGAATAATGGACTTGGAGTAAATAATTCTACCCTTGACTTTTATTAGCTTTGTATCATAGTCTCTCTCAGCATCAGGTTCCTCATATGTAAAATATAAAGTGCTTTGTCAGCCATAAAGCACTATAGAAATTCTGGCTATGAGTCTTAGAACTGGACCTCAGAAACCATTGAGACCAATTCTTTCATTTTACAGGAGAGGAAACTGAGGCAGACAGATGGTAAGCGTCTATACACCTAGTAGGACTGTAAGGCAAGATTTGAACTCAAGTATTCCTGACACTATCTCTTGGCTATCTAGGGAAGCTCCTGGATGAACAAAACCTAGATGAAAAAAAAAACCCAAAATAAGTTAATTAAAAAAATTATTTAGGCAACTAGGTGGATAAAGTACTGTTACTGGAGTCCAAAAGTTTACAGATCAAATCTTAGACATCAATTGTGTAATTCTAGGTGAGTCACTTAATCTGTTTAGTCAGTATTGACTAACTCTATTATTGATTTTCCTTTCATTTTAACTAAACATTTTATTTTATTTTTTAAACCCTTTCCTTCTGTTTTAAAATTGATATCAAGTATCAGTTCACCAACCAAAGAGTGGCAAGGGCTAGGCAATTGTGGTTAAGTGACTTACCTAGGGTAACTTAACTAGAAAGTGTCTGAGGCCACATTTGAACCAAGGACCACCCCATTTCTAGGACTGGCTCTCCATGCACAGAGTCACTTAGCTATTCCTGCATACTTTATCTGATCTCTAGTCATACAGATCTGCTGGTAGGTAAGATTTTCTCTGGGTTATCCAGGAAGTCACATTGAGAACTTTCTGAAATGGAGCAATGTCACCAGCAGATGCATCACATCCAACAGAATGTTTCAAGAAATTGGGTTCCTGACATCAGGAATGTCAAGCTCAAACCCACCCCCCCTCCCAAAACACAGGCACTAACCAGAGGTAAGGATCCCTGTGGGCACATATTGCCTTAGGAAACCATATATTAACATTATCTATGTTTTATGGTACTTTTATTTATTTTGTTAAATACTTCCCATTTACATCTGTTTCTGGCCCAACCAGTAGTGTTGTATATCACATGTATCTGGTTCGTGGCATGTTTAACATTGTTCTTCATCAGTCTCATAGGTAAGGAAAGAGTCCTACCAAATCCCTTTTATGAAACAAATATGGAACCAGGAAGAGCACAAATAGAGAAAGAAAATTTGAGACTAATTTCATTAATGATGATGCAAAAATTCTAAATAAAATACTAGTTAGGAGACTATAACAGATTGTACATTGTGATTAAAAAGGATTTATACCAGGAATACAAGGATGGTTAAACCATAAGGAAAACTATTAACTTAATTGATTATAACAATAACAAAAATTATGATTATATCAATAGATAAAAAATCCTTTGACAAAATACAAGACTCATTCCTATTTAAAAACACTGCAAAGTATAAGTATAAATGGATATTTTCTTAAAATTATAAGAAGTATCTATATAAAAATATCAGCAAGTATTTTTATAATGGTGATAAGCTTGAAGCCTTCCTAATAAGATTAGGAGTGAAACGAAGATGTTTACTATTATCAGTATTATTCAGTATTTCATCACACATTAGCAATAGCAATAAAAAAGACAAAGAAATAGAAGGAATCAGAATTGGCAAAGAAGTGATTAGACTGTCTCATTTTGTAGATGATATGATGGTATATGTGTAAAATCCTAGATGACTTCCATGGGTGGAGTCAAGATGGAGGAGTAACTAGAAGAGCAGTGCCATTTCACCACAAAATCCTCTCCAACCAAGAGTAAAATATCAACACAAAATGAATATAGAGTGAAAGAACCAACAAAGAGACAGAGTGAAACAACCTTCAAAAAAAGAAAAACCTAAAAGGTAGGCAGAGTCCATCTGGGAAACTGAGGTGAGAGGGGAGCAGAGCTAGCAGGAGGCATAGCAGTGAGTGAAGAGCAAGCCAAGAGCAACTTTCAACCCCCATCCCCACCACCCACCACCCACATGTGCTCTTACAGGTTCTGAACTTAATCCCTACCTAACAGGCAGACCCTGAAATTCTGCTAGGGCAAATAGTGGTCCAAGCCAACTCATTCCCTTAAAATTTCAAACCTGTGGAGAAGTCTGGAGTCCCAGCCCAGGGCAATCTGGGCTGAAGGGGCTGATCCATATGGGCCCAGAGGGAAGCCAGGAATCTTAGTCTGGGCTTGAGATGAAGACATAATCCACTGTTTGGGGTAAGGACACAGTTCTCAGGGGGAGCCTCCCTGGGCTCTTTTTGCCCCAAACTAAGAATGGAGCTCCAGGACAGGGTAATCGAGGGTGGGCCTGATTGAATCAAGAACACCTTGAGAGAAAAAAAAAACTTGAGCCAAAGCCTGGGGCTAGAATTTGATCATCCCCTGACCTGATCAGGTTCAGACTGAGATCAAAAGTTTATACCCAAGCCTGAGGAAAGTCTTTAAGCTAGCAACAACTCAAGGGTCAATTGAATCAGCATGAGGAGGGGGCTATCAGAGCTCTCAACCCTCAGTAACAACCCACAAACATAAGCTGAAAATAGCATCAAGGAAGGACTGAAGTTTAAGAAGGTATCCCAACTTCGCAGAAAACAGAGCCTAGCTACAAAAAGGTAGGAAAAATGAGCAATCAACCAAAAAAAAGCACCTAACTCTAGAGAGTGTTTATGGAGGCAAAGAGCAAGGTACAGACACAGAAGTGGACAGTGAAAGCAAAGGAAACACATGCAAAGTCCAAAAGAAAAATATGGATTGGACACAGAGTCTGGGAGAGCTCAAAAAAGACTTCAAAAACCAGTTAAGAGAGGTAGAAGAAAAATGGGGAAGAGAAATAAAAGTGATGTAAGAAGAAATGGGCCAATTGAAAAAGGAGAACCAAAAACTGACAGAGGAAAACCAGGCCTTAGAAATCAGAATTGACTATCTAGAAACTAATGATTTCATGAGAAATCAAGAAACAATAAAGCAGAATCAAAGGAATGAAAAACCAGAGGAAAGCATGAAATATCTTATTGAAAAAACAACTGACCTAGAAAATAGATCTAGAAGAGACAATCTGAGAATTATTGGACTATCTGAAAGCCATGATGATGAAAAAACCTTGGATATCATATTACAAGAAAAATCCTAGAAATTCACCTAAAAGTTAATTGAAACAATAATTTTAGTAAAGTAGCAGGATGGAAAATAAACCCACATAAATCATGGTTTTTATATATCACTAACAAAGACCTGCAAAAAAAGATAGAAAGAGATACCTCATTTAAAATAATCATAGACAGAGTAAAGTACCTGGAAGTATACCTGTGACAACAAACCCAGGAACTATATGAACATAATTATAAAACAATTCTTATACAAATATATTTAGTTTTAAATAATTGGAGAAATATTACCTGTTAATGAATTGGCAGAGCCAATATAATTAAAATGGAAATCCTACTTAATCTTAATTTACTTATTAAATGTACTCCCAATTAAATTAGCAAAAAATATTTTATTGAACTAGAAAAAAAATCATAAAATTAATTTTGAGAAACAGAAGAACAAAAATATCAAAGGATGAAAAAATGTAAAGGAAGGAGGTCTAGCAGTACCAGATTTTAAACTATATTATAAAACTGGTAAATATCAAAATTATGTAAAACTGGCTAAGAAATAGAAACATATATAAGTATAGCAGAATAGACACAAAACAAACAGTAATAAAAGATTACACTAACCTTTTGTTTGACAAAAGAATAGATCCAAGTTTTGGGGATAAGAACTCACTATTTGGGGGTGGCTAATTAGACCAGTAGATAGAGCACCAGGCCTAGATTCAGGAAGATCTCAGTTCAAAAGTGGCCTAAGAGATTTCCTAGTTGTGTGACTCTGGGCAAATAATGTAACTCCAATTGCCTAGCCCTTACCATTCTTCTCTCTTGGAACTGATACTAAGACAGAAGATAAGGGTTTATTTATTTATTTTTTTAAAAGAAGAACTCTAGTAAAAATTGTTAAGACAATTGGAAAGCAGTTTGGCAGAAAGTAGGTATAGACCAATATTTTACATCATTTTCTAAGCTAAGATCAAAATGGATACATGATCTAGACATAAAGGGAGAAATTATAAGCAAATTAGAAAAGGGAACATATTACCTACCAGATTTATAGATAGGAGAGGAATTTATGAATAAACAAGAGCTAGAGAGCATTGTGAAATGTAAAATGGATAAGTTTGATCATGTTAAACTTAAAAAGTTTTCTAACAAATAAAATGAATGAATGAATGTAGCCAAGATTATAAGGAAAGTACAAAAATAAGTTTATAGACAGTTTCTCAGATAGATGTTTCATATCTCAAATACATAGACAACTTTGCAATAATTTATAAGAATACGAGCCATTCCCTAATTGATAAATGGCCAATATAGTTTTTGGATGATAGTTTTTGGATGAAGAAATAAAAGCCATATATAAACATATGAAAAATTGCTCTAGGAAGGACAGACTTCCGGTTAAGATGGCGGCAGAGTAAGGAGCAGCTGCTCGATCTCTCCTGACCGAACCACACAGAACCCCTCAAGGGGAAATAAAAACGAGTCCAGAGGAACGAAGGAACCCCACAACAGGGCGCAGCATTGAAGGTACGCAGAATCGGGGCATTTCCACACTTTAAAGGGGTGAAACAGTTCACACTAAAACACGAGAGGAAGAAGCCCCTCCCCCACCCCCCACACCGCACAAGTGGGTAAACAGGACTGGGGCAACCAGAAAATCACTGGCAGCCCCTGAGCCCGTACCTGTGCGCTGCAAGACGAGGGACCCCAGGTGGCTGGGACTCTCCCTGAGCGCCCACGTGGGTGAAGGCACCGCCTCC
>NC_058130.1:177908083-177919105 GCF_016433145.1 Gracilinanus agilis | reverse complement strand
ATGCTACCCACATTCAGAGGAAGGACTGCAGGAGAGGAAACATATAAGAAAAGCAACTGCTTGAACGCATGGGTCGGGGCGGATGTGATTGAGGGTGTGGACTCGAAACTACCACACCAATGCAACCACCAACAATTGGGAAATTGGTCTTGATCAAGGACACATGACAAAACCAGTGGAAAAGTGCGTCGGCCATGGGTGGGGGGAGTGTGGGGGGTGAAGGGGAAAATAGGAGCATGAAACATGTAATCATGTTAAAAATGATTATTAATAAATGTTAAAAAAATTGCTCTAAACTGTTACTGATTAGAGAAATGCAAATCAAAAGACTTCTGAGACATCATCTCACACCTATCAGATTGGCTAAAATAATAGAATATCAAAATGACAGATGTTGGAGGAGATTTAGAAAAATGGAGATACTATTATACTGTTGGTGGAACTTTGAATTTATCTAACCATTTTGGAGAGCAATTCAGAATTATGCCCAGAGAATTATAAAACTGTGTATACTCTTAGACCCAGTAATACCACTTGTTGGGTTTGTTTCCCAAGAAGATCATGGAAAAAGGGGAAAAAACCTGATCTGTTCCAAAATATTTATAGCAACTTTCTTTATGGTGGCAAAAAACTGGAGATTGAGGGAATGTCCATTATTTGGGGAATGGCTGATCAAGTTGTGGTACATGATTGTGATGGAATACTACTGCTCTATAAGAAATGATAAATAGTTTAATTTTTTAAAAACTTGGAAAGACTTACATGAGATAGTGAAGAGAGAACAAATAGAATCAGGAGAATGTAATATACAATTACAGAATTAATGTTTAAAGAACAACCTCCAAAAAAAGAACTAATAAATAGAAGCACAAAAGCATAATTTATGTATACATAATTTTTTGTTGGGTGATGCCTTCTATGGTGCAGAGAAGATGGGAAAGGGGATAAATTGCTGGGAATTTTAAGGTTCTAATAAATAAATTTATAAAAAATTTTAAAAATTAAAATTAATTAAAAAAAATCTCAAATTTGGACCAATAAGTATATGACCAAGTAATAATAATAAGCATGTATATAAGCACTTTAAGATTTACAAATATATTATTGCATTTGATTTTCTGCATCTTTTCAGAGAAACTTTCTCAGGTCTCTGAAATAATTTCTTTTGCCATTTTTATAGTGCAGTAGCATTGATTTTATTCATGTTTCATAATTTGGTTGGTTTTTCCTCAATTGATGTAGAATCATTCTGAGAATGACCTATGTTGGTTTTCAGATCTTTATCCTTACAATCTCCAAAAAGGGTGAAATAAAAGTACCCTTAATGTTATTTGGAATTACTCAATTATTTTTGCTTTCAAAGAGTATTAGCCTGTGAGTTTTCTTTTTCTTCTTCCACTCCTTCCAAGGACATAAAAGAGAGGGCCTCTCAATGGTATTTGAAATATTATTTGTTATCTCTGGTTTTAGAATGTTCTGTTTGCAAACATGTTATCTCAAGGACAAGGGAGGAGGCTAGGCTATTCACTGAATGGAGAGAGATGACCATAGAAAAAACAGATAATTAGAGAATGAACCTTGATGTGGGATGGCTGACAATACCAAAAGTGAGGTGTGTGAATCTACAGTCTGGCTGGGTGAGACTTTATACACATCATAGAAAAATAGAGTTCAGGGTGTTAGCTAATGAGATATTAGTCAGTAAATGAACAAGCATTTATTTTTACTTGCTAGGAACTATTCTCTGGAGTGTTCTCTCCTTTTTCTCTCTCCTCTAATTCTCTACTAGCCTAAAAGCTTTCTTTCTTTCTTCCCTTCCTTCTCTCCTTACTTTCCTTGCAAATAATCAACAGGGAAGATATTAGTCTTAAGAAGTAAAATGAAAAGGAGAAGAATTCCAGGCATGGAGAATAGTCAGTAAAAATGCAGAGACTCTAGAAATGGAATGAGTTTTATGAAAGAGTAGCAGAGAGGTCAATGACACTAAATTGCACAATATGTAGGATGGGGGCAGTAAAGTATAAGAAGAATGGAAAATGAAAGGGTAAGCAGGTAATGAAGGATATGGAGTAGATAGATGAACAGGAGAACTGTGAATTTGGGGGAAACATCTCCCTAAATAAAATAACTTCTGAGGCCAAGGAAATAGAATTAGGCAGTTAGTGCTTTACTTCCTCCTTATATTAAAAGAAAACTGCTGGGAGATCAAAACTTCCAAGTCTACCGATTTTAATATGAAGCATGCAATCCATTCAAAGTCAATGGTGTCTCTGACACATCCAGTATGGTCCACATGCAATGCAATTTTTTTATAGTAGAAAAGGAGGGAGGGAAAAAGGAGAAACAAGGCTGGGGGTTTGGGGTCTTTCATCAAAAGAATGAGAGAAAGAACTAATAAGGGGTGATCTTACAAAATTTGGGAAATGAGTGAATTGTAACTTCTTACCCCTGAATGAAATGGGGGTTGGATTGTATCTCTCATGCTATAACCTTATTTTTAAAGTGAGTTTTGACACTTCTCAAATAAAAGAAGACCCTGAGTGACAGTAGGGCAAGAATCTTTATTCTTTTGGTGAGTTTTGTGGTAGCAAAGAGACTGAAAGGGAAGTTCCAGTTCATCTGAGGTTCAGAGGAGAGGTTTTTATTTAATGATTTCTTACTTTAATAGCTATTTCTAATACCTATTCTACTTTATATTTACTTATATCTAAGAAATTAATTTATTTTGTTTTAAATTTTATTTTTATTATTATGTGAAATACACTTCTTTGCTGGTTATTATTATAAGAGCACACTCAGACAAAACCAAAACCCCAAAATAAAACCATAAATACACCGATGTGAAAGATGGTATGCTTTTATCTGCATCCATTTGACCCCAAGAACTCTGAAGATGGATAATATTCCCCTTCATAAGTCTTTTAGGATTGTCCCAGATCATTGCATTGCTGAGAGTAGCCAAGTTTTCACAATTGATCATCATACAATATTGCTGTTCCTGTGTACAATGTTCTCCTGGTTCTATTTATTTCATTCTGCATCCATTTATGTAGATTTTTAAATGATTAATTTCTTATAAATTATGACCACATTAAATGATTAATATCTTATTAATTCTAAGTGCCAATTCTTAGCTCATCTATCAGGTCTGCTGACTCGCTAGAACTATTTCTTATTAAAATAAGTCATTGAAGTAGTCATTAGTAGTTCTCATACTGTAGCTTATCTATTTTAATTTTATCACTTACTGACAATAAGCAGGATGAACTAGAATAATTCTATTTTAAAATGGACCTCCATCATCTTAGAGATTTCAGGCCAAAGCAGGGAATTCTGATAAGATTAACTAGAGGGAAACATATTTTTCAGAAGAACAAACCTGACATTTAACAACTCCTGTGATTCCAAGATTTCCATGTTGTTATTGTTATTGTTCAGTCATTTCAATTGTGTTCAACTCTTTGTCACCCTATTTGAGGGTTTCTTTGGCAAAGATACTGGAATGGTTTGCCATTTCATTCTCCAGCTCATTTTACTAATGAGGAAATTGAGGAAAACAGGGTGAAGTGACTTGCCCAGGGTCAAATAGCTAGTATCTGAGACTGGATTTGAACTCAGGAAGACAAGTCCAGCACCCTATCCTCTATGCCACCTTGCTGCCCCAAGTATTTGAGAGTGGATTCAAATGTACCTTGTCCTGTCTCTGAATCAGCATGATATCACTATGCCACCCAGCTTGCCCTTCCCTACTATGTGACCAAATAACAACAACAACAAACCAAAGAAGTGACTATATCTGACAATGTATATAATGTTTTGTCCTATTAGCCCTCTAACTCTCTTCCAGGAGCACAGAGATCCATTATCTGTCCTTCAGGACCTTCTTTGTTTCTTTTCTCATTACTCATAGTCCAGTTTCTTTTTTGTGATTTTTTTCATTCATATTGACACATTTGTATATATTATTATGTTATTTCATCCTGCAACAGTTCATACAAATCTTTTCATATTTTTAAAATTCCTTGTTTTTCCCTTCTTAGTATAAAATAATTTTAATTTTATTCAAATGCCATGTTTTTTGCAACCATCCTCCAATTGATATTATCTCACTAGAACTGAGAATAAGCCAAGAAAATGAATCCTGAACAAACTGATTTATTGGCAAAGGTGTGCAATTGGTCATAAACTGGATCTTCAGCAATTTCAGGGAGCAAAAAACCCCCCAGGTATATAGGATTTTTTATAGTTTAGGAAAGTAAAACATAAAATAAGATGTAGGCTGGATATTGGATCAACTCTTCTTATTTCTATTCATGGAAAGGATGAGAGTTCTTCTTTGTCCCTAGGGAATACTGATTGGTTGTGTTTGCCTGCATCCTGCAAGATGGCTAGTGTTTCAGAGATAACAGGTTTCTTTGATATAAAGATAGCACAGTGATTCACAGGAAGACTGAACTTATGAACTTATATACTTCTGAACTTAACTTAGAGACAAAGATACAGGACTTAGGCAGTTCTATAAAGTGTCAGCAGAAGTACAATCTGAAATAAGTTACAAAATAAAATCAAAATGGGATCAATTTGACTTTCTCAATTTCTCTCTTTTTCATTTTACAGATTTTACAGATGAGGACCTAAGGTAAAGAAAGTTAAGTAACTAGCCCAGGGTCATACAGCTAGTAAGTGTCTGAGTCAGGATTTGAACCCTGGCTCCAGGTCTAACACCCTATTCATTGTGCCCCCTAGTTAGATTTTTCTCCTTTTGCAATGATCACCCACTTTGTTTCCAGTTCTTTCCTATCACAAGGAATTCTACTATGACAATGTTGATATATAGTTAGCCTCTGACTTTGTGATCTAGGCTTAGTAGTAAGATAATTGTGCCAAAGGGTTTATTTAATTTTTTTTTTACAAATATGAATAGATATCTAGAATGGTTTTCCATTTCATAGTTCCATAGACAGTATTTTTATGCCTGGTTTTCCACAACTTCTCCAACATTGACTATTTCCATTTTTTCCCATGTTTACTAATTTGCATGAGAATTCCTCAAATAAATAGGAACTTTAATTTCTCCTACTATTAATGTTTAGAATGTATTTTCACTCACTTGGTTGTTATTAATTTGCTTTCTTTTGGGAGTGAAAACCATTTGTTTGAATTGTGAGGGGATGAGAGGGGAGGTAACAAGAAGAAACACAAATATTCAAGGCTCACAAGTCTAACAGTTTATTACTCACAAATATGTAAGTGTGTGACTCTTCAGTCCTTCTGTCTCATAGATAAGCATTGATTTTGATGTATAGTGGGATTCATATTCTGGCCAAAAGCTTAGAATTATGGGTATTTTTTTTGTATCTAATTTTTGCCACTGGGCAGATTCATAAGGACTTTGTGGGAGGAGATCCTTTGGGTTAATCAAACAGTAAGTGGCTTGAACTGACCATCCTTATCAACTATAAAGACATCATGATTTGGAGAACCTTGCATTCCTTACATATCTAGCCTAGAAAAAAATTTGCTAAATTGATTATGATCAAGGCAGCCTTTTTCATATCTTGCCCAAAAGAAGCTGGATATACCCATTATTGGGTACATAGGAAATGTAGGTAGTCCAATCTGTGGTTCAACATGGAGTTGCTTCTGTCAGCAATATGGTATATTTTACCATTTATTTATTGAGTCATACTTCTCTGTGTTATATATTTGTTCCATATCATAATTTATTTTGGATATTAGACTTTTATCAGTGATATTTGAAGCAACTATTTTCTCTCTTCTATTAGTGTGAATTTTATTTATACAAGGCTTTCTACATAAGGATAATTATCTTTTTTTTATCTTTTCTCATATTTTTCAGTTAAGACTATTACTTCTAGAACATTGTACACAATAACAACACTATTGTGAGTTGATCAGCTATGAATGAATTAGTGTTAAAGGAATTTTCTTAATCTCTCCCCCTGTCTCTCCAAGAGGCAGGAACAGACATATTTCTAAGTATGAGTGAGCTAAAGCTGAAAATTCTGTTACCTAGGAAATGAGACATATGAGAAAGGTTGAATTGGCAGTTGAGGGTTCTTTTGCCTCTAGGTCCCAAGAGAGCAGGAGGTTGGTCTGTCTTTGTCTCTGTGACTGGCAGTTTTTTACTGCTGACAGTTTGGATAAACAGATTTAAGTAGTTCATAGGCAGTGGCTGTTTATTTATTAGCATATGCAGTTAGTTAGGGAATAAATTTCTAGGTAGGCAGGGTAGGTAGTTAGGCCTGGTATTGCCAGGCAGAAGAACCTGTCCTCGAAGACAGAGTAGGGTTTTTTAGAAATCTTAGTTAGGATTAAGAATCTAGGTATAGTTATAAGGTATTAGAGTAATAATCTCTCCTTCTTTCTATTTTTCTATCTGTACCTCTTCTCAAATTAAACTAAGTGTTTTATCAAACTGCTCTCTTCACTTTTGTCAAACTCCTACCAAATTAACCCTTAACATTAGCTATTCTCAGCAATACAATTCTGAAGGAATCGTGATGAAAAATGCTATCTACCCCCAGAGAAAGAACTGATGGAATTTGAATATAGAACAGAGCATACTATTTTTTACTTATTTTTTCCTAGTAGGGTTTTGTGTGTGTTTTCTTCCACAATATGACTAATAAGGAAATTTGTTTTGCATGGCTACACATGCATAACCTATATCAAATTACTTGCTGTTTTAGGTTGGGAGGAGGAAAGGGAAGGATGGAGAGATTTTGGAACTCATAAATTTTTTAAATGAATGTTAAAAATTGTTTTGACATGTAATTAGAAAAAAATTCTTTCAAAAGAATACTAGTCTGTGAGTGGCTAGTTGGCTAGTTAGGCCTAAAGATGGGAGGTCCTGAATTCAAATCTTGTCTCTGACACTTTCTAAGTAAGCGACTCTGGACAAGTCACTTAATCTCTATTGCCTAGTCTTTACCACTCTTCTGCCTTGGAACCAATACACAATATTGATTCTAAGATGGAAGGTAGGGGTTTAAAAAGGAAAAAAGGAAAATATTCCTAGTCATAGTTTTGAAAGATACTTGAATTTTTTCTCTTCTAATCTTTTTATGGTATGACCTTTTATGTGTTTATTGCATATCTTTTCTTGATAAAAACATTTAAAGATATAAAAACTCCCTAAGGATTGCTTTAGTTTTGCCACATAAATTTTAGCATGTTATCTGAAGGTTGTCATATTCTTTAATGGTATTTTCTATCTCTATGATTCTTCTTTGACCAATTAGTCTGTTATAATTAAGCAATTATTTTTTATTCTTCCTTCAAAGGTTTTATTTAATGCAATATTTATTGCACTATGATCAGTAAATGATGTGTTTAATAGTTCAGTTTTTCTGAATTTTTGGTGAGGTTTTTAATGTACCATTATCCTCATTCATGAATTCTACCACTTTTTTTTTTTAAACTTACCTAAAGCATAATAGAGTTTGCTCCAGCCCCTCATTTCAAGCCTATGTGAGTATTTAGGCTATAAGTGCATATCTTGAAAAAAACCTATTAAAGGATTCTGTTTCCTAATTCATTTTGCTATTTCCTTTTTTTCATGGATGAGTTCCATCCATTCAAATTCACAGTTGTGATAGTCAATTGTGTATTTCCCTTTATCCTGTCATCTTACTTTCCCCCTCTTTTTGCTTTCTTCCCCAATACAAATAAAATGAAGCTACTCAAAGAGAGGCTTGCCAAAAACTTTTAATGTATAAATTAAATGATTTGTTTATGCTCTGTTTCTCCTTTTCTCTTTCTCCCCATTATAGGTTCTTGCTTTCTTATTGTTATTCAGTCATTTTTTAGCCATGTCCAACTCTTCTTTACTCCATTTGGAGTTTTCTTGGCAAAGATGCTGACATGGTTTGCCATTTTCTTTTCCAGCTCATTTTACAGTTGAGGAAATGGAGATAAAGTTAAGTGTCTTGCCTTGGGTCACACTACTAGTAAGTGTCTGAGAAAATATTTGAACTCAAGAAGAGGAGTTTTCCTGACTCCAGTCCTGGTGCTCTATCCACTGTCCCATTTAACTGCTCTTTTTGCTTCCTTACATTTCTTTTAATCTTTACTTTATATTCCCTCTCCAACAATGGAGTATTTTTCTTATGACTATTTTCTTAACCTCTTTTTCGCTCTCAAATTGACTCTTTCTTCTTTCCCTACCTCCCTTTATTTTCCTGCTGTATTTATTGTATATTTATGCCATACTCAAACATGTGTATTCAACTTTCCTTTATCCACTTCAGATGAAAGTGACATTTATGGAATGCCCTTACACCAACTCTTTCTTCATTGAATGAATACACTTCATAACATATATCACCATTAGGTGAGATAGTGAATTATTTTTTCTACCTCCTCCTTTTCAACCCAGGATAGTCTCCCATCCCTCCCTAAGACTAACAAAATAGGACAAAATTAAACCCAGGCCTTATTTAATTTAACTTATGGTCCTTGAAATCATTAAAAAGCAGAGAAATCATTTATTTCTCTCCCTTCTATTAGTGCATAAACAATTTGTTTCCATATAGTTCCTTTTAACTGATCATATACATATTTTCTATGTTCCTTTTGACTCCAGTATTTCTGTTCCAAAATGTGTACTCAGTTCTGGCCTTTTTATCAAGAATGCTTAAAAAGTTGGTTCATCATCATAATAATAACCAGCATCTATATAGCACTTCAAGGTTTGCAAAATGCTTTATAAAGATTTTCTCATTTTATTCTCAGAACAAGTCTGTGAGGGAGGTACTATTATTATCCACATTTTACAAAAAAAGGAAATTGAAGCAAAAGAATTAGTATCTAAAAATCAAGTTAGATCTTAGGTCTTCCTGACTCAGGTCAAGGGCTTTTCCCACTGTACTATCTACCTACTTAGCAAAGAACACTGGATTTGAAATCAGAATACCTGGGATCCAGCCTTGGTTCTTGTATTTGCCAATGTGTGACCTTGGGTAAATTGCTTAACTTTTCTGTGCTTCAGTTTCTTCATCTAAAAATGAGTCAAATAATAATTATAACAACTATAACTGGAATTTATCACTTCAGATTACAACCTATTTCAGTGTTTTTTTGAGGGAAATAAAAGTTTATTCTAAGGTTGGATTATGTAGCTAGGAACCTTCTTGTGTCACTATTTTTCACTTCTTAAAGATTCCAAAATCTTTAAAACTTCCCATAAAGTCAGCTATTGATCTTGCTGAAGCCCTTGAGATAACCAATGAAAACCAATTTCTGTCTAATCAGGGATGGACAGATATATGGTTCATTCAGTATGTACATTATTCCCATGTAGTAATTCTTTGTCTAGGAGTCTAACCATATGAAGGAGAAACATGGGGAGCAATGAAAAATGAGGCACATTCTGGTCAAAGCAATCTAGAGAAAAATAATTGCAAAACTGACTCCAAATAGATTGCCAAAAGATGACTCATATTAGGAAAATAAAAATCTGCAAGTCAAGTGGGAGAGAAATCGAAATGTCTAAATAGAGCAGATTAAGAGGCAAGTAAAGAGAGGAAGAAAAAATATCTCTAGTAGTAGGCGCTTAATAAATGTTTCTTGACTCACAGGGGAACATGAATACTTATTAATAAAGGCAGCAAGGATGTAACAGAAAAAACCCAAGAGACTTCATCAGTTAGGCAGGAGTCCAGATGAAAAGGTAGGAGAGTAGTAAGGATTTAGTAGTTCAAGCAAACTGTGTGCTTTGCAAATTATTTTAAATAAATCTTATCAAGAAGGGAATGTGAATAAGTTTATCTGCAGCTTGGCTATGAAGAAGAAAGTTGATGGGTTTAGATTCCTGTCCTTACAACAGTGAATTTTTACTTGGAATGTAGGAACCAAAGCTTGGTAAACATAGATGGGAAAAAATTTGATCTTTCTTTCCATTAGCCTTTGATTTTTCTTTGTAATCCTATGCATTTAAAAATATGATACTGAAAAGGCATCCATTGTCTTCACAAGATCACCAAAGTCATCTATAACACAAAAAAATTCAAGAAAATCTTTGCCTTAAAAGATGCCTTCAGTGAAGTGCTGGACCAAGAGCAAGTTGTGCTGATGTCTGTGGAAGATGTTCAATGATATGGGGGACTAGAAAAGAGGGAAGTGTTTGCTGTGGGGTAAGGGTGTAGATATTGGTTTTTCTGATTTTGCTGATTGGGACTCAGCAGTCAAACCCTGAAAATAGTGAGTTGCTAAATTTAGATAAAAGAGTTGAGTCACTCATCTATCAAATTTTGCCTAGTAACTCTCAGTTGGAAATAAAGTAAGACCTTGTTTTACATGAACTCAACATTTGCAAAATCAGATATATATTAACTGGCAGAGCTCAAGAAGGAAATAGATAGTAAAATCATAATAATGGGAGATCTAAATATTCCTCTTTCAGATCTAGATAAATCAAACCAAAAAATAAATAAGAAAGAGGTAAGAGAGATGAATGAAGTCCTAGAAAAATTAGATTTAATTGATATGTGGAGAAAAATAAATAGGGACAAAAAAGGAATACACCTTCTTTTCAGCTGCACATGGTACATTTACAAAGATTGACCATGTAATAGGGCATAGAATCATGGCAAACAAATGCAAAAGAGCAAATATAATAAATGTAACCTTCTCAGATCATAATGCGATAAAAATAATAATCAGTAAGGGCACCTGGACAGGCAAACCAAAAACCAATTGGAAATTAAACAATATGATTCTCCAAAACCAAATTGTCAAAGAAGAAATCATAGAAACAATCAACAATTTCATTGAAGAGAATGACAATGATGAGACATCCTACCAAACTCTGTGGGATGCAGCCAAGGCAGTACTCAGGGGGAAATTTATATCCTTGAGTGCATATATTAACAAATTAAGGAGGGCAGAGATTAATGAATTGGGCATGCAACTCAAAAAATTAGAAAGTGAGCAAATAAAAAACCCCCAGATGAAAACTAAATTAGAAATACTAAAAATTAAGGGAGAAATTAATAAAAT
>NC_058130.1:177869071-177907685 GCF_016433145.1 Gracilinanus agilis | reverse complement strand
AGAATACCTAAATAATCCCATATCAGAAATAGAAATTGAACAAGCCATTTAAGAACTCCCTAAGAAAAAATCACCAGGACCTGATGGATTCACAAGTGAATTCTATCAGATATTCAAAGAGCAACTAATCCCAATACTATACAAATTATTTGATATGATAAGCAAAGAAGGAGTCCTACCAAATTCCTTTTATGACACAAATATGGTACTGATTCCAAAGCCAGGTAGACCAAAAACAGAGAAAGAAAACTATAGACCAATGTCCCTAATGAACATAGATGCAAAAATCTTAAATAGAATATTAGCAAAGAGACTCCAGCAAGTAATTAAGAAGATCATCCACCATGATCAGGTGGGATTTATACCAGGAATGCAAGGATGGTTCAACATAAGGAAAACCATCCACATAATTGACCATATCAATAGTCTATCAAACAAAAACCACATGATTATCTCAATAGATGCTGAAAAAGCCTTTGACAAAATACAGCATCCGTTCCTATTGAAAACACTGAAAAGTATAGGAACAGAAGGACCTTTCCTAAAAATAATAAACAGTATATACCTTAAACCATCAACAAGCATTATATGCAATGGGGATAAATTAGAAGCCTTCCCAATAAGATCAGGAGTGAAACAAGGATGCCCATTATCACCTCTATTACTCAACATAGTACTAGAAACACTAGCAATAGCAATTAGAGAAGAAAAAGAAATTGAAGGTATCAAAATAGGCAATGAGGAGACTAAGCTATCACTCTTTGCGGATAATATGATGGTATACTTAAAAAATCCTAGAGAATCAACTAAGAGGCTGGTAGAAATAATCAACAACTTTAGCAAAGTGGCAGGATACAAAATAAATGCACATAAATCATCAGCATTTCTATACATTTCCAACACATTAGAACAGCAAGAGGTAGAAAGAGAAACACCATTTAAATCACCCTAGACAATATAAAATACTTGGGAATCAATCTAACAAAACAAACACAGCTATTATACGAAAACAACTACAAAACACTTTCCAAACAAATAAAACTGGAATAATAATAAATAAATAAAATAAATAAAAAAATAAATAAAAGAAATAAATAAAACAATTGGAAAGCCATTAACTGTTCATGGGTAGGGCGAGCTAACATAATAAAAATGAACATCCTACCCAAATTAATTTACCTATTTAGCACCATACCTATCAAAAAACTTCTTTACTGAATTAGGAAAAACTATAATAAATTTCATTTGGAATAACAAAAGGTCAAGAATATCAAGGGAAATAATGAAAAAAATGTGAAGGAAGGGGGCCTAGCAGTACTGGATATCAAACTATACTATAAAGCAGCAGTCATTAAATCAATATGGTACTGGCTAAGAGATAGAAGGGAGGATCAATGGAATAGACTTGGGGTTAATGACATCAGCAAGACAGTATATGATAAACCCAAAGAGCCCAACTTTTGGGACATGAATCCACTATTTGACAAAAACTGCTGGGAAATTTGGAAAACAATATGGGAGAGATTAGGTTTAGATCAACATCTTACACCCTACACCAAGATAAATTCAGAATGGGTGAATGACTTGAATATAAAGAGGGAAACTATAAACAAGCTAAGTGAACACAGAATAGTATACTTGTCAGATCTCTGGGAAAGGAAAGATTTTAAAACCAAGCAAGAGTTAGAGAAAATTACAAAATGTAAATTTAATGGTTTTGATTATATTAAGCTAAAAAGCTTTTGTACAAACAAAAGCAATGTAGTCAAAATCAGAAGGGAAACAACAAATTGGGAAAAAATCTTTATAACAAAAAACTCTGACAGGGGTCTAATCACTCAAATATACAAGGAGTTAAAGCAATTGTATAAAAAATCAAGCCACTCCCCAATTGAAAAATGGGCAAGAGACATGAATAGGCAATTTTCAGGTAAAGAAATCAAAAGTATCAATAAGCACATGAGAAAGTGTTCCAAATCTCTAATAATTAGAGAAATGCAAATCAAAACAACTCTGAGGTATCACCTCACACCTAGCAGATTGGCTAAAATGAAAGAAGGGGAGAGTAATGAATGCTGGAGGGGATGTGGCAAAATTGGTACATTAATGCATTGCTGGTGGAGTTGTGAAATGATCCAACCATTCTGGCTGGCAATTTGGAATTATGCTCAAAGGGCTATAAAAGAATGCCTGCCCTTTGATCCATCCATACCATTGTTGGGTTTATACCCCAAAGAGATCATAGATAAACAGACTTGTATGAAAATATTTATAGCTGCGCTTTTTGAGGTGGCAAAAAACTGGAAAATGAGGGGATGTCCTTCAATTGGGGAATGGCTGAACAAATTGTGGTATATGCTGGTGATGGAATACTATTGTGCTAAAAGGAATAATAAACTGGAGGAGTTCCATGCAAATTGGAGAGACCTCCAGGAAGTGATGCAGAGCGAAAGGAGCAGAGCCAGAAGAACATTGTACACAGAGACTGATATACTATGGTAAAATCAAATGTAATGGGCTCTGGTACCAGCAGCAATGCAATAACACAAGACAGCTCTGAGGGATTTATGGTAAAGATGCTACCCACATTCAGAGGAAGGACTGCAGGAGAGGAAACATATAAGATAAACAATTGCTTGAATGCATGGGCTGAGGGGGACATGAATGGGAAATAGACCCTGAACAAGGACACATGTTACAACCAGTGGAAATGTGCGTTGGCCATGGGTGGGGGGAGAGTGGGGGTTGAAGGGGAAAGTAGGGGCATAAAGTATGTAAACAGGTTAAAAACGAATATTAATAAATGTCTAATAATAAAAAAAATCAGATATATATTACTGGCAACTGACAAAATTTTCGAATATATAGAGAACTGCTCTCAAATTTATAACAATACAAAGCATTCACCAATTGATAAATGGTCAAAGGATATGAATAGGCAGTTCTCAGATGAAGAAATTAAAACTATTTATAGTCATATAAAAAAGGCTCCAAATGCAAATTGAAACAAACTCTAACATACCACCTCATATCAATCAGATGAACTAATATGATCAAAAAGGAATATGATAAATGTTGGAGGGGATATGGGAAAACGGGAACACTAATACACTGTTAGTGGAACTGTGAACTGACACAACATTCTGTAGAGCAATATAGAACCACACCCAAAGGGCCATAAAATTATGTATACCCTTTAAGCTAGCAATATCAATATTATATCTCTATCCCCAAAGAGATCAGAAAGAGAAGAAAAGGACCCACTTGTAAAATATTATTTTTAGCAGTTCTTTTTGTAGTGGCAAAGAATTGGAAACTTAGGGGATATCCCTCAATTAGGGGATAGCTGAACAAGTTGTGGGGTATGTTGTAATGAAATACTATTATACTATAAGAAATGATGAACAGGATGTGTTTAGAAAAACCTGGAAAGAAAGAAGTGAGAACAACTAGAACACTGTACACAGTTAACAGAAATATTGTACGATGATGAACTGTGATGGACTAAACTGTTATCAGCAATGCAAGGTTCCAAGATAACCTTAAAGGACTTATGATGAAAAATGCCATTCATAATCAAAGAAAGAACTGTTGAAATCTACTACAGACCAAATTTTGCCATTTTTCATTTTTTTTATTAATTTTTTCTTGTTTGTGTGATATGTCTTTTCTCAAGGCATGAGGAATATGGAAATATGTATTGCATGAAAGTACTGTTATAACCTAAATCAAACTCTTTACCACTTCAGGGAGTGGGGAGGAGAGAGGTGCAAGGGAGAGATTCTGAAACTCAAAATGTCAGAAAATAATTATCAAAAATTGTTTTTACACCTAACTGAACAAAAATTTTAAGTGAAGATAAAAGTAAAAAAAATTAAAAATGAACTTCATGTGTAAAGGTTAAAATTAATGGTTGGATGATGATAATATGAAATTATGTGATTGCCAGTATTTATTTTATTTTGAGTCAGAAATTTATTTACAAATATTTACAAATAGAGAGGAAACAATAAAGAAGAGAAATGTGAGGGGGATAGAGAAGTTATTTATCCTATCAACCTAAATGTTTTGCTCTGGGTCTGCTTAATCCAGGCATAGATTAATTAGTTCTCAACCAGGAAGGCTGGTAGTGTTATAAGGAAAAGATGAGTTTAGGTTTGCAGAACACAGTAGCATGAGACTAGATGAAGAGAGAATTCTGAAATCTTGTAAAGTGGGGTTAAGCTGGGAAAAAAACCTCAGGGGCTGTTAGGCTGGCTGTTTCTCTCTGGATTTGATCCTGGAGGGTGTGGATGCCAGTTCCTGGGAGTTTGACCCAAACCTGTGTTACTGCTGTGTTGCTGGTTTGATCCTGTGTGTCCTGAAGAAGATCTGAGGAAGCTGTCTCTGTCCTGTGTCATCTGCAGCTGTCTGTAAGATAAGGTCCAAGTCCATCTGGGCTTAGGATCTGTCCCTGGATCCCTGCCTGATCTGGTATTTTCCAGTATCTCCCAAAAGACCAAGGGGGTTAGGGTAGACTAGGTATACAGGGACTGGGATTACAGTTTAGTATGTCAAGGAGATAGTGTAGGACCTTAATCTAAGAAGATCCTTCATGTGAAGGCTTTGTATTTTGGGGGTACTTCAGTTAGTAATCTCAGTGTTAGGATTTCCCTCTACCTTCTCAACCTTTCCCTACTTTAATAAAATATACTTCTAGTTACTGTGTTTTGTTATCTGTGTATTGGTCCCAGACCAGGCTCTGCCTGGACTGGTTCTGTAGATCTTCCCATACCACAGTTAATTTCCTGTAGACAAAGGGAGAGTTAATCCTGTCTTCACCATCTAGTGAGTTCCTAAGTAGGGTGTGGGAGTGGTAAGCAGATATTTTACTTTAACTTCAGACTTTAACTTTAACTGCATTGTCTAAGCAACTCAATCAGGGTCTATAACACCAGCTCACATAGTGTTCAGGGGTCATTATTCTGTTGGAGGTCTCATCTGAGAAAGTCCTCTCAATGATGTTGGATTTTTTCAGTCCACAAAGTAGCCATCAAGGCTAAAAAATGCTATTTCAAGATCACTATTTTACCTGTCTGGAAGAAGAAAAAACATAGAGTAGAAGAAGCAATTTATACCATTGGAATCCAGCCTCAGGATCGACTAGATAAACACATTGTTCTTGCTACCATGTGAAGGCAGCTCTGATAGTTACATGGCACAAGGGAGAGATTTGGAGAGTCTCAATAAGCTTGGCACATGATAAGGATAAGGGAGAGAGTCAACCAAGGAACCAATAGGGGATGGCAGTATCATTCCAAGTTGAAAGACCTTCAGTTCTGAGTGAGAGAACCTATCACCAGAAATGGTCAGGGGAACTCAGTCAACACCCCTATCCCCATATACTCTATGATATGGTGCCCATAGGTCCATTCTGATGGGTTTTGCTCTGGCCAGAACTAATGGAGGAGAATGTCTCAGCAATTAGCACCATCACAAGCGTAAAATGTTTTGTAAAATATTAATAACTATAGAAATATTAATCACCACTATTAGTATTAAGTATTAATGTGATGGCTAACAAAATTATATATTATAATTGATGAAATAATTAATATTAACTGTTATTATTACTATTTTTGTGATTATTTCCCCAAAGCCCTGAAAGAACCTAGTCAACAGTCTTGAAATATGCTCATGTCTTCAGACTAGGTCAGTCTTAGTACCTTTACTTCAAGTGAAACCTTTTTTTCTCTGGCTACATGATATCACCCTCTTCTTCTCAAAGCTTTGCCATCTATGAGGTTTGGCATCTGAACTTACTCCTCCCACTGGATTTGGATAAGATCTCCCACTGGGTCTAGTGTGCACTACCAAAGACAGCTGGGTTTGTCCCAAATATTCTTGCCTGTTGGGTGACCAAGATATTGATAGAGACCATCTTATTCATTTCATGAATTTTGTTTGGAATCCATTATGATGATGCAGTGGGCTAACCTGTCTCTATGTTTATTTAGTTCACCTTAATGCATTTTTACAAATGCTTTAAAAAATTAACTAAAAAAATTTCATTGAGTAGCTAATATATGCTAGATACTATTTGAAAATGAACAGAGACACTACTGTCTCTAGGCTTAATGAGCTTACAGTCAAGTAGGAGGGAAAGACATACAGAAAACAATAAAACGAATTTAAACGTCCTAAGTGCATGGGAGAGAGGAAGAAAGAAACACTTTTTTTCTGGAAGGATCAAGTAAGGCTTCATGAAAGAGATGATATTTGAACTGTCTTGAAAGAAGGAAAAGAAAGCTGTGTGAAGGGATGCCAACTAGCATCTTGGTCTGTGAATGCATGGAAGTGATAGAGAGCAGAATGAGATCAAGGATGTTTACTAGTCCTGTTTGTATGGAACTTTATGGCTTCCAGTATTTCTACTTAATAGTCTTTTTTGAGAGTCCTTTTATTCCCCATACTTCTCACCATACTTCAGGTATTTTGTGGACAGATCTAAGAGATGCTCTTTATATGTGGACCCAGGTCCTGATAAGGCCTTGATGAAGCTGAACACTTACTAAAATTACTTTCTCTCATCAGGAAGAGAAATATTCGTGAGGCCAGACACTCTGACTTAGCCTGGAAAAGGTGATGAGTCAATGTTGTCTCTTAGTCCACATCAGCCATTGCTGGAATTCAAGTTAAGTAGGCAGCAGTTGCTTTTGCATTTATTTTTCCTAAAAGAAGGGAACAGAAGATAACTCAGATTCTCTCTCTCTCTCTCTCTCTCTCTCTCTCTCTCTCTCTCTCTCTCTCTCTCTCTCTCTCTCTTTCTCTCTCTACCATGTTCAGAACAATTCTGCCATTGTTTCTTGAAAGACTGTGTCAATCTACTTTCCTAAGATGCTAGTGAAAAAGACAATTCCTAATTAAGTTAGTATTGATTATCCTATTAATTTATCTTAGCTTAGAAAGCTAATTAAGGTAGTTTTTAAATTAAGAGATTTATTGTTATATAGTAAAAGAAGTTCTTTATCCCTGCAGAATTGAATTGGAATATCCAGTCCCCTATTTTGTGTGAGTGAAAGATCTTTAAGTTTAAATTTCCACGTTTTCTGTTAGTTCCTTTCCTTTCAGCTAGCTCAATAATTCTATAATGTCATTTATCCCTTTTGTTGTAATTTTTGTAATACTATAACCAATCAGGTGTTTACAGTTTGATGATTGTCATACTTATGACATGTCCAGCAGCTTAATATTGTAAATCACCCATATTCCTTATTGCAATCTTAACTAACTCCAAGTCAATCAGAAATCAATCAAAACATGTCACTTAAGGTTTGGTAAGCTTTGATTCCTTTTTATTGACCATAAAATGCTTTCTACAAATCCTTTAGTTTGTTCTTAGCTACTGAGGAGCCTTGGATTCCTTTTATTGGCAATGGCTACCCTTGCTAATAAACTGATCCTGCTCAGAACTCTGTGCCTCAGGTTCTTTTTATCATTTTTATTGAGAAACAACTTACCACCTAACTGACGTGCCCCTCCCTTGCTACTATTCCTCTAGAATGTAAGTGCCTTGAGTTAATGTTTTTGTTTTTTATATTTGTATCCTCAGCACTAGGAATTATGCTTAGCACATTGTAAGCAGTTAAAAAAAATCTTTCTTTCCCATTCATTCATGTATTTCTGAGAGCAAGAAAATTAGATTTGGTATCAGAATTTAAATCCTGACTTTGCTATTTACTTCTTGTGTGACTTTGTTGCAATAAATTTGCCAGAATGACAAATCAAGGCACAAAAGGTTGGAGCTTATCTATTTATTGGCAAAGATAGTGGTTACCAATAATAGAGGTTAATGGTCCCTCAGTAACCAGACTCCTGGCACAGTTAGAACAGCTCTTTTATGATGTTTCGTGGTTACATAAGGTCCAGAAATGCCCCCACAAACTAGAATTGTGATTGGTCCTGAGCCTATGTATAGCCTAACCCCTATCTGAAAAGTCTGCCACATTAGATAGTCCTTTCTTGGGTGGATCACTATAGTAAAAGATCCCGAACAGCCAACAGACAGAATTTAGGTACACACAGAAAATATTCATAATAATAATAGCTAACATTGATTCAGTGCTTACTATATGCCAGACTGTACTGAGTGATTTACAATTATTATCTCATTTGATCCTCACAAACAACCCTGGAAAAGAAACTCTATTATTACCCACTTTTTGCAGATGAGGAAACTGTGGCAAACAGAAGTTAAGTGATTTGTCCAAGGGTTACATAGCTATTAATTGTCTAAAGCAGTGTTTGAACTCAGATCTTCCTGAACCCAGGTCCATTGTTTTATCTACTGTACTACCTAGCTGCTGCTGGAAAGAAAGGAAAAGCTCTGATGTATTCTGAAAACAACCTTCACCTATTTACTAATTTTTCTTATGACTGGCTTTTATCCCTATGCATCACTTTGTACTAATACCTCCTAACAATTTAAAATTAAAATTGAAAAGGGCTTCCATCCTTCCTGTTCTTAGACCTCCTCCTTCCCTCTATTTCTCTTTCTCCTCTTCTCTTGGTATTCACTTACTTCCTCTCATTAGCCTCAATGTACTCCTGACACTCTTTGGGAATACAATTCTATGATGCCCCGGGTAGGCTTTCTTCAGTGAACAAAATTGGCTCAGCATTTTGAAAGTGGTATCTGAAATGACAGTGTGGTTTTTTTTTTTTTTTATCTAATCTGTGTGCCAGTCCTTTCCATCATACTTAACAGGCTGCCTGATGAACTGACTTCAGAAACATCAAATTGCCCTTGCACAACACTGCAATATGCGCTCCCTCAGCTGGCGGGAGAGATGAGATGGCTAAAAGCGGCTGGAGTTTATGAAATCCATAAAAAAGAAATCTAAGCTAGCAGTGCATATTAGCATTCATTCTGCACTTAATGAAACCAGCAGTGGCAGCGGTGTCTAAACAAGGGATATAATGAACTCCACTCTTTTCTTCTAATTCCTTTTGAATATCTAAGGAATGGGTGTTTATCAGATGGAGATGGTCTCATGTGTAGTAGGTGGCTGCTTACATGGGGGTGCTAGGATGTATTCCAAAAGGCCATCCTTCTCAGCCTCAATACTGCTCTCAATTTCCTCTATAGAAGTGGCTTTTTTAAGCCCCAATTTATCATGCAGTTCTCATCATAGGCTGACCCCCTGTTAAGTTGTTTCAGTTATGTCCAACTCTTCATGACCCCATTTAGGATTTTCTTGCAAATGATACTAGAATGGTTTATGATTTCCTTCTCCAGCTCATTTTACCGATGAGGAAACTGAGGCAATAGAGTTAAGTGACTTGCCCAGGGTCACACAGCTAGCAAGTGTCTGAGGCTGGATTTGAACTCATGAAGATGAGTCTTCTCGACTCCAGGCCTGATATTCTATCTTATACCATCTAACTGTTCCTGCTAGTTAACTCAACTATCAAAGTGTAATAGACGATTGCCAGGGAAAGGTGCCTTGAACAGTAAATATGGGTCCAGTTGGGTGTGAGAGACAGGAATGACAGGAAGGAGCCCAACAAGTAGGGAGACTAAAGTTTAACAGCAAAGGGGTGTCTGTTACTGAATTGGCTGTTAGGTCCAACTGCCACTCTGAAGCACCAAGACTAGGTCTATGGTAATCAGCAAAGTAAAGGCAGGAGTTTATAAATTAAGGCAACACATTTAATCAAGGAAAAACTAAGATTAAGGATGGGAATAGGGTTTACTACACTTAAAAGCTAAGGGCAAACCACAGGGGCAGGGGAAGGACTTGACTACACTCTCCTATGATCTAAGCAAGACTGGGCCCAAAGAAAGCTGTACTGGAGTCACAAGGGAAAAGTTCCTCCCAACCTGGTTCCTGCCAGGTTTGGTCAGCTTAGCTGAGGACCTGAGGGTGGCTTTACTTGGGATCTCATGGCTAATCCAGGGATGGTTTCAGGATGCCAGGAGTCAACTCCACCAGAACAGGTGATTCAAGGTATCCGGGTAGGGAGAGAAAGTTTGCAATACTGTCCACCAGATCACAAACCACTTCCCTACTCTGTACTGCTCTGCAGGTCTAATGTCCTCTGCTGTAAGCCTTCACCACTCTCAGGATCCCAGGGAATCTGGATACAACTCCCCTGGCTCTGAGATCTCCCAGGGTCAGCAACAGTTTGTGCCAACCACTATGGAGTCCTTCTCAGGCACAAGCCACTTCCTCCTTCCCCTGCATTCCATTCAGAATGTCCATGACCTCTAGCTAAGGCTTTTTCTAGCCTGCTTACACACCTACTTTTAAACTTATGCCTCTTACAAAAGTTAAGCCCTGCATCTGTGCTTTCTTCCCAATATGAGGAGATATATAAAATTCTGCCAAGGTCTCTAGGGGAACAAAGATACAACAACTTTTCCCAGAACCAGTGGCCTGATGTCCACAGTCTAGTTAGGACATGTTGACTCCCATGCTGAGAAGATTTTAACAGCCTTGCAGCAGGAGCTACAGAGTAGTCCTCTAATGTAGCTTAAGGATCAGTGTCCCCACAAAGAGCATTCAATAGCTTTAGAAACATTTTTAGGCACCTCAAGCCCACAAGAAAGGGGATTCCATGCAGGATAAGTAATGAGAGATCTGAAAGCCAAGGCTTGGGGGTGATAAATACCAACCATTCCATCATTCTGCAGTAGCCTCGTTGGTTGGTGACTGTTCTTCATACTCAAAAAGGACTAAAATGACATCACTAGTGATGTCTTTTGACTTGCACACAAATTGGATTTAAGTGAGGCTGAGCCACACAATGCTTTCCACCTTACTCTTCCTTTCAGAGTCTTTGAAATATAGTAGCAAAATAGAAGTCAAGATAACTGGTGATGGCTTGGGGTGCAGGAAATGACCTTGGCTTCTTTGATGTCTAGCCAAGGTCTAAGCCCTCCACAGTATGTGTTTCCACCTCCTTCATGGCTGTTGGAATAAATTGTTCTCATTTGTCTCTTCCTCCAGGAGAAGCCTTCATATGCCCTCATTAGACACCTCTTTAACTCCTGATGAGTCTGAGACCTGGTGGTCACTCTCAACCTCAATCTGGTTTAGCCCATCTGCTGAGATGGTTTAATGGGATGTGGCCATTGCATATGCTACAATTTCTTAGAGTCACAGGTAAGAGCTGGGTAGAAAGTATAAAAGGAATTTTGATTTTTGTCCTAATTTAATCAGATTTACTCAATTCATATTGATTTTAGGGATTTAGTAATTGATGTTAGTTTAAATGTAATTAAGATGAATAAACAGGTTATTGTAAGTCTGGGATAAGTATTTTGAGTGACTATGGTTGCTGTAGTGCAAATAGGTGCATGTCAGCCCTGCAATGTCTTGCTGCAGAATTTCTGTTAGTTGAGAAGGGTTTAGAATCATGAGGAAGTTCAGTTAACCTGGGAGACTCGTGGAGAGTAGAAGGGTCAATATGAGCTCTGTCTTTGGATTGAAAATCTGAGCTATATTCTGCAGCTTTTCTCTTAAAAAATTGTTAGCTTAGCTATTTCATTTGAATTTCCCTAACCTCCCTTATTCCCCATCTTCATTTTCCCTGCCTGAATTTCTGTGAGGTTTTGAAAGGAGGGTAGATTGGAGTGTTAGTTTTAAACTTGATATTTTTGATAGTCAAATAGGGCTTACCCTTGTTACAAATTATCTATTGAATCATTGTACCCAAGTTTCCTAACCCTATTGATTATAAAACCATTTGAGAGCTGAGTTAAGGCAGGTTCTTTCTCAGTTTCACATTCCTGTCTCCCTCCCCTACCTGAAGCTTTCTCTAGGCGGCTGTTAGGGTTACCTTGTATCCTCTATCCTTTCCAATCAACCCTATAAATCAATAAACCCAGTTTGTCAAGTAATCAAACCTTGGCTACTTCATTAGTTGATTGATAAGAGAGGGGGAAGGGAAGAAAGGAATCATATTGTCTCTGAGACGTGAAGGGAGTTGGAGGTGTCCATTTTGGAGGAAGTGCAATTTAATACTTCTTCTGAACTGTTCCTTTGTAAACCTGAGAAACTGACTAGCAGCCCTCTAGTCAGTTTCAAACCATTCTTGGCTAGCCCTAACCTTTGTCTGTAGAAGTGCCCTTCCTTACTTGAAGGGCTCAGTCTATTTCCCTTTAGTGTCTCTGTCTCAAATCCTATGTCCCAGTCAGTCTCTCCCAGGCTGTAGTTGTTTGCCCAAAGTATCTCATCCTCTCCCTTGCAAACCTTTATACCTCCATGTTTATATTCCTAAACTCAGCCATTCCCTTACTTCTCCTATCACCTTAATTTACCACCTCCACTATAGTACCCTCCTTATCCACTTTACTGCCTTAGGAATTCACAAACCCCTATCCACAGCGCCTTATTCCCTATTGCAACCTTACCTTGCCCTATTCTCATATTACAACCAGCTACTACCCCTAGCCTAATCCCCTTATTACATCCCTACCTATATTCCCTTATTACATTGCACATAATCATTATGGATTATAAAACAAACGTATGTAGATTATAAGACAAATTATAGATTATATAGCAAAACCATAGGGTTTCCTGTTGTGTTACACTACTCCTTGCTTGTTATGGCTATATTAATACTCCCCACCCCATGAGTCCTTCTGACTTTTTTTCTTGCCTGCCACTTCTTTATTTCCTAGGATGCTACTGACCACAACATTAGTTGTTTTGATTTCTTATGATAAATAACTGCTAAAGTGGCAGGATATGAGCCACCATCACCAGGGAACCACCAGGAAAAGAGCATTTTCTGACAAAAGAATTGTGATTAATGTATATGTCCCCCATCCAGCTCTGATTAATGATTAATGTAAAAGCCCTTGAGCCAATCATAGTTTTCCTCACTTCTGATGCTAGCCAATCATGAAACTGCATTGTCTCATTCTATTTCTTTTTTACTCTCAAATCTGTATTGGTGGGGGCAGCTGGGTAGCTCAGTGGAGTGAGAGTCAGGCCTAGAGACAGGAGGTCCTAGGTTCAAACCCAGCCTCAGCCACTTCCCAGCTGTGTGACCCTGGGCAAGTCACTTGACCCCCATTGCCCACCCTTACCAATCTTCCACTTATGAGACAATACACCGAAGCAAAGGGTTTAAAAAAAAATCTGTATTGGTCAACCTTGTTATAAAAGAAAGGGGGTAATCTGGATACTACCACTATTAGGCTGGTTATTAGTAGTAGTAATCTGAGATATTAATCTGAGGAAGCTTTGGTTTGGTTCCCTAATGGCTGGTGCAGGGACACCTGAGTCCTGCCACCCAGCTGGATGTTATAACTGCCCTTCTTTATAACAGTGCCCAGGCAGGATCCCTAAAGGTCAATGGATGGGTAACCCTTTCAGGTCCCACCTGGGGTTGATTGATTATTGGTATTTGGCTCTATCAGCCTTAGATAATGTTCATCTGACTGTGTTGCTCCCTCCCCAGAGTGGTGATGGAATAACTACTCCAGGAAGGTACTTAATAACTTTTATCTTTGTTGTTTAACAAGGGAAAGGAATGATCAGGAATGGGTTGGGGAATAGGTGACCCTATCACTAAATCTATGACAATAATCCCTCAGGACTGTAGGCTATTCAGTAATGCTGGGCTTGTTCTTCACTTCCTCTGGCTCAGCCTGGCCACAGCCAAACCAGAGTAAGAAAACTGTTTGGATGATGCAAATATTGATGATGGTTTCTCTCAGCTTCTTACTGCTAGTTGTTTGCTACAGCCTTCAGGAAATACCACCCTTTACCACCCTCTTCTTCTTCTCCTTCCCACTTCCCGGATCCCCTCCAGGCCCTGGGATACCTAAATATCTAGAGACGGTTTAGGTGCCTAAATATCTAGGTATTCAGAGAGAATCAGAGGATCCACAGGTCAATCAATGTTCAAGGTCAAGTGTCCAAGGCAAGAGTTTAGGCAAGGCTCAGCCAAAGCAAAGCTGAGGTCCCAAAAGACAAGGGGTCCAAGGGTCCCTGTCAGGATCACATAGCTAGTAAATGTCTGAGACCAGATTTGAACTCTTGAAGATGAGTCTTTCTGACTTCAGGTGCAGCATTCTATCCATTGCACTATCTAGCTGCCCTCTTGGGAGAATTTCTATTGGCAATTGCCATTTATTGCATCTACAAAGGGCTGCAGAATGGTTAATAAAGGAAAATCAGCCCAGAACAGTAGTGACGGCTAAGTTAATCAGACAATCAAGAATTTATCAAGTATAGTTAATTCTCAGCATTCACTTGTTAAGCTTTTGTGACTTCAAACATTTGTATGATTTTATTAGTAACCTCACTTATTTTCATGGTGGCAACAATGCACATTCACAGTAGAGAGAGGCACAATGCAGGCAAGTTTGTGGAGTGGCTGGTATGCTACTAGGCATTTTACTAGAGTTGCTTACCTTTCAATTATAAAGAGTTCCTCATGTATTCATTGCATATTTTCTTTGCCTTTAAAACTCAACTTTTGCGTTGCAATTATGCCTATAAAACTAATGCAAGTCCTTTGGGCTCTGAGGTAAAATGGAGACCCTGCCTGCCTCAGCCTCCTTAGAGAGCAGCCCCTAAAGTCCCAGCAACCTCTCTTTTGGTTTTTGAGGGTAGTTAAGATAGAAAAGTTTATAGCAGTAAAGTATACTGTACAATGCCCTCAAACTACCATCTGACACCAAGGAAGGTAAGATTCAGGTTAAAAGATGTTTTCAGTTTAAGAATTTTTTGTTGTACAATGTTTATGATATTGTAGCTTTCTTACATAATGAAAAGTGTTAAGATTACAATTCTCTGGAGACTATGGATTAATTTATAATTATTTATTAGATAGTGAAAGTGGGTTGGAGAGAGAAAAGGCACTTATTCACATGGCTGGTCACCTAGCTAATCTAAGTTTGCCACTCAACCTCCTGCCTCCATTTACTATCCAAGAAACTCCATTGTTGCTGCCTCAATCTTTAACTTAAAGCTCCTATATCATCATTCCCTCCAGGTCTCCCTGGCTGGACAGACCTGACCTCAGTTCAGGTCAGAGGCCAGTCCTCCAAATGACAGGAGTCACATGGGATAAGATGAAAATATTGTCTGGGATACCAGAGAACCAGAGGCTTCTCCTAATACAGAGAAGCCTCAGGCCTCTCTCTAATCAAAAGGTGGGGGATAAGACCAACATGGATTTTTAAAACTTTGCTTTTAGAAACGAAAGAGGGGTACACTTTGTATTAAATTCACACAGAAGTAAATATTGTCTGAAATAAATTTCTTTTATTGAGATGTTAGCACAAAAGGTCACAGAATTCAAGGGAATTACTAGAGATAAAAAATGTTTTGCCTGTAACAAATTTTATTTTGCGAACTGCATTTTATTTAATGATTACTGCATTAGGAAAAGTGCTTATTAATAAAATTAATGTTTTGTTTTAAAATTATATATAGAAAAGTATATTTTCAGCAATGTAGCGAAAGATTATAGTTTTTAGTGGTCATGGGAACCTAACCCCTTATTTCCCACAGATTCAACTTATCAACATTCTAATTTTTTATTTTCACATCATTTTCTAAAAATATCACTACTCTGAAAGTTGAAGATTAATTGTACCTACTATATGTTAGACACTGTGGATACAAAGATAAAAAACCAAACAAATAATCTTCACTCTTAAGCTTACATTCTAGAAAGGTAACAGCAAAATATATTATACATATGTATGTAACCACATATGCATACATACACAGGGATAGACACACATATGTATACATTACATATGTATACATATGTATATACACATGTTAACACACACAAGCATATATGGAAGGGACCTCCGAAAAAGAAGATGGAAATCTAGTGAGTCTAGAGATTTTTTGCTAATTTAACTTGTGACTGATCCTGATGTTAGTCAAATACTATGTACATAAAGCTCTAATTTTGCATGACTTAAATTTTATTTTTAAGGGCTTGGAGTCCTTTATTTTATTCACTACACACTGCATATCATCTATCTATCTATCTATCTATCTATCTATCTATCTGTCTGTCTGTCTGTCTGTCTATCTATCTATCTATCTATCTATCTATCTAAAATGGCTGAACAAAAATATGTTGTCATTGTTGAGTTACTTCAATTGTGTCCAACTCTTCATGACTCTATTTGGAATTTTCTTGGCAATAACACTGAAGTGGTTTACCATTTCCTTCTCTAGCTTATTTTACAAATAAAGAAATTGAGAAAAAGCAGGGTTAAGTGACTTGTCCAGATTACAAAATTGGTAAATGTTTGGGTCAGACCTTTGAGGGATGGGATGGAGACCAATTGAAGCCATCAGAGAATAAATCCTTTCAGAATGATTCTTTTGATCTCACTGCCTCTATTAAGCTCAATAAAGGAAACATTGTCTTTACTGGAGGATTAGCATGAATATCTATTTAAAAAGAAGCTATTTTGAAGGGTTGGAAGATAAACAGGTTTAAGTAAGCTTGAAGGATTGCCTGACAGGGAGCTTAGCTCTTGGTTTTAGTCTAGAAAGAGTTACCATTTTCCATTTACTCTATTTCTCAAAGGGTAATAATTCTGGCCAAGGTGGTGATATAAAAATCACAAAAAAGAAACTGATACCTGACAACTGAATTGCATTTCTTTGCAAAAATTCAGCCTTCTCTGAGTTGGTTAGGATGTTGTTGTGCAGATTCAACACAACCCACACACAACAGTAAGGAGTGGGCAGTTTTTTGACCCAAGATGCTTCCATATTGAGAATGGATCAATAGTCCTTAATTTTTATGCAAAATATGCTTCAAGAGACTTAAAGCACCCCAAATTACAAGGGGTTTAGAAGAGAATGAATAGTGAAGCTTTGTAGGCATTGGGTGTAGATAACTGTTTTTTTCAGAAATTTGGCTTTGAGCTTCTGGGGGTAGAGCTAAGATGGTGGAGTAAGGCAGAGCAACTCAAGGTCACCATCAGAATCCCCTCCAATCAATATTTTTAAAACCATCACAAAATGAATATAGGAGTGAAAGAACTAACAAGGAAATAGAAAGAAATAATTTTCAAGAAAAGGAAGACTTAAAAGGTAGGCAGAGAACATCTGGGGCACAATGGTGAGAGGGGAGCACAGTCAGAATATAGCAAGGAGTGAAGAGCAAGCCAAGAACAAGCCACATGCCCTCACCCCACATCTGCTGTCCCAGGTTCAGAATATAAGCCCAAGCCAGCATTCAGTCTCTGAGACCCTGCTTGGGCAAATAGAGATCCAAGCCAATCCATACCCCTTGAGGTTTCAAACCTATGGTGAAGTCTGAAATCCCAGGGTAATCTTTGTTGAAGTGAGTTGATCTGTATGGTCTCAGAGGAAGCCAGGAGTCCCAGTCTGAGCCTGTGGTGACTCCTAAGGAGGGTATGGATCTTTTTGCCAGGGGCTCAAGGCAGAGCTCCAGGATAGGGCAATCAACTGTGTATCTGACTGAATCAAGTACACAGTGATACCAAAAACTTGTGTCTAAGCCTGAGGCTAGAATTTGATCAGCCCCTGATCTGATCAAGTTCAGAGTGAGTTAAAAAAGTTTATGCTCAAGCCTGAGGCAAATCTTTAACCTATCAGCATCTCAAGAGTTAATTGAATCAGCAGTAGGGAGGAGGTCTTCAGAGCTAAAGAACTAAAGAACTTCCACCTTGGAAGAACTAAAACTGTCAGAAACTCAAAAAATAAGCTAAGGGCTACATCAAGGAAGGACTGAAGTTTAAGAGGGTAACCTAACCTCCCAGAAAACAGAGCATACCTACAAAAAGGTAGAAAAATGAGCAAACAACAAAAAAAGCATCTAACTCTAAAGAATTTTTATGGAGACAAAGAGCAAGGTACAGACACAGAAAAGGACAGTGAAAGCAAAGGAAATACTTGCAAAGTCCAAAAGAAAAATATGGATTAGACACAGATTATGGAAAAACTCAAAAAAACCTTCAAAAACCAGTTAAGAGAGGCAGAGGAAAAGTGGGGAAAGGAAATGAAACAATGCAAGAAGAAATGGCCAATTGAAAAAGGAGAATCAAAAACTGATAGGAAAATCAGAATTGACCATCTAGAAAGTAATGATTTCATGAGAAATCAAGAAACAATAAAACAGAATCAAAGGAATGGAAAAAAACAGAGGAAAACATGAGATATCTTATTTAAAAAACAACTAACCTAGAAAATAGATCCAGGAGAGACAATTTGAGAATTATTGGACTACTTGAAAGCCATGATCAAGAAAAAAGCTTGGACATCATGATACAAGAAATTATCAAAGAAAACTTCCCAGATATCCTTGAACAAGAAAATAAAATTGAAATTGAAAGAATTCACAGATCACCCCCAGAAAGAAAATCTCAAATGACAATTTCCAGGAATAAAATAGCTAAATTGAAGAGCTCCCAAGCCAAGGAGAAAATACTGCAATCAGCCAGAAAGAAACAATTCAAATACCATGAAACTACAATCAGGATCATACATCTAGCTACTTCTACATTAAAGAACTGTAAGGCATGGAATATGATATTCAGGAAGGTGAAAGATCTGGGTTTACAACCCATAGTCACCCACCCAGCGAACTGAATATATTTTTTCAGGGGAAAAATGGTCTTTCAGTAAGATAGAAGATTTCTAAGCATTTCTGAGGAATAAGTCAGATCTAACAGAAAATTTGAAGTCCATACATGAGACCCAAGAGAAGCCTTAAAAAGGTAAATAAGAAAGAGAAAATTTAAGAGACTCATTAAGGTCAAAATGTTTATATTTCTACATGGAAAGGGGATAACTATAATTCTAAAAAATTGCTCTTAGTAGTAGAGAAGATAGAAAGAATATACTTTGGAAGAGGGTGGGGAAATAAGCTGATTATGATGATATGATGTGTATGCAAATGTGATGATATGAAACAATATGTATGACATGATATGTATGCATATGATCTGATCTGTAGAAATTCAGCTTTGAAGGAAGAAGAGAGAGACAGGACAATACTTGAATACTTGGAAAAGTTGGGAGGGTCAAGGGAAGGCTGTTTAAGTTTGAATAAGTTTGTAGTATTTTGGTAGACAAATGAATCAGGGGAGAGGGAGAGATGGAATTTGCATGAGAGTGGGGAAATGATTGTTGGAATAAGGTTCTAGAGAATAATAGTTCATATATACATATATATATACACATAGCATTTTAAGGTTAGAAAACCACTTTAAATATGTTATATCATTTAATCCTTACACAACTCTGTTATTCTCCACTTTGTATAGTTGAGGAAACTTAGGCTGAATGATATTAATTGACTTGCCCAGGGTATCTCAGTTAGTCAGTGCCAAGTCAATCCTTCCATTGTAGCAAGAAAGCATGAATAGAAGATTTTTCTAGGAGCAAAGAACAGGGATAACTCTTCCTCTGTGATCAGGGAAGGAAGAGAAAAATGATTTTGAGAAATGAGAATTAAGGATGTGAATTAAGAGAGGGTGATCTCAGCCTCCACAGTAAAGTAGAAGATTAAATAATCACTTGTTAAGTGTGAGGAATAGGAACTTTAGGAAAGAGGAAAGCATTTGGAATAATCATTGTGGGAAGTGAGAGAGTGAGTAATAATAGGAGAGTAGAGTAGAAGAATGATTGAATAGCAACAAGGGCCCAACTGAGGTTATACCCTATAAATTTTTAGTGGAGAGCTCTTCTTAGGCTTTAACATAACTCAAGGAGTCTATGAACTCATGAAATTAAAGGCTCCTGCCTAAATCTACTGGCTTGTGTCTTACTTTTACACTTAACGAAAGAGAATTGCGTTCTTGCTGAAATTTTGGCTTCAGCACACAGAATTTAAATGTATACTTCTATTGAGGAGTCTATACTATTCTAGAAATAGAAATATAGAATTTTGAGTAGGAAGGAATGAGAAAGCAGTCAGCCCACTCCCTTCATTTTATAGATGAGGAAATTCAGGGCCAGAGAGACTATACTCAATTCAGTAGTTCAATTTAACAACCATTACTTAGCATCTAAGATGTGCCTAGCACTATGTTAGTGACACAAGAAAGAAAATGCTAATAGCCATTGCCTTTAAGGAACTTACATTCCACTAGGCATATATCCATAAATCCTGCTGGCCATCTCCTAAAATGTGCCATCAGTGACAAGAATGATCAATTCTTTTCTTAAGGCTCTACTAATACATCAAGCTCTGTACTAGATGTTTGGGAATTCAAAGACAAAAAATAAAACAAACCATGCCCTCAGAAATCCAACTTTCTATTTTTAGAGGCAATATTGTCTATGGATAGAGGACTAGAGTAAGGAAGACTGGGATTCAAATGCTGCCTCAGACACATTACCTAGATAAGTCACTTGTTTCCTCAGCCTCAGCCTCCTGGACATCTATAAAATGGGAATAATTACAGTATCTATTTCACAAGGCCATAGTGTGGATCAGATGAGATAATACATGTAAAGCATTTTGCAAACCTTAAGGCAATATATGAATATGATGACAATGTTAGAGACATGAGAAGAAGGCTGCAGATCTTGTGGCAGGGGGTTCAGGGTCTCTTTTTGACACTTAATGCCTATGTGATTTGAAAATATCTAAACTGATGCTACCTCTAATTTTTTCTATATTGATTTCTAATGTACTGATTCTACAGTGTAACTGATTTTGTGTTGTATTATTTTTATAATTAGATCTGCATCTACTTCACTTGAATTGAGCTCAGGCATCCAGTTGAATTAGCTAAAAGTTAATTCAAAAGAAAGGATATTTCTTATGCTGGTATCCCCTCAGATATTTCATGGATACCTTTTGTTTAGTTCCAAAAATCACCATCCCCAAAAGATATATTATCTGTCCTTTCCTGTCTTTGTGTAAAGAGAGTTTTAATCTCCTTCAAGGAGAAAGCAAATCTATTCCTTGTTATCTCCTAGCAAAGACTACAAGATACAGTTGGATCCCATAAAACAATTAATATTGCTTAATTGTAAGAAAGGGGTGTGATTAGCCTCATCTGAATGGTCAGTCTGTCTTTCTCAGTGTACTCAATTTTAATTGCTACTCCAACCTTGCTATGCCTTTTCTCTCCTCCTACCAAGACCCCTTCTTTGTTGTGTGTTAATAAAGAGAGTCCCCTCCTTCTCTAGGGGATCACTGGTTTTACCGAGGTTGCCAGTGTAATCCACTTTGTCAATAATTTAAAAACTGATCTTGCTCAGAATCTGTATCTGTTTACCTTAATTAAATTTACTCGAGATAGACTCTAGGCAAGTCACAGCCTTTCTTACCTTAGTTCCTTCATCTGTAAAATGAGGGAATTAGATTCAATGGTCTCTAAAATCCCTTTGAGCTCTCAGTCTAGGATCCTACTATACCAAGGGTGAGTTGCTTGGTGTAAATCCATCCATCCCTATTACTAGAGAAACAACTCCAAGAAGGCTTGCTGTTGGGAGAGAGTCAAGAACAAGGTTCTCTCTCCCTGTAAAGGGCAGACAGTGCATGAATGATAAAAATCAATGTTGGGAGGAAGGTCCCACACTCTACCAATCTACCCTGTGGAGAATAAGCCATTTTGTTGCCATATTGGTTAATCCCATGATTAGACAGTGCTTTGTTGTGAAGTTGTTGGCATCATTGTTCCAGACTGTTAAATCTGCTCCCAGACCTGTCACTGGCTCCATAAATCAATACAATCCTAAGTTCTGGCAGGGCTGCCTAGTTAAAAACAGAATTGTTGTCCATTTCCTAGGGAGTTCCCTTTGAAGTCTGTGAGCAGAACTGGCCTTTATGGCATTTTCAGTGATTCATTCTAGCCATCAATATGCTAAGCTTAATGCAATAGCAGCATAGCGCTCAACAGAGCAAAGCATTGGCAAAGATGTCTGGGAACACCTCTCGTCCCCTCGGAGAGAATGATGGATTTTCTATTCTTGTTATAATCCTTCTCTTGAGGATTGAAATGTTCATTTCATACCTTGCATTTATTGGTTAGCCATTCCACTAAGTCCCAATAGAATGTGCATTTGTTGAAGACTCTGAATGTACATCAAAGATCTTCAGCAAGCCTCAGTATGATGTGGCACTATGGAATTGTTAAAAGTACAGGATCTTCTGGGGGAGGGGAATATGTTCATAAATATACATTACTGGACAAACCTATTGTCCGGCAAATTCTGGTAACTTAAGTGAGAGCTCATCCTAAGCTATAATCAGGGCGTGTCCCATACACAGAAAAGCAGAAGATTTCCTGCTAGGATCTGAGAGCAGGACCTTACTGACCACACTTAAAATCAGATCCAATGCCTCCTTTCAAGTAGAATCATAAACTCTAAGGGTAGAAAGTGATCTCAGAAGTCATATAAGCCAACTCATCTCTGAATAAGAATCTAATGTATGATATACCTGATAAGATCTCACCATTTGTTTGATGATCTCCAGGAATGGAGGCAGCCAGGTCTACCTTTGAACAGTCTTAATCTTTAGAAAAAATTTACATAAATAACTTAATATCAAAGACCTAGTTTCCTCATCTTTCAATCTGTTTCTATGAAAGTACTATTTTAAATTAAAATTTATTTTTAATGAACAGAAATCTACTTTCTCTCCTACCTCCTTAGAGAAAAGAAATGTAACATATTCACTGTCAAGCAAAGCAAATTCATTGACTGTGTGTGTGTGTGTGTGTGTGTGTGTGTGTGTGTGTGTGTGTGTGTGTGTATGTGTATGTGTTTTAAAACACCTCATTCTGCACCATGAATCCATCACTTCTCTGTCAGGAGTTGGGAGGAGGCTTCATCAGTAGTCCTATGTAACCATGGATGCTTTGATCAACACAGTTCTTACTTTCATCGAAATTTTTATAACTTTCAAATTTCTTTTTACATTGTTTTTTATAATTGTATACATTGTTCTGACTTTGTTCATTTCATTATTACACATCTTTAAAATTCTTCATTTTTATAGTTTTGATGTTATAGTATACTTTATTCTCCTGACTGATGTTATAGTATACTTTATTCTCCTGACTGACTTCATTCTGTATCAATTCATATACATCTTTCCACATTTCTTTGAAATGATTTGTTCTTTCTTATAGCACAATAGCAAGTTGTGAGATATTAATGTAGTGTAATAATATTGTGTTTTATCTCCTTTTATTAATGTTAGTGTCTTCCTTCCAATTGTTGTCGCCAATTTTTCTTATGTGTTTCTTGTTTGTTCTTGTTATTTGGTTGTTTTTTAGTTATCTCTGACTCTTTATGATTCCATTTGTTTTTGTTTTCATTTTTGGCAAAGATACTGGAGTCACTTGCCTTTTCTTTCTCCAGCTTATTTTATTTTATTAAAAAAAATTAAAACACTTACCTTCTGTCTTAGAATTGATAGTGTGTTGATTCCAAGACAGAAGAGCCATAAGGGCCAGGCAATTGAGTTTAAATGATTTGCATAGGGTCACACAGCTACAAAGTGTCCAAGGCCAAATTTGAACCCAGGACCTCTCATCTGCAGGGTTGTCTCTCTATCCACTGAGCCACTTCACTTCCCCTTAGGCTTATTTTCAGATGAGGAACAAAGGCAAACAGGGTTAAATGACATGCCCATGGTCAAACAACTAATGAATGTCTGAAGTCAGATTTGAACTCATGAAGATGAGTTTTCCTGATTTCAAACCCAATGTTTTATCTAGTCTGCACCACCTAAGCTGTCCATTTTGTTTGTATATAGCTATTTACATTTTGTCTCTCTTAATAGATTATGAGCTCCCTAAGATTAGGGATAGTTATTATTAATATTATTATATTTTATCTTTCTTTTCATCTCTAGCATATAGTACAGTGCCTAGCACACAGAAGAGCCTTAATAATGCTACAAAGGCTATTTCTACTCACAGATTTCAAAGGGACCCCCACATCCCTGCCAGCGCCCCCCAACTTACCCCCTCTAGAAAAATGTTTGTTGTCAATTGATTGATCAACTGTAAATTTTACCAATTATTTCTGTCTGCTGGGGCCAATCAGAATAGGTTTAATCCTTCCGCCACTGGGNTATTAGAATATTGTAAATAAATACTTCAACATTAACAATATATCAATAAACAATCCTATACTATTAAAAATATAACAAACTTTAATGTGAGTATATTTATGTTAGAATTATAAGTAAAATCTTATACTATATTAGAATGTTAATTCCTAAAATCTACATTGTTAGTAACCTTAAAAATATACTCAAAGCTATTAATAACACTACATGACTAGACATTTCTATTATATATACATTTCTACCTTATTAAAACTTATTATTATTATTTCTGTCCCTAAGCTAACTTCATACAACAATCCCCTAACTATTCTGTCCTAATGTGTTAGTACAGAACTATTTATATATGTTAATTTCTATAATACATACATATAATGTATTTATGGAAAACTTTTTACAAGTGAGAGTAACTAAAGCACTGTTAACCAGATCAAGGAATCAATGTATCCCTTGCTATGGTTAAGGTACTTGATACTCTTAACTATGTACAATATATATATACATATGTGTACATATGAAGTCAAAATATGTGTTTTATGCAATGGCATTTGACCTAAAGTGTTCTGTGACATGAATACATTCAGCTTCTTCTCTAAGAATTCTCCTTCCAGTCAGCTATGTTCTGTTGCATGCATTCTAATATGATGGATGCAATGAATAAATTACATGACTGTGTTATGAGTATGTCAACTTTACACAATCCAAACCTAGTATTCCATTGAAGATTATCATATTGTCCTCTTTCCTTGTTATGATATCATCCAGTTCACAAATGTGTCCAATAGTTCAGTTCTCATCCTACTTTTTCCTTCTGCCAAGTCCTTGCAATGTCCAGGTGTCTATCTTCTATACTTCATTTGTCTCTGCATACCCCATTTTGTTGGTTGTCTGATATTTGACAGACAAATCTTGTCACCTTTACTCTGGAACTGGTATCATTTTTATTGTGTTGAATTGTATAAATTTTTTTTGTTGTGGGAAAAAATTTTGACTTTTTTGTGGAATAATGTTTCTTTTGTTGGTTCAATCAGTTCAATCAGTTGCTTTAATTTGTTAGTTCAATCTTTATTCATCAATATCACTGCTTTGATCTAAACTTGCTTAATCTTTGGACTGCTGTTGATCTGAATCAGATGTAATCATTGCTGGGTCTTCATGATGAGCCATGTCTCCCCTCGCTGATTTCACATGCATGATGTGAAACCAAGGATCTCTGCATTTGACTTTAATTCTTGTAGGAGTAGGACTTCCTATTGAAATTTCTGATGTAAATTGTGTCTCCTGGTTTATACTGGTGCATGCTAAAATCAAGAGGAACTCTTTATGTATCAAGGCTAATTTGTGTAGTTCGTCTAGCCTTTCCTTCAATGCTTTGATGTACTCATATAGCTTGCATTCAGTTCCTAGATGTGATAGGTAAACTGTTTTTTGAGGTGCACTGCCATGCCATGGTAATTGACCATATAGAAGTTCAAATGGTGAGAGATATATGTTACTAATAGGTTGGCTCCTAAGATGGAAAAGAGCAATCAGTAAAACATTCAACCATTTAAGATGTGTTTCAGAGCAGAGTTTACTGATTAAAGTTTTAACTTGTCTATTCAATATCTCAATGTGGCCAAATGACTGGGGATAGTAGACAGAATGTAAATGTCTTCTAATCCCAAGGGTCTCATATTCTTCATGTAGAATCTTGTTTGCAAAGTGTGACCCAGAGTCAGATGCAATGTGTGCAGGGACGGAGAAATAAGGTACTATTTCACTTAGGAGAATCTTGACCACAAATGCAGCATTGGTATGGCTGGCTGAGAACACCTCTGGTCATTTAGTCAACTGGTCAATGATGACTAAAGCATATTTATATCCTTGACACTTTGGTATGGTGATGTAATCAATTGCAAAAGTTTGAAATGAGTATAGGCAAGTTTTCTTGCCCTTAGGCTTTTGACTCTAGTTATCCTTTGATTGAATTGCAAGCAAATCTTACATTTCTGGCACACCCTAATAGCATAGGTTGTAATGCCTTTAGCAATCCAGTATCCTCAAATTGAATCAACCAGGGCATGAGTTCCATAATGCCCTTGCTCAGGTAATGCATTACAGAAAGTATAGTACACTGATTTTGGCAAGATGGTTTTACCAAATGCTGATAGCCATATGCCATTCAACGGTCTGGCCCCAGGATTTTCCTTCTAGTCCCTCACCTCCTGTGGAGGATATGTTTTCTATAAATCTGTTTCTTCCACTAAAGACAGGCTTAGGACACAGAACGGTCCAAACCTAGCACCATACTTGGCTGTGACATCAACCCTATGGTTGCCTAGCAACACGGCATCTATTAGCTTTTGATGACTTCTGCAATGGATTACCAAGACTTCTGCAGGTAATTGAATTGCTTCTAGGAGATCACTGATCAATTTGTCGTATGCAATTTCTTTGCCATAAGATGTGATAATTCTGTGATGTTTCCAAATTTCACCAGTGCAATGAACAATTCCAAACACATATTTTGAATCTGTGTACATGTTAATATGCTTGTCTGTAGCAATTTGGAGAGCTTTTGTGAGACTTAGGAACTCAGCACCTTGAGCACTAATGTTATGTAGTAGAGCTGAATTCTGTAGTGTCTTATCTTGAGTGACAACAGCTGCTCCCATGTACCTTGTCCCATCTACCATGTATGAAGATCTATCTGTGTAAAGTGTGATATTGGCATTGACCAGAGGGATATTGGTCAAATCCCCTCTAATTTTCTGCACAATCTTCAAGGTGTCTTTGCAGGTATGTATACTTTCATACTCTAATGGTAGATCAGGCATTGAGGTAGCTAGATTAATGTTCTTGCAATGATTTAATGACAAGTTCAGTTCAGGTTGACTTGATTTAACAGAGTTGATCTTCTTGTTGGTGTTTGGAAAATTTGTATATAGTTGATGATGATGTTTAAATCTGGATACTAATAGCACTGGATGAGCAATGAGCAGCCTAGGTAATTAATCCTATGAGATATAAGTTAACCTAGCTAAGAGACAATCCTGAGATGCCTACCCTCCTACTGTATGTCCAGATTGAGACCCGGGAGCTAGAAATTTGTCTCAGTTTATAGGTTCATCTCAACAGACTTTTTGGTCTCATGCCAACTCATGCCACCCCTGCATTCTGTATTCCAACCTCAGTAACTGGCAACTAACCTGGCCCAAGATGGTTCTTGCAAAAGTATTTACACTATCTATTACTTAATTCCATGTTCTTTTTCTCCTCATGTCCTTTTCAAGTCTTTCTCTTTTAACACTAGCCTTTTCCCTTCAGCTTCTATTTGGTTCTCTAAATTTCCTCACCCCAATTAGTTGGGGTGTAGAATTCCAAAATTCCAAAGCCCTCTACATCACTTATACATTTCCTTCCCAGTTTCCTTCAGTTCCAAGCATTGGCCTCCCAGAAGTGAAATCATTCTTTAAAGAAAGTTTGAATTTAATTGCAAATAGATTACCTAGAATGGGAGGCAAATGGTTATAGAGCAGTTAAAAAAAAGAGCTGAATTTGGAGGCAGAGAATTTCAGCTGGAATTGTGATTTTCTCTCTCTATGACAATAAGGAAATTGCTTAACCTCTCTGAGTCTATTTCTTATGTATAAAATGAGAAGGTGGAACTAGATGACCTTGAAGGTCCCTCTAATCAAAAAGTCCATAATCTTATGATAAATTGTAGGAAACCACCTCATCTAAAAAATAGGTTGTGAAATTGGAATTATTAAGAATATTTCTACTTATCTTGATTTGGTTGAGTGCCCTTTTTTACCAGGGAATGATGAAATAACCTGGAAAACAGAGATGGTAGAACAGAACACAGGGGTAGCCTCAGTTCAGGCCTGACACACTTGTGACATCATGTCATCTCTGCTGCCAGCAAGTCAGGGGCTTGGACAGCTGGAACCTCCTTATAATAAGTAGTTCTGAGGACCTGCCTTGAGCCTCTGCTTCCTGCTTTGAGATCTCCAACCACCCTTCTTTCCCTCTGTCTCCTACCATTTTCTTTAATTTCTTAATCCCCACATTCACCAATGTTAGACCATTGCTCCAAAACCACATATAAGGCCTCTCTGAGGTTCTCTCAGTGAATTAGTCAAACAGTAGGTTTACTGTTCCACATGCATGTTGCTTTATCCAATAAAAAGGTTTGTTACCGACTCCTGTCATTTTTATATGTGCCTCAGTTAATAAAGTGAATCTGAGCAGGGTATGAGAAACAATCATGTAAATGAAATTCTTAAACATGTTAACATTCATGTAATTATTGGGCAAGTAGTCTCAAAAGCCAGTTTTAGATTTTTTATATAACTTGCATGATTTTGATGTGAATATTTGGTATTTTTTTCTTTTCAGAGTCAAGTTAAATCACTTTATATATTCATCTGAACAAAAGAAAAATGGGGTATACAACTTGGGTGAAGGAAAGAAGGTTCTAAGCTGCCCAACAGAACTAAGATGTCTAGCTGAGTCTGAGATGTATGACTCTGGGTCAGTGGGAAGAGGATTAAAGATGAAAGTGAAGACAGAAACTTTGCAGGAAAATTGGGAATCAATAAATCCTGGAGATGTGAAGATATAGGTTCCATTTTTAATGAAATGAGTTCAGACAGGATGACAAATGACTAGCGGGAGTGGCTGTTAGAGAAAGCATGAAAGAGCTAGAGAAGGGAAACATTAAAACATGTTTGGGGATTCTCCAAAAGAGGATTAAAACCATTGAATTAGGGTTTAGGTAAGTTCTCAAGAGAGCATTTTTAGTTTGAAATTTATGGGTAGACCTGGTTCTTGGGGTTTGGAGGGGCAGAAAGGACTGCTTAATGCTTAAAGTCATAGATCCTTAAATCTCACTTAGTGATGGAGCCCAGTGCCAATGGAAACTTGGAAAGGGATTAGGATTGGTGTGAGGAGGGAAATGACCAAATTTAGAATAGCCTGGAACCATAAACCTAAATATGTGAAAGGACCATCCAGGACTATCACCTCTTCTTGTTCTCCTCCCACCAATGGGGAAAATTTTTAATCAAAATGGAGGTAAGGATGTTGGAGGCAGGGATTGAGGGGAAACTTATGGCTACAATGGCTGTTTCGAATTCCATTTTTAATACTTTCTGTGTGACTTTGCAAAAATCATTTACCCTCCATGAGCTTTAATTTCTTCATATGTAAACAGGTTGAGCTAATTGGCCTCAAAGGTCCCCTTCCAGTTTTAAATCTCTGAACCTCTGGAAGAGAGGTGGAAGATGAAAAAGAGGGATGGCGAGGGAAGAGAAAGAGGAAAACAAGATGTACACTGTATGAGATCCTGTTGCTGAACAAGAAAAACTATTAATTTCTATTAATACATAATATTGTTGTTAAGTAAATTAGTCGTATCCAACTCTTTGTAACCTCATTTGGGGTTTTCTTAGCAAAGATTCTGGAATAGTTTGCCATTTCCTTCTCCAGGTCATTTTCCACACGAGGAAACTGAAGCAAATTAGGGTTAAATGATTTAACAATATAATAAACATTAATAGAAAGAATCCCACAAGAGGAACAGAAATTCAGTTAAAAAACACAGAATTTTAGAGATGAAAGGCCCACTGAAATCACTGAATCCTACCTTTCCCCTGAAAAACACGACTAATGTAATAGCATCTATCTAGAAGACATTAATCTAGAAGGTGATTAATCCATGCATTTTTTTGATCCATCTGTGTTTTTTTGAAATTAAAAATATTTATCCTGTTAGAAAATTCTCTCAACTTCTTGGGAAAAGCAAACTCACCAGTGAGGATCTGATGACTGGGACAAAGATTACTAGGAGACGAGATTGAATATAAAGAAATTTGTTAGAATGCTATGGAATCTACTCTCACTAATTGTGAATTCATATTCTTGGGGTGTTATATAGGTTTGTTTTTTTATAATGGTTTGGCCCATTTAGAGTAACAGCCAATCAGCTACATTCAGGTAGAATGGAAATAAGGAGAACATGATAACTCTGAGGTCTCAGGAAGTTGCCAAATCAAGTTTGTTCCAGAAAAAAATACATTTATCTGAGATTAGACTGATCAAAATTCCTGTTTAGGCAAGACATTTCCAAGATATTAGAGGCTTCCTTCGGGACACTATCAGTTAGGCATCCTGTTGTTGCCAATAAGGAGAATAAAATACATCTTTGGCAGTGATAGTGGGGATAGTGGGCATCTAGGGAGAGAAGGGCGATAGGTGTGGGTATCTGTCTGAATATATAAAGCCCTGTGGCTCTGCTTTCATGGTCACAGAAAATACTTCTCTGGGAAATAGATGTTTTCCCTTAACTCTCAGTATATAGGTTTTGAGAGATAATTGATTTATTGATCTATCCCCCAGTTTATTTCCAATCAATATTATCAATTTTGTGTAATTTCATAGGGGATGTGATAAATTTTTTCTATACCTATCCCTTAATATATATTCTGTTAATGAAGTTTATTCAGTTAATGTGAATCAATATATATTGCTCTAGCTAGATTAAATAGGCTCTTTCTTAGTTTTATACTTAAAAGCCATAAGTACATTTGTTCAAGTGCAAAATGTTAACTGAAGGGCCTCCTTCTTAGAGCTCTGTCTCATTTGTTTTATCGTAGATTGGAATAATTTTTTGCATGACAGTTTATTCTCCTTCTCCACAGTCCTCATGCTTGGAATTCTGTCCCTCTTTTACTCTGCCTCCTGGCTTTTATCAAATCTCGGCTAAAATTCGACCTTCTGAAAGAAGCTTTTTTCAATCCCCTTTAATGTTATTGCCATCACTCTGAGATTATATCCAAATTATCCTGGATACAGAACAGTGTTTGGCACATCATAGACATTTACTCCATGCTTGTTGATTTTTAGTTGTTTTTATTTTTAACTTAAATATATTTCTCTTAATTCCTCATACTTGTGATTTCTTATTGAACAATAATTTCCATTACTTTCATATACTATTAATTTTTTTAGTCATTCTCCAATCAATGGTTACTCACTTTGTTTCTTGTTCTTTGCTATGTAAGGCTATGAATGTTTTGGGATATATCAGAACTTTGCGTCTGATTTTCTTAAGGGTATATGCTTAGTGATGCGATTGCTGGATCTCAGTTGTATGACTTTTCTTATATATTTATCAATTAAAGACTGAATATGGATATTTATTAAGTACCTACTATGTGCTAGGCACATTCAACTGTTTATGTTCCCCATTCTCATTGACATAGCCCTTTCCTACCCTTTTCCTGTGTTCTAAGAGAACATAGGATTTTAGAACTGAGTGAGATAGGAGAGTTCATCATATTCAACCTTATCATCTCATAGATGAAGAACCTTAGACCCAGAAAGAATGAATGACTTAATTGGGAACACATAGTTGCTAAGCATCTAAACTCAGGACTTTTTGATTCCATCCACTATGAACCAGCCAAGATCCTCTAATCATACAGGCTCTTTAGCAAGGGGTCAGAGCAAATATGTTGACAGATATAGCCTCCGTGCATACTCAGTCCCTTCCCTCTGTTATATTCTCTAATTAATAGCTTCAATTTGCATAATTCCAAATTGTAAGGTTAAATGCCTTGCCTAGAAATACATGAGTATATGACAGAGACAAATTTTGAACCCAGTTTTCTTTCTGACTTAAAGGACGATTCTTTATCTCCTATGTCACCATATAATGTGGCTTCTTGTTTCATTTCTCTTATCATTAGCGAGAAATGGGAAGTGAGAGCCCATTCCAAGGAGGATAGATATAACTGTAATACACTCCCCAATTCTCATCCAATCAGATCCAGTGGAATACCTTAAAGTGTCATTTAAATGCTATTATTATTATTATTATTATTCATTCCCATGTGATACATTTCCCACTATATCTGTTCGGTTGCCACTGAAAATCATGTATATGTGTATATATCCTTTGAAGGTTTTATCTCTTATTGAAGATGGGGGAAGTGACTAGAATGAAAGAGAATGGGTTTTAAATGTAAACATCAGTTTGGTAATAGCCACCATGTCTCACAAATAAGGTTCATCTCTTGTCAAGAGTGGGCAGTTCATTTGTTTTATGAGCCCATATCTGTTTCTTCCATTCATCCTCAAGTAGCCCAGTTCCCCATGGTTTCTTAAACAAACATTTGAATTGTTACCAAGTAAATGATTCTCCTTACTGGAGGCCCTAAAAAGAGGTGTGACTTGCAGGTTAAAAATAACTAAGAAAATTCCTATCTTGAGGTGGTGATTCCTTACTGATCATTCTTTCTTTTTAATAATTGAAAATTTTTATTTAATTAATTGATTTAGAATATTTTTTCATGATTATACGATTCATGTTCTTTCCCTCCCCTCCTCCCCCCATAGCCAATGAGTAATTCCACTGGGTTTTACATATGTCATTGCTTATTGATCATTCTTAAAAAAAAGTTTTATTTTTAAAAAATTAAAATCAATACAATCTATTAAATTTTCATGGGACTTTTTATATTTAAATTAATGTAAACATTTAAAGTATAGTAACTTCAAATATATTTTTATTATGGATTTAACCATGAATAAAACCCAAATATTCTAATACACTAAAACCCCAAAAGAGAGTTTTCTGTAAGTGCAGTGCTTTTGTTTCTTGTTTTTAGAAAATATACACTTCATTCACCTAGTAACTTCAGTCATTCCCCACATTTACTTTTTGATCTTTGACTTTCCTTCCTAAGTGATTGCCTAGGGATGCTATTGGCCCAGGAGGTATGATTTGAGGGCATCTAGGTACCTTTATTCCTTTGGGGAGGAAGGAGGGTCTTAAAAGAAGGAAAGGAGGGAGAGTGAAGAACAGAAGGAAAGGAAGATGGGAAGGAAGGAAAGAAGGAGAGAAGGAAGAGAAGAAAGAATAAAGGGAGGAAAAAAGGGAGCTAGGAAGGAAAGGAGGGGAGGAAGGGAAGGAAGTGTGAGAAATAATTTGACCCCTATCCTATTTGAATAGATCTTTGCCCATCCTAAATAAATTATTTCATCCCTATGTTGTTTAAATTAATATTACTTAGTTTAATGTGATTTAGTTTAAGTGATTATTTCTCTTATGTCAACAGACTTTAATATACATTTAGTGAATTAAGGATAATCAAATAATCCTAAAACATAATATAATTAGGAGTAATTGGAATAAGTTAAATGAGTGGATTCTCTTTATGTCAGACTGTAGAATTTGTTAGGATATGCCCCTGCCTGATCCTAGCTAAAGGCTCTCCACCCTAGGCCTATCCATCTCTACCCTAGGTTTAATCATCTATGTTCTGCCTGACAGAGATATCATACGGTTCAATGAAAAATCCCCACTTGTTTTAGGATCCCTTTGGTCTTTGGTCACTTCCCCTGATTGGCCAACATTGGGAAGAACTTGACCTTCTCAACTCTGTGGACAAAGGTTTTGATATAGATCTCAACCTGCCTCGAACCACTGGACCTTGACTTGTCATGAATTTACCCTGTTTTATATTATGAGTTGGTAGCAGTCATGCCAAGTTTTGCCTGATTGTGATGCACCAGTGAGAATGTATATTTTCTTTTGTACCAGTCAAGATGGTCTTGTACTTATAGAATATCATCTGGGACTTGAGGGTTATAAATGTTGTGCTCTAGAGCAAGAAGGGGTCTCAGATCATGTAAAAGGTTTGGGATGCTATTTGTTGAAGGGGGACAGGTCCTTTAATAAATAACTTTTGGCTCAGAGCTCTGCCTCAGTTGTTTTATTACAGACAAATTTCAGTGTTATAGAAGAGAGGAAGAAAACAAGGAAGGAGGGAGGGCAAGGAAGGAAGGGATTAGTTAGCCAAAAAAAAGAAAAAGAAAAAAAGGTAGAGTTTTCTGAAAGTCTTAGTGTGGATTTCAGTAATTGGCTATTATCTCCCTGTCAACTCACCCTCCCCATCAAGAGCAGGGATGAAACAGAAGGAAAGCAAGGGATCCTCTACCTGAGATGGCATTGGAAAGAACCGAGAAAGAAGTGAGAGTGTTTGTTCATTGACCAAGGACCCCCTTCTCTACTTCATTTTTAGAATCTTGTGTTTGCTTCTGTCTCTGTTTCATTTCTCTGAGTCATGCACACTTATTATTATGGCATGGTGTCTGGCCTTTCTATCCAATTCTGCCCTGGGTTACTGGGTAAGGTGAATCTGGCTCCTTTTTTACTTCTCCCAGGAAAAGAGCCTGAGAATTTGGTTCAGTTTTACCTTATGTGCTACCCTCAGATAAAAGTGCCACCCCATCTGCTTTTTAAGCATCTAATTAGTCATTTGCTTGCACAAGAAATTCACTAGCTTGGAATATAGAAAAAAAGTTACCTTCTGTTTTAGAATCAATACTGAGGGTCAATTCTAAGGCAGAAGAGCAGTAAGGGCTATTGCTAGGCAATTGGGATTAAGTGACTTGCCCAGGGTCACACAGCTAGGAAGTGCAGGAAGTCAGATATAGGTCCTCCCAATTCCAGGTTTGGCAGTTTATTCACTGAGCCACCTAGCTGCCCCTAACTTAGATTTAAAAGACAGAATGCATGCAAAAGATTCAAGGAGAGGCAGATAAGCATGACTATTAGATGAAAGTGGGAAAGTGAAATAATTAATATACTAACTACTGTGATATGCTTGAGCTCCCATTCTGTACAGGGACCCCAGACCCTGATGAGAAAGAAGTTTCCCCAACCAGAAACCTCATACCTGCTTGATATTACCATGCTCCCTTGCAACTCATGATAAGACAATGAATGCCGAATGGATCTCAAGACTTGGTACAAGCTTGGTTATCAAAAACAGACAGTCCCAAGTGCTTCAGCAACCTGGTCTCATGTAACTGAGAAAACTGCAAGGCTTCAAATTCCTCAAACAGTTTACTCACAATTGTTTTTGTGGTTTTAAGGCTTTAATATGCTGTAACTTTCTCCTCTTGAGCTCAGAATCTAGGTTCTCTGCTCCAGCTTGCAAGCCTTTCTCAGATAATATATGCTCTTCCTCTCCTGACTGTTTGTTGTGGACCTTGTTATCACCTGGTCCTCCCCAGGCCCAGGTTTTTCCACAACTGAACTAGGTGGTCGTGATTCAGTTTACAATGACAAGGGACCAGAAAAGGGTTATTCAGCTGGCTCCAACTCTTTGTGATCTCATTAAGGGTTTCTTGGCAAAGATGCTGGAATGATTTGCCAATTCCTTCTCTAGCTCATTTTATAGATGAGAAACTGAGGAAAATAGGGTTAAATTACTTTCCCAGGGTCACATAGTAAGTGTCTAAAAGGCAGGATTTGAATTCATGAAGAAGAGTCTTCTAGATTCCAAGCCCAGTGCCCTAACCACTGTGCTATGTAGCAACTATCTAAAAAGTGTCTGGTCCAAAAACACAGGACTGGTGGACAGATAGTCAAAACAGCAGTCATACATGGCTTATTTGACTCAGCTTGCCGAACAGATTAGTTTGGGATGACATCAGAATAATACTTAAAAAAAACCCAAACCCATAGAATTTAATGGATTAAATTTGTCAAAAGAAATGATTAATAATACATGACACATGAAGATGTCAACTTAATTACATTAAGATTTAAACCTTGGAAGAAAGTTGGCTAAAAATGAAACTCAGAAAGAGAATGATTAAGGCATTTAGTGGGGACTGGGGAAATTTCTAAAATTGTACCTTTTCCATTGTTTGAAAACTGTTGCTTCTGTGTGCTCTTATATTCTTTTTTTTAAACCCTTACCTTCCATCTTGGAGTCAATACTGTGTATTGGCTCCAAGGCAGAAGAGTGGTAAGGGTAGGCAATGGCAGTCAAGTGACTTGCCCAGGGTCACACAGCTGGGAAGTTTCTGAGGCCAGATTTGAACCTAGGACCTCCTATCTCTAGGCCTGGCTCTCAATCCACTGAGTTATCCAGCTGCCCCCTTCTTATACTCTTAAGATAAAAAAAAAAACTCTTACCTTCTATCTTAGAATTGACACTAAATGTTGGTTCCAAGGTGGAAGATTGGAAAGGACTAGCCAATAGTGGTTAAGTGACTTGCCCAGGATCACAGAGCTAGTAATTGTCTGAGGTCAGATTTGAACTCAGGAAGATGATTCTAGGCTTGGCACTCTATTCATTTGAATGTATCGCTTGTACATAGTAGGACAGATTGGAAGTAAGCAGAGAAATTAGGACTGGATAGATTTGGAAATCATTAGCATAGAGATAATAATTAAATCCATAGGAGCTGATGAGTGAAAGAATAAAGAAATAGAAGAGATGAGGGCCCAGGGACATGAATAGTTAATGTGTGATCTGGATGAAGATCCACAACAAGGAATAAGGAGTGATGAGATAGGTAAGAGGAGAACCAGAAGAAAATGATGTCCTAAAAACCTAAAGAAAAGAAAGTATTAAGGAGAAGAGGGTTGAGTGACAGTGTCAAAGGACAGAGAAGTCAAGAAAAATGAGAACTGAGAAAAAGCCATTAGATTTTACAGTGAGAAGATCACTGGTAACTCTGGAGGGAGCAATTTTGGTGGATTGAAGAGGTCAAAACCCATGCTATAAGGGGTTAAGATGAGGGTGAGATGAAAGTGGAGGCATCTATTGTAGATGGTCTTCTTAAGTAGTTTTCCCACAAAGGGCAGAAGAAATATAGGATGATAGTATTTTTGAAGGATAAAAGGACTTCTGCTCTGGAAGAGCGTGATCTAAGGACTGAATGGAATATAGTCTATGTTACGTGGGAGTAGTACTTGTGTTTCTAATCTTTTATTTAATCCAAATAAATTATTTTTAAAATAACTTCATAATGGACCCTTTTGGTGGACAACCACTGTGATTAGAGAGGAGAGCGGCTAGTTGTATGGTAGCAAAATAAAAATCTATATACAAATACTTAAATTTCTTAAGAGTCAGGAAGATGAACTGAATAAGTGGTTAGTATGTGATTCTCAGCCATTGTGCACTTTGATCCTGTTGAGCAAACAAACAGTTGGAAGACTTGGCAGCTAGCTGTACCCTCTTACTATACCGCCTGGCATTTTCAGGTATAAAATAGCTAATGATAGCTCAGTGTGTCACTATGAAGCTTACAAAATATTTGTTCAAGGATTATTCTCCTCCATTGATCAAAGAAGACATTGAAGCTCAGAGAAATTAAGGGATGGTGGGATTTAAACTTTGGTCTCCTGATGATACTCCCTAAACTTTGTCTCATCCAGGAATGTATTGAATTAAGCAAATCACTTGGATTTGTATCTTCTGTATAATGAAATACTCATTAGATGATTTTAATATGGGAAAACCGACCTATGAGGTTCAGTTGATGAAAAGAGCATACTATTTTGGAAAAATGGTTAGGAAATAATACTAGGAATAACAATAGGGAAAAATTTCTAGCAAAAAGCTAGAGAATGAAAACAAATTTTTATATGAAAAACATTTGGGGAAATGTCACTTGCTCTAAATAGGGCATTAAAAAGGAAAGAGCATTTCATTTTGAGTCAAGAAACAAGGGTTTGCATTCTAGATCATCCATCCATTAGTCATGGTGACACTGGGTAAGTCATTGCATCTTGAGCTTCAATCTATTTATTTCCAGTATCAATGTACTGTCTAGGTAATTCTTTATGGTCCTTTTCAGCTGTAATGATGATTTTTTGAAAATGTTGTTTGCCCAGTTAGACAATGAGCACTAATATTTTAGATTAGGTTTGCAAAGTTGAGAGAAATTGTTTATTTTTTTAAACCCCTACCTTCAATCTTGGAATTGATACTAAGTATGAGTACCAAAGCAGAAGAGTAGTAAAGGCTAGGCAATTGGGGTTAAGTGATTTACCCAGGGTCACATAGCTAGGAAGTGTATGAGTCCTGATTTGAACCCAGGACCTTCTGACTCCATGCCTGGCTTTCTATCCACTGAACTACCTAGCTGCCTCTGAGAAATTATCTATTAACCTATGAAGGGAACGTTAACCTGATAAGTGACTGCCAGGCTTTGTGATGAGAAACTGTTTTTAAGAATTTTTTTTTATATCTCTGAATTTCACCATTTAATTTCAAATGAGTTTCATGGTATAGGAAATTTCTGGGAATATTTATAATACATTTAGAGGAAACTGAAAGCTAGTTGTATAATTTGAAACATTAAAAATTCTTATTTCTAGAAATCGTCAATACTTAGATATTTATTGGATGAAAATATTTATAAATAAAGTAACCAAAGAGGTCGGATTTTCTGAGTTAATCCTGATTTAAGAAAAAAACAACCCCATACTTTTAACAAACTTTTGCAACAGAAATATCCTTTGTCAGACTAGCTGACCTGAATTTTGGTCTAGACAATGTAGTTATTATTAGAAATTTGACAAGCACAGTGATATCTGTAATAACTTTGTGTGTGTGTGTGTGTGTGTGTACATGTATGTGTGGTCTTTCTGGATTTTAGTTTATTTATTTTTTTAAACATTTATTAATATTTATTTTTTAGAAAAGTTAACATGGTCACATAATTCATGCTCTTACTTTCTCCTTCACCCCCCCCAGCTCCACCCCCCCCCCCC
>NC_058130.1:177837032-177867951 GCF_016433145.1 Gracilinanus agilis | reverse complement strand
AGAGAGAGAGAGAGAGAGAGAGAGAGAGAGAGAGAGAGAGAGAGAGAGAGAGAGAGAGAGAGAGAGAGATAGGGACTTCCTGACTTTCTAGCTGAGTGACCTGGGCATCTCAATTTCAGTATCATCTCAATCCCCAATTGCCTAGGGTTTTAAAAAAAGGTCCTCTAGTACAATCCCTGTATTTTACAGATGAAAAAACTGAAGCAAACAGATAAAGTGATTTGTCCAAGTCATATATATGTTATAATTAGTAAGTATTATATATATACTAAGTTAGGAAAAAGAGTAGGCAAAGTGAGCCTGTAATTTTAGAACCAGTTTGTCAGAACACAATCTACATTAGGCTTGCACATTTGTCCTTTCCTTCTACAGTAATTAAGGCTGATCCTTAAAGAAATGTTCGTAACAATCTTTTGGGCAGTTATCTAACTTGCTTTTATAGCAAAGGATGATGTATTTGCAAAGCCACACTGGCCTTGGCATTCCAGACTAGAACATAAAGAGACATAACAGAAAAAATAATACTCTTATCCATTCATACCAGGGAATGTAATTATATCTTTGTAGCTGCAGTTTAATGAACTTTTTTTTTTTTGGTTTTGGTGAGGAATTTCTTCTTTCTTGCTATCTCTTGGTGCTTTTTTTGTTGTTGTGAAGGAATCAAACATGTAAAACAAAAATTTACATGACTCATGTAAATTGCATTCCTTCTGACCCTGAACATTCCGTATTTCTTTGATATTTTTGTTTATATGATTTCAGGAAAATCAGATAGCATTAATCACAAAATGCTCTGAGAAATAACAATACGACTTGTGGTAAGCAGTTGTTCTTATTCAATTGGTCATGTCTGACTTTTAGTGACCCACGGACCATAGGATTCCAGACCTTCCTGTCTTCCATGTTCTTGAAATCTGTCCAAATTTGTTGTTTCCATGAAACTGCCTATTCATCTCACACCTACTTATTGGGTTGGCTAATATGACAGAAAAGGAAAGTAACAGATGTTGGAAGGGATGTGGAAAAATTGAGACACTAATGTACTATTGATGGAATTGTGAACTGATCTAACCATTCTGGAGAGCATTGTGGAATTATGACCAAAGGCCTACAAAACTCTATATAACCTTTGACTCAGCAGAGAGTCCACATCCCAAAGAGATCAAAGAAGAAGAAAAAGGTCCTATATGTACAAAAACATTTGTAGCAGTTCTTTTTGTGGTGGTAAAAAAATGGAAATTGAGGTGATGCCCATCATTTGGGGAATGAGTGAACAAATGGTGGCATATAATTATGAGGGAATTCTATTGTGCTACAAGAAGAACAGGATGCTTTCAGAAAAATCTGGAAAGACTTAGGTGAATTAATATAAAATAAAGTAATCAGAACCAGGAGGATGTTATATATAGTAATAGCAATATTATACACTGATCAATTTTGAATGACTTTGCTATTCCCAGCATCAGCTTCAGGAGCTCTCAGCCCAGAGATAGTAAAGGATTTGTTCAATCGGTCAGAAAGAGATTATAGTAGAATGTTGCTGGTGCTGTGTTCAAGGTCCTGTGGCATTGTAGTCCCCAAAGTGTAAAGGAACACTACTGTCTGCAGCCTCAGGGGAACACGGGCCCTGCTCACAGCTCCATGATGAAGAGTGATTATGGTCATCCACAAGGGAGCAGGCCCCTGTTCTCAGTTCCAAGGCAGAAAGGAACACTAAAGCTTGTGACTTCCAAGGTGATGTGGTTGTGCAATGAGAAAGAATGAAAAATGGTTCTTTAAATAGTGCTTTGAAATCCTTTTTAATGGTGCTTTTAGATCTTATGCTTTTTATTAGTTAGCAGACTTTGCCAAATAGAATGTAGATTCCAGCCCTGAGCCCTTCCTCCTGTAGTGGCAAATCTCCTTTTTAGGGACCCCTTCATGCACTAAGGGCTGTCTTTGTGAGGCTGACACACCCAGAAGCTTGCTACAGACAGGGTGACCCAATAGCCCCTCCTTCCCCTGCACCTGCTAGAACAAAGCAGTTGTTCCGCTTCATAGGGCACTGCTTCTCCCCATGCTATGACCTAACAAATCCATGATGGATGTCTGTCCTTGTCAGTGTTCTGATGCCTGTACTCGTCCATCATGTTTGTGTTCATAACCCATGGAAACTCTTGTGTATGTATCATGTACCCCATGGAAGCCCATAGAAACCCCTGATTGTATGTATGTATCCCATGGAAGCTATTGTGTATGTATCATGTAACCCACAGAAACCCCTGATTGGGTGTTGTTATACAGGTGGTCTGGTGCTTCTGTAAGATGGGCCTGACAAGCTGGCCCAACATCCCTAGATGGTAAATGGATCTAGGCTGAGTGAGGAGAGGGAAGCCTGAGTGGCCACCAAGGTGTGCTGATAACCACCAGGGCTTATGAATGTTCAGCTCAGCTCAGCACTTGACCTCACAAACAGTGCCCGAGCCAAAGTGAACAAGGGAGAAGCTGTATATTGTTCGCACAGCTCCTCTGGATGCTTGGCTTGTTAGAGGATAAAGGTTTGTAGTAAGAATAGTTAATTGGTATTGGGTTGGATAACGCTGATCCCCTTTCCCCTTTGGCAGTAATTACTCACTTGCTCCTGGAATGATATCAGTCTTCACTTGAAATATGTTTCAAAGGGTTTAATGCTGTAACTCAAAGGGGTAGGATTCAGGATAAGGAAAGTGGTGTTGGGGATGGCTATGCTAAACCTGTGGGAGTTAGATTAGGTTAATCAATAAGTAACAAGTTGGCAGCCGGCTGGAGAGGCTTCTCTTCCTCCCAGACCTTGGTCAGACCCGGCCATGGTCTAGACCAAGTGAAAGGAAGGGATTGTGATAGTCTTCTCGATAGCAGGTGTTGATGTTTATCTCTCAGCCTTGTTCAGTAATAGATCAATTGATATTATGAGACAATCAGGTACAGGTGCTGTATACGCAGGTCTATAGGCCTACCCACCCCTCACCACCCATGAGCCCTTCTCAAAAATGAGACCCTGAAGTCTTCTGTCCCTGGACTTTTATAGTGGTGGGAGCAACTGTCTTTTGTCCTTGGCTCATGCCATCTGGGTAAATTCTAAATTCTATAACCGACGATCTGTCACTCAACCTGGTCTCCATCTTCTTCCCAGAGGTTACCTATTATAGTATGTAATCTATATAATATCCAGAGTCCTTTATCTTGGGGTTCTGCCCTTAGAGGAATGATCCATGGCTGGGTCCACGTGCATGCGTGATCAATCTCCTTCCTTCCTTACTTCTGAGTGACAATTGGGGTTTCTTGCATGGCTAAACTGAAAATTCTGCAACACTCCAAGATGATAAGGGTTTGCTTGACATTCTAAGCCTGAAGGTGGGGAGGGGGCATCTGAGCTCACTTGAAGGTCAATGGATGATGTTATAACTTTCTCCCGGGTAATAAGAGATTGCAAAGCTTAGAGGGAAGAACATTCGAGCAACCTCGAAGCACCTGATGGATGATGTTAAGCAGGACAAGGGAGGGAACATCACATTTGGGCACTGGGGATCTTTGGAATTAAGCCAGGAACTCCTCTGGAATGCCCAGGGAAGGACTAATGTGAGGAAAGGCAGAGAATTCTCAAGGATAGGAATAGGGCAGTCTCCCATGCCCTCAATAGATCTAGCAATTTGAATTCCAGGGGGCAGCTGCAAATCCATCCCTGCTGTTGCCATTCCATCACAGCAAGGGCTGTTCTACCATCCTGGCCACACTACTTGTAACATCATTGAATAAACACTTTAATGCCTTCAGATGAATGAGTACGAACTGCCATTCTCTGGGTGAAAACCAGCATTCTTTCTCCTACCAGAAACTTGCTCCAAGAAGAGAATGGACTCAAGTCACAGTTTCAAGGCCAAAAGAAATGACAGCATTTGTGACTTTAAAGCAGTGGTTCCCAAACTTTTTTGGCCTATCACCCCCTTTCCAGAAAAAATATTACCTATTTAATTATTTTAAAAAAATTTTAATAGCAATTAATAGGAAAGATAAATGCACCTGTGGCCATCACCACCTTTCTGGATTGCTGCAGCACCCACCAGGGGGCAGTAGCGTCCACTTTGGAAATCACTGCTTTAAAGGAACAAGGTGGAACTGGGAAAAATTGTTTCACATGATCTTTTTATTGGTTCTGTTATTTCAGAATAAGAATTGAGGTATTATTTTAAAGTTATTTGGATGGGAATTTGGGAGAGTTCAAATGAGTTCCTTCCTTTACCATCTTGGTTTCACTTTCCTCCCAGTCATTCCCCAATTGATGAGTTTCGTTTTTTTGTTGTTGTTACATTAATTTTGTTACATTAAAAATGATCATTAATGAATTAATTTTGCTTTTATCTGCCATTTTATAAAGCTAAATTTTAACTCCATTTAAGTCACTTGATTTAGAAAGTTTCACAAGAGTACTCCCCCCCCTCCCTACTAGTATGACTTAAAGAATGTCACAAGAATATCCTTCTCCCACTCACCTCACTGTCTCTGGACCCTCCTTTAAATCAGTGAGAATCAGATGTCTCAATTGCTATAATCCTGGTTTTTTCTATTTTTTACTCCCTCCAAATTGTATATTAACCATGAGAAACCAACTCTGGGTCCATGGACCTGGTTTGTTTTGCAACTTCAAGCATTGTCAAATAAATTGTTGCCTAGATGTAATTATTTAGTTTCTTTATTGTACCATAACAGTTTCCAGTTTATTGCCACTATAAAAGAGCTTCTATTAATATGTATTTTTACTCATAAGACTTTTTCCTCTCTCTTTGATCTTTTTGGGTCATTGACCTACTAGCGGTGTCACTATACTGAAGGCTACCCACAGTTTAATAAATTTGGGGATATAATTTGGAATTGCTTTTCAGAATGTTTATATCACTTCATAATTTCATGAAAAATGCAACAATGTGCCTGTTTTTCTGTTGCCCTTCCTATTTGTCATTTTCCTTTTTGCTAAATTTTCCAGGCTCATGAATGTGAGATGAAAATGCTTTAATTTCCTCTCATATTATTAGTGGAGCATATAGCTATAGATAATTTAGATTTCTTCCCTTGACAACTGCCTGTTCATATCATTTAACTACTTATCAATTGGCAAATCTCTCTTATTATAAATTAGAACCAGTTCCTCTTGTATCTTGGAAATTAGACCTTTAGCAGAGAAACACACTACAAAAAATTTCCCTCTTCATTAACTGTTTCCTTACTAATTTTAGCTTCATTGATTTTGTTTGGGTAAAATATTTTCAATTTTATGTTATCAAAATGTTCCATATTATCTTCTTTAATCTCTTATAACCTTTTATATGTGACCTTTTTTATTTAGGTCATAAATCTGTATGGCACTTATCTTGGTATATAGAGTAAGTTGTTGATCCAAAATTAACTTTTAAAAAACAGTTGTCCAATTTCCCCAGAAGTTTTAATTAAATAGTGAACTGTTTACCCAGAAGCTAGGTTCTTTGGGTTCATTGAACACTAGGCTTCTGTTTGCTTTGTTGTGTCCTAAACTATCTGTTTACTGAACAATATACCTATTTCTTAACCAGTACCATTTAGTTGGTTTTTTTTAAAATAACCCTTATCTTCTTTCTTAGAATCGATCCTTATCAATTCTAAGGCATAAGAGAGATAAGGATTAGGCAATTGAGGTTAGATGACTTGATCAGGGTTACATAGCTAGGAAGTGCCTAAAGTCAGATTTGAACTCATGTACTCTCAACTCCTGGCTTGGGGCTCTTCCATTGTGCTACCTAGCTGCCTCCAGGACCACTTGATTTTGATGATTATTGCTTTGTTTATAGTTTGAAATCTGGTACTGCCATTGCCCCTTCCTTTCCACTTTTATCCCCATTAATTCCTTTTAGGTTTTTAATCCTCTATTCCTCTAGATGAAATCATTTTTCTAGTTTTATAAATTTATCCTTTTGTATTGTGATTGTTGTGGCACTGAATAAATAAATTAACTTCTGTAGTATTATCATTTCTTATATTGGTCCAACTTCCTTGAATAAAGATCTGAATTCAAGTAATTTACCCAAATGAATATTGGCAATAAATGCTTGTTAGTTTAGTGGTAGAACCAGGATTTGAACCCACATCCTCTGACTTGAAATTCACTTGTCTTTTCACCATAACATACTGCTTGCTTCTCCAAGAAGGGGAAAAATTTAGATTTTGATTATCAAAGAAAAAGGAAGTAAATGTAATTTTGTTACAGAATGCAATCAATGTATTGGTGGCTGCCAAATCCAAATAAAACACATTCTCATTTTTTGGGGACAAATCAGGAATGCCTCTTCCTAAAATTTAAGTTAAAAAAATCAAACCAGAATATATATGATTAACATAAAGGCAACTCTCTAAAAAGGAAGGAGTCAATTTAAAATGTAATAAAATAAGTTGCAATCTTGGAAACTGAAATAGTGTCTTTTCTGAGGAAATGTTATGATAACAGATGTTTTGGTGAATGGTTAAGGAATGTTGAAAAAGAAAATCTATAGAGTAAGAATTTTTCAGAATACTACATAAGGTGAAATTCCCTTGGTTCTAGATGATAAATATTAGTCTGTAGGCAAAAATATCTTCACAATGTAAAAGGGCGATTTATCAAAATACTTCATCTTGACAAATAAAAAATGGCAGAAGCATGGCTATATAAAAAGTCCATCTTAAAAATATGTGGCGAGTTTAGTGAACAGCAAGAAATGATGAGAGTTATCTTTCAGTAAGAATTAATAGTTTTATATGGCAGGCAAAAACCAGACAAACAAACATAATAATGCTAAGATCTATATTGAGAAGAGTATCTAGAATATGGAATGTTACAGTTTTCCAATGCTTCAGCCTCTTTAAAAACCATATATGGAACATTATATTATCTTTTGGCTCCACATTTTAAGAAGGATATTAAAAATTACAGAGTCCAGAGGAAGATAGCAAGGATGGTCAAAATTCTTGAGAACATGTTATACAAATGTCATTTGAAATAACTGAAAATGATAAGTCTAGAGAAGAGAAGATTTGCATGGGATGTGATAAATATTTTCAAGTATTTGAAAAGTTACTATATGGAAGAGGGGTTAGACTTATTCTAATTGGCCTTAGAGAGCATATATATAGGAATCTTAGATTGAAGTTGAAGAGTAAAATTTAAATTCAATTTAACCAATTAATTAATCCATAATTATTTGTTGTTTTTCTGAATTTGTTTGTGAGTTTTACATGCTCTAATATATATGGTCAGGTTTTGTGAAGGTACCATATATTCCTGAGAAAAAGTAGACTCCTTTCTATTACCATTCAACTTTCTCCAGAGATCTATTATATTTAACTTTTCTAAAATTCTACTCTTCTTAACTTTTTATTATTTTAAGGTTTGTTTTATTTAGCTTTGAGAGAGAAAAGCTGAGGCCCCCCACTAGTATAGTATTATTGATTTCTCCTATAACTCATTTAACTTTTCCTTTAAGAATTTGAATGTTCTACCTTTTGGTGCATATATGTTTTGTATTGGTATTACTTCATTGTTTAAGGTACCTTTTACCAAAACATTGTTTCCTTGCTCATCTTTTTAAATTAAGTCTATGTTTGTTTTTGCTTTGTCTAAGATCATGATAGCTTTTTCTGCCTTCTTATTCTCAGATGAAGTATACGTTCTGCTCCAATCTCTTATTTTAACTCTATGTCTCTTTCTAATTCAAATGTACTTCTTATAAACAAAATATGCTTGTATTCTTGTTTCTAGTCCATTCTGCTATTCATTTCTGTTTTGTGGACCTTTAGCAACTCTGTGATCCCAAGGCTTACATGTTCTTGTACAGTCTTTTCAGTTGTGTCCAACTCTTCATGGCCCATTTTGGGTTTTCTTGGCAAAGATGCTGGAGTAGTTTGCCATTTACTTCCCTAGCTCATTTTATAGATGAGGAAACATGGGCAAATGGGGTTAAGTGACTTGTTCAGAGACACACAGCTAATAAGTACCTAAGGCTAGTTTTGAATTCAATATGAGTCTTCCAGACTCTTCCAGAGGCCTGGCACTCTATCCACTATATGGGAAACAGTAATAGCATCAATACTACCAATGTTTCTGGAAAGGCATGATTACATTTTATGATTACATTCCAGTGATTCTCCTTACAAAAAAAAAATCTCTAAATACCATTCCCCTACATATGTTACCTCCTTCAATTAGAATGGAAGCTACTTGAGGAAAGGGACTAACTTATTTTTATAATTGTATCCTTAGTGCATAGTATAATTATTAATGTTTGTCCTTCATTTTCCAAAGGGACCAACCACATCACAAGGGTGTTGTCTTGACTTGCTGATGAATTGCAATTAAGTGAGGCAGAGTTACACAAAGTCATCAGCTTCACTCTCTTCCAGAGTCATCTAACTGTAGTGGCAAGATAAAAGTCAGGATGACTAGTGATGGTCCAGGATACAGTGGATGATTTTGGCATCTTCAAAGTCTGACCAAGCTCTAAGCACTCCAAAAAGCCTGTTTCAACTTCATTCATAACCTCTGGAACAAATTGTTCTTATCTGCACCTTCTGCAGATTCTTCACTTGCTTGAAGTAAATGTCTCCTGTAATTCATTGATTGGTCTGAGACCTGTTGATTACCCTCAACTTAGTTTAGCCATAGTACAGTCCCTACAGTGAAGATGTTTAATAAATGCTCATTCTTTCATTTACTCATTTATTCCTTCAGATCTAAAATCCAACCTCCTTTATGCTTTTATATCCTTATACACATTAATCCGCCTCCCTTCTACTTCCCACCCAATGACGTTCATAGATACCATTTATCTTTCCCCCCTATTTTCCCATCTTCCATTCAAAGACTTCTCCAGGATGCTCCACTTCAGTTTATGTTTATCACTGTTGGTATAACCTTGCACATGACCAGTCTTAAGTTCTGTTGTCTTGGCAACTCCCCTACTGCGCCTGTGCATCTAGGCTTCAGTTTATGCTTAGTTCACCTGATCTTGAGTTCTTCTGCTGTTACATTCCTGTGGTCACTCTTGAGGCTATTTTCTCATTAGTATCTTCCTTGAGGTATTTGGTATAGTTCATATGTCAGTTGCTAGGATTAATGATTTTATTTCCCTTCCTGTCCTGTCTTTCCCTATACCTTTGATGATGTGCTTAAAATAGCACATTTTAAACATTAAAATACCTAGACATATATATTCCATTGAAGATCCCCCTTCCTTACATCCTGAGCCTAACCTAACCCTTTATGTCAGGCATGGTCCTTCATTTTGCTTGGCCTTGAGCATTTTTGTCTCGTAACCATTATAATAGAGTCATTCTCCAACTGACAGAAATCTTGTTGGTTTCTAGTTTTTTGCTATTATAAATGGAGCTACTGAGAATATTTTTGTGTGGTGTTGCTTAGAGGTATATCTTTTTTTCTCCTTTCATTTGCTTCCTAAGGTCATAATCCCAATAGAGGATGGTTCAAAGGGTATATCCATGTTTGTAAGGTGGTACTATCATAGCTATGTGATAAAATATCAATTTTTATCAGCATTTTAAGAATTGAACTTTGTGTTATGTTATTGATAGTAATTTCATGGGGGTCATGTGGAACATGAGAGTTGTCTCAATTCTCATTTTTCTGATTATGAGTGATAATGAACATTTTTTTTGTATGATTGCTAATGTTTCTTCCTTCAAGAATTGCTTCTTCATATTCTTTTCCTACTTGTCAGTTTGAGTATGACTTTTACTGTAATACATTTATAGGCAATTAACACACTGAATAAATTTTGACTATCAGACTTTTATTAGAAGCATTTCATGCAAATATTTTCCTAGTTGTTTTTATTTTTTTGGTTACAGATTGCATTTGCTTTAAATTCATTCCTTTTTGTTGGCCAAAATTTTTATTTTTATATAACAAATTCATTTATTTTCTCTTAGAATTTCCTCCATGTTAAAGTTTAAGAATTTATTTCCCCTCCACACTTGTGAAAGACATACAGATCCCTTGTCCTCTACTTCGTTCATGGAATTAAATAATATTATGATACATAAATATAAAATTTTGGTCCATTTATCCCTCCACTGCCCCCTCCCTCAACTTTTTTTTTGAAAACTGACATCTGTTAAAATTTTTTTCTGTTAATATCCTTCCCTTTCACCCAGTATTTTGTATCCTAAGGTTAATGAAAAATCAGACAGCTACATGCATCTGGTTGAGCTTATTATTATCTAATCTATTATGTTTATCTATTTTTTCCATTTTGAATTCTGTGTAAAATATTTCAAATAATAGTAAGGTATAACATAACTTGAAAACTGGGAGTACAATTCCCCTTTCTTTATCTTTTTAATATTTTTCTTAATATTCTCTTTTCCTTTTTCCTAATGAAAATGTAAAATTACTTCATCTGACATAAAGAATGTAATTATTTGCAACCAAGAATAACCTCCCCAGCAAAAATGAGTGTAGTCCTGCAAGGGGAAATATATATTTAATTAATTAAAGGACTTTCAGGTATTTTTTAGAAAAAACCCCAGAACTGAACAGAATATTTGGCCTATAAGAATCAGTTGAAACATCAAAAGGTAAACAGGAAAGTCCAATTTTAAGGAATTTAATAAGGTAAAACTGTTTACTTCTTACATGGGAAAATATTATCTGTAACTCTTTTTTTTAAACCCTTGCCTTCCATCTTGAAATCAATACTGTGTATTGGTTCCAAGGCAGAAGAGTGGCAAGGTCTAGGCAATGGGGTCAAGTGACTTGCCCAGGGTCACACAGCTAGTGTCTGTAACTCTTAAGAATGTTATCATTGCTGGGATAATTCAAGAGAGTGTACATAGAGAGAAAGCTTGGAGTTGAGTTGAGTATGATGGGAACGAACATAAATAAAATTGGGTAGAGAGAGGTAAAAAAATATTTTGTGGTGGTGGCATGGAGGATGTGGAGGGTGAGTAGTACAGGAACCTCATCAGAACTGAGCTAGAGAGGGGAAAACAGATAAATCTAGTATGAGATAAAAATCTTTTTAATTTACAAAGAAATAAGAGGGCAAGGGATTAGGATAAGGAGGGTATCTTAGAAAAGTATGTGGTTTTAGAAATAAAAGGACATGGGGAAAGGATAAGGGAGGAACTCTTGGAAGGGAGTGTGGATCAAGGAGGCAGGTGTCAGAAATAAATTAGATTTCTGAGAGGGATGGGGGGGGGAGAGAGAGAGAGAGAGAGAGAGAGAGAGAGAGAGAGAGAGAGAGAGAGACAGAGACAGAGACAGAGACAGAGACAGAGAGAGACAGAGACAGAGAGAGACAGAGACAGAGACAGAGAGAGACAGAGACAGAGAGAGAAACAGTGAGGAAAAATAGGAGGGAGGGAAATCTAAAACTAGTAATAATAACTTTGAATGTATATGAGATGAACTCTCCTATAAAATGAAATGGATAGCAGAATGAATAAAAAACCAGAACCTGACAATATTTTGTTGACAAGAAGCACAGTTGAAAATGAGAGACATACATAAAGCAAAAATAAATGACTAGAATAGAATTTTTTATGCTTCAGCTGATGTGAAAAAAAAAAGCAGGAGTAGCAATCATGATCTCCAGAAAAGTAAAGCTAAAATAAATTTAACTAAATGAGATAAACAAGGAAATGACATTATGTCAAAGGTATCATGTGTAAAGAAATAATGTCAATATTAAACATATATGTATCAAATGCAATAGCATTCAAAATTTTAAAGGAAAAGGTGAAGTAGTTATAGATGGGAATAGATAACAAAACTATAATAGTGCCCCAGATAATTACTGGCTGTGTGTGATGCTGGACAGGTCACTTAATTTCCTCATCTATAAGTTGGAGATACTAATAGAATCTACTTAAAGGATCATTTTGCAGGTCAAATGAAATAACACATGTTAATTGCTTTGAAAAAGTGAAAGCCCACATAGGTTTAGCTATTATTAGTATAGTATAAGTAGATGTTTATTGATTTCTTTGCCAAAATTAATTTGTAAATTCAACTCAACAATTCAGATATCATAAAGGACTTGAAGGTATTCTTCAGGAAAAGATCAGAACTGAACAGAATAGTTAGCCTACAAGAATCAGTAGAAACATTAAAAGATAAAAGACCAATTATAAGGAATTTAATAAGGTAAAACTGTTTACTTCTTATATGGTCAACCTACTAAGAGTCCAAAGCAGTGGTAGGCATTGGAAGAGTCTTCAGTTTATCCTTCACTCAGTTACCAAAGTGATCTTGATAAAACTCGGGTCCAACCATATCCATCTCCCTTATTCAGTAAATTCTGGTGGTTTCTGTGCCCTGTTACCTTTAAGATCAAATATAAGATCTTTCTGGCTTTTAAATCCCTTCTTAACCTGACCCCTTCCTACAATCAGGCCTTATATCTTACTCTCCTCCACAGACTCTACAATCCAGTGACACTGGCCTTCTTGCTCTCCCTTGTACAAAACACTCCATGTTCTGATTCTGCATTTTTTAAAAGAATGTAAATCTTGAATTTAATTTGACATCTCTAGCAACCATAATTCCTTAGCCTTGCATTACAATATCCAATTACTTTACACAAATGAATACATGTGTCCTATGATGGAAATCTGTGAAAAATACCCTTTTTTATGGAAAAGGTTTTAGAAAAGCACTTATGTACTATAGGCAGATGTAGCATTTTGTGATACAGGCATGTAATTGCATGATAGGCTTCCATGACATGTCATTGTGTGGTACAGTTGTATGGCACAGCTGTGCTACTGCATGATACAGGCATGCCATTGTATTCTGTTGCATGGTGCATACATGTTATTGAGTGACACAGACATGCTATTGTGATGCATACAATTCATTGAGTGGCACAAGTGTGCCATTACATGATATAAACTTGTAGTTGCATAACACAAACACACCTTTTTAGGATATGGCTATATCACTGCATGACACTATTGTGATATTGCATGATGCAGACTGTGAATTGTGTGCCACATGCATCACATAAATATGTTATTACATGATGCATGAATATGGTATTGCATGATGTAAATTATGTAATGAAGGTGTGCCATTGTACTCAGTGCATTTTCACTAACTGGTCTCTATGTCTAGAATTCTCTTTTCCTTATTACCATCACCATTCCTGGCTTCTCTGGCTTCCTTCAGATCTCAACTAAGCTCCCACTTTCTGAAAGAAATCTTCCTCTTAATTCTAGTGATATCCTGTGGAGATTCTCTCCAGTATACCATCCATCCATCCATCCATCCATCCATCCATCCATCCATCCATCCATCTATCCCTCTATCCATTTATCTGTCTATCTATCTATCTGTCTATCTAGATTGCATATTGTCTCCACTATTAGACTGTAATCTCCTTGAGAACAGGAAGTATCTTTTGTCTTTCTTTGTATCCTTAGCACTTAGCATAGTGCCTGGCACAATATAAATGATTAATAAATGGTTGTCGACTTCACCTGGCTACAAAGTAAAAAATGAAGATAGCTTCTATACTCAGGAAACTTATAATCCAAAATGGAGAAAGGAGATAACACATACGTAGCCAAATTAAAAAAAAACACATACACACAAAATACAAAGCGATTTTGGGAGAGCAGCAGTAACAAATGTATAGATCCAAAAAAGTTTTGTGGAGGGGTACATTTGACTTAAGCCTCAATCAGATCTAAGGACTGTAAGTAGTAGAAATGAGAAGATGGTATATTTAGAAAATCTGAGAGATTTAACTAAAAAATAAATTAAAATAATTAGTAATTTTAGCAAAGTAGCAAGATATAAGATAAACCCACATAAATCATCAGCATTTCTATATAAAAATCAATAAAACCTCACAAGAAGAGATAGTGAGAGATACCATATTTAAGATAATCACAGGCAATATAAAATATGTAGGAGCATATCTGCCAAGATATACCTAGGGAACTGTGTGAATATAATTATAAAAAAACTTTTGATACTAATAAAGTCAGATTTAAGTAATTACAGAAATGTTCATTGTTCATGAGTGTGTCAAGCCAATATGATAAAATGATAATTCTATCTAATCTACTTATTCAGTGAATTCCCAATTTAGTTACCAAAAAATTACTTTTTAAAGGTACAAATAAATAATAACAAAATTCACTTGGAAGAACAAAAAGTTAAGAAAATCAAAAGGAATTAATGAAAAAATAAAGAAGTCTAGTAGTGTCTTAAATTGTATTTAAGACAATAATTAATAAAAAAAAGATAAATGACTTGACAAAATATACAGTCTAGATACTTCCTGGGGTAGAACCAAGATGGCAGAGTGAACCAGAGCTGCTTCCTGTCACCATGAGAATCCTCTCCAACCAAGATTAAAATATCACCAGAAAATGAATACAAGAGTGAAAGAACCAATAAGGAGACAGAGTGAAACAACTTTCAAGAACAGAAAAATCCAAAAGGTAGGCAGAGAACATCTGGAACACTGGAGTGAGAGGAAAGCAGAGCCAGCAAGAGGCTGTAGCAAGTAGGGAAGAGCAAGCCACACACCCCCACCCCACATCTGCTGTCCTAGGCCCAAAATCTAATCCCAAACCAACATTCACATCTTGAGATCCTGCCTGGGCAAATAGTGGGACAAGCCAAACCATACCCATTGAAATTTCAAACCTGTGAAGAAGTCTGGAGTCATAGTCTAGAGCAGTCTGGGCTGAAGTGGGCTGATCTGTGTGAGCCCAAAGCCAGGAATCCCACTCTGGATTTGGGATGAGGGCATAGTTCACACTTTGTGATGAGGACACAGTTCACAGGGGTGGCCCCCATCCTGATCTTGTTGCTCAAAACTAACGGCAGAGCTCCAGGGGAGGACTATCAAGGATATGCTTGATTGGATCAAATACATAGTGAGACCAAAAAATTGAGCCTAAGTCTGGGGATAGAATTTGATCAGCTCCTGACCTGATCAAATTCAAAGTGAAGAACAAAAGCTTATATGAAGCCTAAGGCAAGTACTTAAGCCATCAGCATCTCAAGGGTCAATGGAATCAGCAGGGAGAGGGTTTTCTCAAAGTTCTCAGCCCTCAGACCAACCAATTAGTCTCCTGTGAAAAGTGAATCAAACATTCTTTGTCTATTAATCAGCAACTTTTAAATTAATCAGCCAAAAACTTAAACATCCCTACTTAACTCTAAGTAAGAGAGTTTGCAAGTCACTTACTAAAGTGGGTGACAACTCCAGAAGTCACTGCTCTGCTCCTGAACAGTGCTAGGCAAATTAAAAGACTGCAATTGGTTCCCGTAAAATTGGAGGAAGGGACAGGAAGTGATGTGGAAAAAGGACTATAAAAAGTCCTGTGCTTCCTGTCGAGGGGCTTCAACCTTGAACCTTGGAGCTTTGACCTTGGCTCTTGGACTGTTTCTTGAAAGACTGCTCCTGGATCTTCTCCTTTGGACTTTAGTGTTGGAGGACTTTGCCTTGGGACTTGGCCTTCAGTCTTCTTCTTTGGAGTTCATCTTGGGTGCGTGAGTAGCTGGCCTTCCTTTCCTGGCTTCTGGAAATAGATTGGTTCTAGAGATTCTTGCTTTGGTTTTGGAGGAAGCTGCATTATTGGAATTCTAGCTGAAGACACCACTGGATGTGGGGAAGCCCCTGTGAGGCTGAGCCTCTCTTTACCTGAGAAGGGCTAGTAGGCTTGTTAAAACCTGTCTCTTTAGCTACCTTTTTCCATTCTTACTCTTTCTATCTCTTTGTAAATAAAGCTACTAAAAGTTGTTTTTGCCCTAAGTTATAATATCTTTAAATCAGTGACCACAATATTACTATAGAATTCTCATATTTAACATAAAATCTAAATTTATATTCTTGCACTGCAAAAACCCAGAAAATAAGCTAAAAATAGAATCAAGGAAGGACTGAAGTTTAAGAGAGTACTCCAACTTCCCAGAAAACAGAACCTAGCTATAAAAAGGTAGGAAAGTGAGTAAACAACAAAAAAGCACCTAACTCTAAAGAATTTTTATGGAAACAAAGAGCAAGGTACAGACCCAGAAGGGGGGACAGTGAAAGTAAAGAAATAAAGTAAAAAAATGCAAAATTCAAAAGAAAATTTAGGATTGGGCACAGATTCTGGGAGAGCTCAAAAAAGGCTTCAAAAACCAATTGAGAGGCAGAAGAAAAGTGGGGAAGAGAACTGAAAGTGATGTAAGAAGAAAGGAAAGTGATGCAAGAAGAAAAGAAAGTGATACAAGAAGAAATGGAACAACTGAAAAAGGGGAACCAAAAACTGACAGTGGAAAATCAGGTCTTAAAAATTGGAATTGACTATCTAGAAGTTAATGATTTCATGAGAAATCAAGAAACCATAAAGCAGAATCAAAGGAATGAAAAAACAGAGGAAAACAGGAAATATCTTACTGAAAAAAAACCAAAACAAGTGACCTAGACAATAGATCTAGGAGAGACAATTTGAGAATTATTGGACTACCTGAAAGCCATGATGAAGAAAAAACCTTGGTCATCATATTACAAGAAATTATCAAAGATAACTGCCCAGAGATCCTCAAACAAGAAAGAAACAATGAAGAATAAAATGGGCGGCACCAAGAGAACATTATATACAGTAATAGCAACATTATCTGAAGAGTAACTGTGAATGGCTAAATTTTTGTGAGTAATATGATCATTCACATCAACTACAAGGGACCTATGAAGGATGATGCTATCCATTCCCAGAGAAAGATTTGATACAGAGGTATGTATTGTATGGCTTTACATGTGTATGTGTCAAATGTTTGCCTTCTCTTATGTGCAGTTGGGAGTCAGAGAAAGAGACAGCTTGAAGTTCAAAATGTAACAAACAAATTAAATTTAAAAAAGAAAATCATTAATATCTTATTGAATATAGTGATAATTCTATAGATTGATTTGGAGGGCACTGGTATCTACTATAATTGTTTAACCAAAACATAAACAGTGAAAATATCTAAAAATTTTACTCTTTCTTTTATTATGTAAAAATGTTTCTGCTTGACTTAACGTAAGTTCTCCATGCATCTTCATAGGCTAATTCCTGGATATTTGTTAAAGGCTGTTATGATTTCAAATCACTTTTCTCTTTATCACTTTAAAATTCTTATTGGGGATATAGAAAAAGTGATTATTTTGAGAGTTTGTCATATATCCTGCTACTATTTTAATAAATGTATTTCTTGGTTCTCGAGTTTTCTAAATAACATCATGTTTTTCCACACACAGAGATATTTTTATTCTCCTCTTTCCCAATACTTATTTCTTTAATTTCTTTTTTAAAAAAATCTTATTGCTATAGATACCATTTCCACATTTATATCAAATAATAACTATCTGAATGGGCAGCTTTCCCTGCTCCACTATATTTTGAGTGAAATGGTTTTAAACATTCCATGTGATGCTCTAAAAGTCTACACAATATATTCAATCATATGTACCATAATCCTTCACATCATCTGACAAAATCATAATAATAACTCTGGATTTTTGCTTATTTTGAGTAGTATTGATGATATTTCCCTATCCTAGTTCATTTCTCCTGTTGCAGAAGCCTATTTCTTAACACTTTGCCTATTTTTTTACTAGCATTGTATGAAAGTCCCCTTTTATTGGTTCAGAGCTCACTGCTCATTCTAATGCCTAATGTTCCAAATGATTTGTCCTTTCCAGGAAATAATAATAAGTTTGTCAGTGAGCCAGTTTGCACATCAAAGTTTCCAAGTTTCTTTTTTTTTTTTGGTCTTATGAATATGCTTAGAAATAGGAAATTTAAAAATAACATCATTTATTTTTTATATTATTCCTTTTCTTAGCTATGGAGAAGCTAAATATATGAAGTTCTTTTCCCTTCACTTTTTGAAAATCATGCTTCAATTTTCTTGTGATGGATGAATAAGCCTATGTGCTCCTAAAATGGGCAACTTAGTTGATGGCTTTTTATCATTGTTGCTTATGAGATTCATTATCCACAAAGTTATAGAATTTGAATTGTAATGGTGAAAATAGGAAACTTAAGATAAGGCAGAATAGATGACAGTTTGAAGAAATCTTGGACTTCATGGACATTCCATAATGTCACAGAGACCAGGATCAAGTTTTATCCACAGCCTCAAAAATCCATAATCCTCAAAAGGCTCTAGGGAGTAAGATAGATAAATCTGCTGTCCACCAACAGATATCCAAGACCTTTCTCTGCCTAGGCCAGGATAGTTGATTGAAGTATCTTCTTCTCAGTGATATCCCACTCTGTCAGCTCTGTGTATATTTGCCAAAACTGGACCACACAGTCAAGACCTCCTTCCCTCAGCTTGGGCAAACCACTCTCTCTTTTCAAAAACCTGGCTTCATTCCATTATGGAATGTTCATGAAGTCCAAGATTTCTTCAAGCTGTCATCTATTCTGCCTTATCTTAAGTTTCCTATTTTCCCCATTACAGAATTGATGACAATGCTTCTCAGTGACTTGAATCTTCTTTTTTTTTTCTGATTTATCTGCACATTTTATCAATCTGCCACTTTAATCTTCCTATTTCTGGGACATTTCTCGAACAATTTGTGAAAATGGTTCTTCTTTGGCATTGGTTAGCTAATCCAATGGTTCTTAAATTATCTCTCTGAACTCTATTTTCTAGTTCTATTATTATTGTTTTCCCAGCTGAGTTTTCTTTGATCTTCTTTTGCTGCCTTTTCAATTTAATTAATTTAACCAGTATTTACTAAGAACCTACTATGTGTCAGACTCTGTAACAGGTAACAGGTATAGATAGGGCATGCAAAACCCAAAATAACAACAGTCCCTGCCTTCAATGAAAATTTTTCATTTTGCTAGGAAGAACAGCATGTGGACACACCAAAACTTAAGAAGAGAATACAATTATATATGGTAATTTCTCGGAATATTGCTGAGAACTTAAGGGATCAGGAAAAGCCTTGTCCAAGATCGCAGTGACCTTTGAAGGAAGAAGAGTTGCTGAATGATGTTGGCAAGAGAAATATCTGCAAGTGGCAAAGAGAAGAAATGACTAATAGGAATATCCAAGTACTAGAGAAGGTGACTAGAGATGCATTATATCCTGGGAAAAGCCAGATTTCCATGATTTTAAGAAGATAGAAGTGTGAGAAAAATTGGTCTAATAAGGCCAACTTGTTAACAATATAACAGTGATTCCAAAGGACATGATAGGAGAAAAAGTAAGAGCAGGAGAAGGATACAGTAGGGTTAGAGTTAAGGTGGATAGGGATAAGGGGGTGAAAATGGTTGTAAGAGGTTTATGCCTGAGAAGGTTTTGACTTTGAATTATGGGGATTCAGAAAAGGGGTAAGAGAGGGTTATTTTTCTATCCATAGGATGTTAGATTGTTGTACTTTACAATAAGAAATGTAGTCCTTCAAATTGTTTTATGTTTTGCTATTTTAAATATCAGCTTCCTGGGATAATAAAACAGTAGTTATGGCTGGTTGTTTAATATTTTAAATCTTTGAAAATTCATATTCTCGAGGTTTTTTTGTGTTTTAAGTTTTTTTGGGGGGAAGGAAGAAAATAACCATCTTATACATGGTCTACTTTGTTCCCTCAGTAACTTATTTAGAAGAAATTCCTCCTTTTGAGAAGACTCTAGGAATGAGTCAAACCTAAGTTTTAAGTGATTTTCCCCAGAATTCTTCTTTGGATGGGGATGTACTGAGCTATAGAATGCCTGAAGAACCTAATCCTCCTATTAGAGATAGACTCTCTTGGGAAGACAAGATGGGGAGTGTGGTGTCATGGACACTGGGCCAATAGGTCTATTATATTATCAATAAAAGAACTCTGTCTTGCCCATGCAATTAGTAGAATATCGATGGATTATTCCATTGACGAAATTGAACAAGGTACTTTTTCTCTAACTTTCCAAACCATAAAACACTTTATACATTCCTGAGGTGGGAGTACAAGTCCAGGGTAGAAAGATGATACTTTCTTTTGTCAAGATACATAATTATTGTATAACCCCCATTTGAAGCATCTTGGGTTTGTTCCTTTGCAGTACCCTGAATTATTCTCTTTCTGAAGGTGCCAAAGAGATAGGAATGTGGAGTGGCTTGTGTAGCTTTGGGAGATTACCAGAAACTGAGTTGCCAAAAAGGTAGTATGTCATGCTATTGCAGGGCATTTAAGAGGAAGGCAGTTGACTGCTTTATGGGAAATAGGCCAGAAGAGACCCATAGCAAGATAAATAGGGATGCTCCTCTGAGTCATAGCTTAGGCAGTGAGATTGCTGCATGGCACGATTGATCATGGGGCTTTGAGTCCAGGTGCAGCATAGGCTGATGTTAGAGCCATCAGAGAGATCCTCAGGGATCCAAGAACAGATTATACTGGCAGCAGAATGCAGTAGATTAAACTTTTGTATTGGAGACAGAGAAATCGATTGAATCCTATGTCTGCTGCTTTTAATCACATATATTTTTACTATTTTAATCATATTTATTGCCATTCCTGATGTTTTGGACTTACCTGAGGCAGAATAAATTCTACACTAACTTTTTATTTTAACTCAGTGTGAATCTTTTTTAACTCTTTCCTTCTATTTACTATATATTGCTTCTAAGAATGGAATGGGCTAGAAAATGGGGGTTAAGTGATTTGCTCAGGGACACACAGCTAGGAAGTATCTGAGGCCAGATTTGAACATAGGACTTCGGCCTGGATCTCATTCCACTGAGCTGCCTAGGTGTCTCCTCAGATTGAATCTTTAAACTTAAATTATTGAATTTATTTGCTTCTTATGTATTATGAGATTTAGGACAAGATATTTGATTTCTCTGAGTCTCAGCTTCCTCATTTATATAGAATAAAGTTGCTGGACTTGTAATCCTTTCCATCAACCTCTGTACCACTTCTGTTTTTGAACCAGTGTTGAAGTTAGGGGTTTTTTTTTGTTATCATTTTTTATTCTTTAGGGTCTTTTGATCCTAAAGATGTGTGTTTGTTGTATTCTTAAACTGATTCATTTACTTGTTCTTTCTTTTTCTTTACTTGAGAGGCTTTTTGATTGCCCTCCCATTCTGACTCATTCTTTCCTTACTTCCTTCCCTCTCTCCTTCAATCTATTCCTTTATATTTTTAGTCTGACAATGCATATCCAGGAGTCTTTTATGTTTTAAGTGTTTTGTGAGTTTTATTTTTTTAATATTTATTTTTTAGAAAAGTTAACATGGTTACATGATTCATGCTCTTACTTTCCCCTTCACCCCCCGACCTTCCCACCTCCCCATAGCCGCTGCGCATTTCCACTGGTTTTAACATGTGTCATTGGATCAAGACCCATTTCCAAATTGTTGTTAGTTGCATTGGTGTGGTAGTTTCCAGACTACATCCCCAATCATGTCCGCCTCAGCCCATGTGTTCAAGCAGTTGTCCCTCTTCTGTGTTTCTACTCCCGCAGTTCTTCCTCTGAATGTGGGTAGAGTTCTTTTCCATAAATCCCTAAGAATTGTCCTGGGTGTTTTGTGAGTTTTAAAAAATTCAGCCCTTCCTCCCCTTCTTATGCCACAGAAGGCATCATCCATCAAAATATATAATTATGTCTTTCATGTTTCTATTTTTCAGTTTGTTCTCTGGAGGTGAACATTCACGTTATTCTTTAAATATTATATCTATGACTGGATATAATGTTCACTTGGTTCTATTCATTTCACTCTTCATTATCTCATGTAGTTCTTTACAAGTTAAAAAAAATAATCTGTTTATTGTTTCTTATGGCACAGTTGTATTCCATCACAATCACATAACACTATTTAGCCACTTCCCAATTGATGAGCATCCTCTCAATTTTCAGGGTTTTTTTGGCACCATAAAGAGAGCTGATATAAATATTTTGGAACAGATAGGTTCTTTCCCTTTATTTCCTGATCTCCTTGGGAAATAGACATGATATTGCTGGATCTAAGGATACACACAAGTTTATAGCTTTCTGGGTGTAATTCCAAATTGCTCTACAAAATAGTCGATCAGTTCACAGTTCCACCAACAACATATTAGTGCTCTCACCAACATTTGTCATTTTAGCCAATATGTTGAGTGTGAGATGGTTTTTGTATTTTGTGTTTTTGAGTTAGAGAAGCTACAGACACAGTGGATAGACTACCAGTCAGGAAGAGTTCAAATATGACCTCAAATACTTGCTAGCTATGTGATCCTGGACAAACCACTTAACCCTAATTGCCTCAGTTTTCTCATCTCCAATATGAGCTGAAGAAGGAAATGGCAAACCACCCTAGAATCTCTGCCAAGAAACCCAAATAGGATCATGAAGATTTAGATATGGCTGAAACTAATGAACAGCAACAAAATTAGCATAGTCGAGGAAATGATTTGAGGGGGCACCAAGGAAAATGTCTTGTCTTTGAATGCCTCTTCACTGATTCCTGAAATTTAGCCATCAGCAATGCAACAATATATAATATTTTTTCTTACCTGATGAATAATAGGAATAATAGGGGTAGGGATTGGGCCCGTGGATATTTGATATAGAGAATTCCTAGATGAGGAAATTCCTCCTATCAATACAACTCAACATCGTCTATGTAGCTTACATATAGTTTTAGAGAGTTACAAGAGCACTAAAAGGTGCAGTTACTTGCTTTGGGTCATAAAAACCAACATGTATCAGAGACAGAACTGGAATCCATGTCTTCTTGGCTCCAAGGCTGCCTACTATATTTCATTTGAAATTTAACAAAGAGGTAAGATGAGGTGAATCTCTTTGTAATATATAATTGTTTTGAGGCGCATGGAACTTGATAATAAAGGATGGGTCAAATGATCCTGTCTCTGGTCAAGATACCCCAAATTGAGAGTGCAATGCATTTTTTAAAGCATAGAACAAAGAACATAACAGAAATGATCGAAATGACCAGCATCATGGAGATAAAATATTATTTTTGATTGCAACAAAGGAAGTGGGATTAGCCCCAATATATCATGAGGATCACATTTCATTAACTCTAAGGAATGCCTTTGTAAATTTACAGTCAGAGCTACTCCCTGAGTTCCACGATAAGGGCAGACTTATTGGCGACTAGGGAATTCAATAAGACCACCTTAATTGTTCAAGATGGGACAAAGTCAGATTTTCCTAAATTCTCAGGAATAACCCACCAACCTTGGAGGAGATGCGAAGATAATGCTTTATGGGAGTATTAAGAACAGAGGTTTTTTTTTAAACTAATGACATTATATTCTTGATATTAAACATCAGAGGGGGAAATTTTCACTCAAACCTCATAGAAGAGACTTCGTATTTAACAGAATTGTTATAGTATAAAATAAAAAATAAAATACAAGATAAAAAATTAATTCCCTTAAGAATGATAATTAGCAGATATTACATACTCTTAAGGTATATAAGGACTTCATAGATATATTTAATCCTTAACAAAACCCAGGTAGATGATATTATTATTCCCATTTTTAGATGAGAACACTGAGGCCCAGAAATGTTAAACGACTTTTTGGGGTCATACAATTAGTATTTTTCTGAGAAAAGAATCAAACCCAGGGTTTCCTGACTCAAGCCAGTACTCTGTCTCTGGTATGGTCTCTGACACCCACCAACTAGCACAAGGACTTGCTCATCCTAAATATTTAATAAATGTAAATTGGATTGAATTAAAATGGATGAGTTTATCAGACAGCTAGATAATTATTTGCTCAGAAGATGAAACAGTCCAAAAGAAGTGCAAGGTAATCAAAGGGAAGAATGCGGGTGTCTGGAATGTACAAGTTGGGCAACCTTTACTTGGATGCAATGGGTCATCCTAGAAGGCTTTATTTTCATGGCTTTAAATCAGATCAGAGGAGACAATCAACCTTATGCTGCCATAGAAAGGTCATCTTTATCTGGTCCTTTTCCTGCTCCTACAAGTGGACCTGGAAGTCTGGTAAAACTTTGGACCAAGTCCTGGGATTCAGCCTAACTCTCCCTTTTAGTCTGATTTATTCTTCTTCCAAGGTCTCATAACACAATGATAGATGGCTCAAAATTGCTGATACATCATTAGGATTATTGAATTAAAAATTCAAGGAGCTAGGAACAGTGGCACTAAGTAGTTTGAATAATTGCCAAAAGTTAGAGCATCTCTATTTAAATCAAATGCTTTCCATTCAAGATGATTACTTCCTCTTTTGTTGCCAACTCAGTTTCTGAGGGGGTGGAGGAAGAGCATGGTGAGATGGGAAGAGAGCAGAGCACAATCTTATAAGTCAGGATGCCTGGGGATCTGGGCTTGATTCTACAATTAACTCTCTATGGGACCTCGTATATTCATCTCTTGGGGCCTCAATTTTCTTTATACTCTATGTAGTAGTCAAAATTTGCCTACTTACTGCCCCCTTGCACACAATATTCTATTACCCATTTAGATGCCTTTGAATAGGCTATCTTTCACGCCTGAAATGTACTTCATCCTTGCCTCTTCCCCTGGAATTCCTAGTTTTCTTAAACATATTCTCCGAAAGGACTTTTCTGATTACCTCCAGTTTCTCTAATCTGTCAATGAAATTATCTTGTATATACTTGGTGTATGTTTGCCTATAGATTGTACTTTCATATGTCCATTTTGTTCAGTCATTTGCAGTCATATTTGGGTCTTTATGACCTCATTTGGTATTTTCTTGACAAAGATATTGGAATGGTTTGCCATTTCCTTCTCCATCTCATTTTACAGAATGTGTCATGATGAAAATGCATTAAAGAGAAACAGAGGCACAAAAGTTGGAGCATAATCTATTTATTGGCAAGGCTAGCAGTTACTAATAATAGAGGTCAGTGGTCCCTCAGTGACCAAAGACAGCTTTTATATATATTTTGAAAGGCAGCAGATTTTATAGGGTACCTAAAATTGTCTAGTGGCAGGTTATATAGGGTACCAAAATAATTCAGTGATGAAAACTAAACTAAGACTGTAATTAGCATTTAGTTACATAGTATTGTTGGGGGGGTATTATGTTGATAATAACAGATATTTTGGGGAAGCAGATAATTATTCCAGGGCCAGTGACCTCCAAGACACACAGATTGACAGGATTCAGTGAGAAGGGAGGTAGACACTCCTGACTCTCAAACCCCACCCCCTAAGCAGTTGATTTTCAGTTGGGATAATGGAGACTGACTGAGGTACTTCTGGAAAGTTTCTGTTGAAGCTGAACTTCAATGATGTTCCCTTTCTTTAACTTATATTCCCCACAGGTCTGATAGAGGAATAAGTAGAAGCTAGTTATCTAAATGTTGAGGACTGAGATGGATCTGATCATCTTAAAACTGGCAGCTGAGAGGATTCAAGCTAGGTGATAACTATGAGCTGTGAGTATCCCTAAATAATTCCCAGGCACAGATATTGTAGTTAAAGCTTATATTAAGAAGGAAAAGGAAAAGCTAGAGGGGGTAATTAGGTTTTAAATAAGGAAAAGGTGACCCTGATCTGTTAGGTTGAAGCTGCCCTTCCCCCCACAGGAGGGGGTGAAGGGTACTTGACTAAACTGGCTCTCTTGCTAATAATGAATATTTCCAATCACTAAATCAATAAATAATTGTTGTATTGATGTTGGTAAGGACCAACCCTACTAAGCAGGCTAATTCTTGAGTAGAAACCACGATGGCTTGTGCCACAATGGCCACTCAGGTGAGCCCCCAAGTCAGGAGCAGTAAACAGTGATCTGCTCACCTCAACCCACAGAAAACAACTGTCTAAACCCTTCTCAACTGTTCCCTCACCCAAAGTTCTCCAGGAGGGGTCCCCTGGAATTCTGGGTGAGGCTGACCCTGTATTTTTCAGGGATTCCATGCTGCCATCTCTACATTACAGGGGGTTTCCCAGGGTCCATGGTAACAGAAGTGCATAGAGTTCATCAGCATTCAGCTTCCCCTTGAAATGTTCTTTGGAAATCCTAATCTACCACCCTCTATACCAGCAGAACTTTGTACTAGGAAAACATAATGTAATCAGGTTGACTCAATCTTCATCCATCTTATTTCCCTCAAGTAGAACAGTTTCTTGCTTTTTTATTGAGAGGTGATTGTGAGGCATGCACAAATTACTCTGACTCCTAGCCTTAAAACTTGGTTGCAGTGGTTAATGTTATGATTGATAAAACTCTTAACTATTACTCAATAATCAATGATCAATTTCACATGAGAAAACAGAGGCAAACCAGATTAAAGTGACTTGCCCAGGGTCATTCAGCTGTTAAGTGTCTGAGACCACACTTGAATTTGGTCTTCTTGACTCTAAGCCTCATTCTATCCATTGTGTGTGCCACCTACCTGTTCCAACCTTACATATACTTGGAATATATTGGCTTTACATTGTACTTTCATGTGTCTATGCTATATTCTCTGATAGAACATAAGATTCTTGAAGGCAGGGAGGGTTTAGTTTTGGTCTTTGTATCTCTAGGGTTTAGTATAATATTTAACACATAGTAGTTTATTAAAATGCATGTTTAAAGACTGATTGATTTCCTCTCATGGAAAATGAGAAGGGTGGTTTTAGAGGATCTCTTAAATCTTTAATGCATCAAAAAAATCTTGGGCTTTATCCACAAGTGTATGGAGTCCAGAATGAAAGAGGTCATGGTCCTCATGGATAGACCACATTCAGAGTATTATCTTCCAGCTTTGGGAGCCACATTTTGTGTTTTTAAAAAATATTTATTTATTTTAAAGTATTTTTCTTCCATGATTACATGATTCATGTTGTCTCCCTCCCTTCTTCCTTCCCTCCTCCCGGAGCTGACAAGCAATTCCCCTGGATTATACATGTATTATCACTCAATACCTATTTCCATATTATTCACTTTTGTAATAGAGTAATCTTTTAAAAACCAAAATCCCAAATCCTATACCCATATAAGCAAGTGATAAATCATATGTTTTTCTTTTGCATTTCTGTTCCCACAGTTATTTCTCTCTTGGGATTATCCTGGATCAATGCATTGCTACTAGTAGCCAAGTTGATTACATTAGATCATCCCACAATGTTTCAGTTACTGTGTATAATGTTCTCCTGGTTCTACTCATTTCACTCCACATTAGTTCATGGAGATCTTTCCAGTTCACATAGAAATCCTCCATTTCTTATAGCACAATAGTATCCCATCATCACCAGATACCACAATTTGTTCAGCCATTCCCCAATCTAGGGACATCCTTTCATTTTTCAATTTTTTGCCACCACAAGGAGCACAGCTATAAATATTTTTGTACAACCATTTTTTATTATCTCTTTTGGGGTACAAACCTAGGAGTGGTATTGCTGGATCAAAGGGCATGCAGCCTTTTAAAGCCCTTTGGGCATAATTCCAAATTGCCTTCCAGAATGGTTGGATCAATTCACAACTCCACCAACAATGTTAAAGTGTCCCAAATTTGCCATATTCCCTTCAAAATTTATTATTTTCCTTTACTGTCATGTTGGCCAATCTGTTAGGTATGAGGTGGTATCTCAGAGTTGTTTTGATTTACATTTCTCTAATCAAGAGGGATTTAGAACCATTTTTCATGTGCTTATTGAGAGTTTTGATTTCTTGATTTGAAAACTGCCTATTCATATCTCTTTACCACTTGTCAATTGGGGAATGGTTTGATTTCTTGGACATTTGACTTAGTTCCTTATAAATTTGAAAAATTAGACCTTTGTCAGAGATTTTTGTTATAAAAATTTTTCCTCCAGTTTGTTGCTTTCTTTCTGATTTTGGTTGCATTGGTTTTGTTTGTACAAAACCTTTTAAATTTAATATAATCAAAATTATTCATTTTACATTTCATAATGTTCCCTATGTCTTGCTTGGTCTTAAATTTTTTCCTTACTCATAGAACTGACAGATTTACTATTCTATGTTCCCCTATTTTACTTATAATTTCCTTCTTTATATTTAAGTCATTTATCCATTTTGAATTTACCTTAGAATAGGATGTGAGATGTTGATCTAAGCCTAATTTTCCCCATACTATTTTCCAATTTTCCTATCAGTTTTTGTCAAATAGTGAAGTCTTGTCCCAAAAGCTGGGATCTTTGGGTTTATTGAACACTATCTTGCTGAGGTCATTTACCCCTAGTTTATTCCATTGATCCACTCTTCTATTACTTAGCTAGTACCAGATTGTTTTGATGGGAGACACATTTTGAAAAGGGACATTACCAAATCAGAGGCAGGCCATGAGGAAGATAACTGGAAGGAAGAATTAAGTAGAGAGGAAGATAAGTAAAGAGATTTCACACTTTGACATATGAGGAGTGAGGAGAATTTTTTGAAGAACTTGGGAATGTTTGGTCTGGGAAGAGAAGATTTGGAGTGGATATAATGACCATATTCTATTATTTTATAGGCTATGTAATGTGGAAGCTAGGTGGTACAATAGATAGAGTGCCAGGCCTGGAGTCAGAAAGATTCATCTTCAAAATTCTGGTCTCAGACATTTGCTAGTTGTGGGACCATAGGCAAATCACTTAATCCTTTTGCCTCAGTTTCCTTAACTATAAAATGAGTTGCAGTAGTAAATGGCAAGCCCTTCCTATATCTTTTCCAAGAAAACCCTAAATGGAGCCCTGAAGTCAGACACGACTGAAAAATGATTGAATGACAACACCAATATGTGTAAGAGGGATTAAACCTGTTTTGCTTGGACCCATAGTACAGAATTAGGAGCAATGAACATAAATTACACGAGGGCAGATATCAGCTGCATAGAAGGAAAATCTTACTAATAAAGAGAGCTTTCTCAAAGTGGAATAGGCTGCCTTACAACATGATGAGTTTTGCTTTTCTGGATATCTTTAGCCCAAGCCTTGATGACTTCTTGCCCAGGTATCATCAAAGTTGAGTTCTTACTAGATGATCTCTGAGAACCTTTTCAATAGTAAGATGCTGCATTTCAAAAATTCTAAGTCATTTATGGTGACAACTTTCCCTCCCTCTATTTTTATGAGTGTGTACCCTATGATTTAATTAGTATAAAGTTTTCCAGTGAGGAACTTCCTCTACCCATATAATGCATAGCCTTTTCCCAGCTTTCAATTCTTCTCCTCCAACCCCCCTCTTCTCTAGGTCCACATCCCTCCTTTGCTGCCCTACACCTCTACCTCCCTTTACATAACATGTACACATTTGGTTTTACCCCAGCCTTAAGAGTCAAGGCTATAAAGCATTTGAGTCATTCTCTTTGTGAGCTGGATTTATGGCCTGGCTCAGGTCCCTGGCCTTAGGGAGGAGGTGGAAAGGGGAGCTAGTGGGGTGCTCTGCCTGCAACTGAGTGGGCTGTGATTATTAGAAAAATTTGACTTTTCAGTGTATTACTCTAGGGGTGATGGGGAAACAATATCCCCTCCCTCCTCCCACTAGGGAGAATTTCAGTGAAAAAGTCATTCTCTTGAATGTCCTTACATCCCCATTCCTTTCCCTCCTCCCTACCCTTCTCTAACAAGCCAAATTCATCTCCTAATCCTTTTCTCACTCTTGGACTGATGCCATTGGGATTAGTGGGGCTTGCAAATATCTTGTGTTTGTTTCCCAAAATGCAAATTGGGGACACAGGGCTAGACTCATGAAGGTCCTTCCCAGCTCTAAGAGTTGATGTTTCTAGCCTTCTTCCCATTCTCCTGCTTCAGCTGTCAAGTCTCAAGAAGGGTGAGACTGAATTAATTTCCTTCCTTCCTTCCTTCCTTCCTTCCTTCCTTCCTTCCTTCCTTCCTTCCTTCCTTCCTTCCTTCCTTCCTTCCTTCCTTCCTTCCTTACATTGGACTAACTGCTATGGGTCATATAGTACAGTTTCAATTCACTTACTACCTTTGAGGAGTTTATAGTCTAATTCTATAACAAGATATTAATATATAAAACTATAATAGCTCTACATTTAGATGGGCTTATGATCTCATTGGTGAGGGTACTTTTACTTATATCTTGCAACTAATTCTTCTGCTTTTTCATCCTTTGTGATTGATATTTCATATCTTTTCCTAATCCTTCCATAGAATTTTGCCCTAAAATGCTAGAAGACTTTAAACCAGATCTTTTAATATTTTGTGAGCATGCTAGTATTCTGGAGGCCAATCTGTTATTCATAATTCTTGATATGACTGATTCACTTGTCTTTCTAATCAAACAGTTCCTGGATAATAATTTAGTATCCCTCCATAAAGTCCTATTCTTTTTAAAAATTTTAAAGGTTTTTATTGTCATGCAAAGCACACTTAAATATTGGTCATTGTTGGAAAAGCAGTCATACATAACCAAAATCCCCAAAATATACTGATGTGAAATATGACTCCAACAATTCTTTCTCTGAAAGTGGATAGCATTCCCTGTCGTAGGTCTTTCATGATTTTCCCAAATCATTGCATTGCTGTGAGTGCCAAATTTTCACAGATAATCATTGTCCAATATTGCTGTTACTGTGTACAAAGTTCTCCCAGTTCTGCTTATTTCGTTTTGCATCAGTTCCTGCAGATCTTTCCAGCTTTTTAAAAAATTATATTTTTATTTTTATTTTGAATATTTTCCCATAGTTACATATTTCATGTTCTTTCCCTCTCCCCGAAACTCCCCACCCCCCTTATCCAATGCACAATTCCACTGAGTTTTACATGTATCATTGATTAAGACCTAATTCCATATTATTGATAGTTGGACCAGAGTTATTGTTTAGTGTCTACATCCCCAATAATATCCTCATCAGCCCATGTGTTCAAGCAGTTGTTTTTCTTCTATATTTCTACTTCCACAGTTCTTCCTCTGAATGTGGCTGGTTTTCTTTCTTATAAGTCCCTCAGCCTTGCTCTGGATCCTTGTATTGCTGCTAGTAGAGAAGTCCATTATTGAACAT
>NC_058130.1:177746181-177826218 GCF_016433145.1 Gracilinanus agilis | reverse complement strand
GAGTTGACTAAAAACAACTGAACAAGAAACATTATAATGAGCAATTTTGATCCCAGATCGATTATAATGGAATACTATTTCACTATAAGAAATTGTAAACAAGAGGATCACACACACAAAAAAACCCCCAACAACATAGAAAGACTTACATGAAATGATGCAAAGTGATGTGAGCAGAACCAGGAGAATGCTGAAAACAATAACAATGATAAAGTATGATGATCAACTATGAATGACTTTATTATCAACAATACAAGGATCTAGGATAACTCCAAGAGACTTCAAGAAGAAAAAGGCTCTCCAATGCCATTGAAGGAACTGACAGAGTCTGAATGCAAATTAAAGCAGGCCATTCTTTCCTTTATTTCTTCCATGAATTTTTTCTCTAGTGTAAGTGATATGTATCTTCACATGATGACCATGGAAATATGTACTGTATGATAATATGTGTATATTATATATGTTATATTTCTTGTCTTCTTGGGGAAGGAGGGAGAATGGGAGAGGAGGAGAGAATGTGGATTGGAAAAAATGGACATGTAATTTAGAAAAAAAAATCCTAAAAAAACATTATAAAGAAAAATAGCTTTGAAAGACTAAAGAACTCTGATCAATGCAATGACAAGTCACAATTCCAGAAGATCAATGAAGAAATGTGCTACCCACTTCTTGGCAGAGTGGGTCTATGGATACATGGTGTTATAAAAATTGAGGGTAGTGATGGGATCTGGAGCAGGGTAAGGTGAATGTAAATCCTAAGTGAGTCACTTAAGTTATAATTAGTGAATCTCAAAGGATCACCCACTGCAGTAGATGTTGGTTAAATATGATGAATCTGCTAAACCCAAACTCCAGGTATAACAGTATCCCAGAGTTACCAGCCACACAAAGAATCTGCAGTAGAATTATACAGTTATCTATGTCTAACTGAAGCTCTGTATTAAAGGATAACGCTTAGATCAACTGAGAATTAAACCCTGCTTCTCCAAGATGTAATAGTCCTCTCCCCTCCAATTATCCCAAGGAAATGATTCACTAACACCCTAGGTTTCTTGATGAAGCCAAGTCTGATGTAAGTTTATGAAGATTTACTACTAACAGGCTTAGGGAAGGAAAAGCAGGATAATGGCTGGGAAGAAGGGAACAGTAAGTTCTTAACTAATTAAGGCTAATGATGTTATTGATAATCTTTGGAATAATGTTAATCAGGTTTGATAGATGCCATCCTGATTGGGCCACACAGGCTCAACCTAAATCAAGGTTACTCTGCTGATTAAGGTGTTGATGTTTCTTCTTGAGAGTAAATTCAGGATCAGGGATTGATGAAGTAGTTTGAAATAGGTTGCTGGTTGCTGGTTGAACAAGCTCACTGAAGGCCTATCCCAAACCACCCTTTCCAACCCAATCTCAAGTCTGAGATCTTTGTCAATTCCAAATCCTGGCTTTTATACCGGAGCCTTAACTGCCCTTGGCACCTGCCAAGCTCCTGCCAGGCTTGGTTCATTCTACATTCTAAGCAGGTAACTGTCCATCATCTTGACTTCAACATGGCTGTTCAATATATCATTACAATGGCCAATATAGGAAATTATTTTGTCTGACTATGAATTTTTGTTATGAGAATTTATTTATTTATTTATTCAACTGCTATGGGTAGGGGGATTTGGAAGGGAGAGAAAATAAATGTTTATTAATTGAAAAATAATATGAAATATAAATTTTAAAAAATTGAGTTGAACTTCACAGACAACTACATGGCTCACATACTTAGAAAAGACGAATAATAGAACCTAAAAAGAATTGATCTATTGAATTGGACTTTTGTAAGATATTAACATCTCTGGAACATAGTCTCTGAAGCTTTGGAAGATCCATTTCTTTCCCTCTGTGGATTTTGGGCATGCCTTTTTTCCCCAGAAAGCTCAATTTACTCGTTTTAGGGTCCCATATTCAACCTTCTGTGTTCCATGGAGAATTCAGTTATTATGTGGGAGTCATTCATCTACAACCACCAAATAATCAAAAAACAATTATTAAGTACCCACTATGTGTCAACCACTATGCTAGGTTCTGGGAATCTCACATACAAAAATGAAACAGCCCTTGACCTCAAGGAGCTTACATTCTTCCAGCGGAGACAACTTTTACATATATAACTATGTGCGAAATATAAGGAAAATTGATACAGGTTAATTGGGGGAGGGTCAAGAAATGCTGTAGAATGTAGAGTAAGACACTAGAGCTGAGTTTCAAAGGAAACAAGGGGATTCTAAGAGGCTAAAATGAGGAAGGAGTGAATCTCAAGCATGGGGTGGGGGAAAGTCAAGCACAAAGTCATAGCAGTTGGCAATGGACTGTCATTTATGATGAACAATAAGAAGGTCAAATCGGCTCTCCTATAGAGAGAGTGCATGAGAGTAATGTTTAATACGCTTGGAAGAATAGGTTGGGACCAGGTTGTGAAGGATTTCAGATGCCAGAGGAGTTTGTAGTCCCAACTTATTGATCAGCGGGCTAAGATTTGAAAAGACTCACACACAGAACTTGAGTGATTTCTGTGTAGTGTGAGGTTCTATTTCCATAAGTGGTGTGTGGGGATGGGATGAAGAATATCAGTTTTTACATTAATTCCAGTAATCACACTGATTGCTCTGTCTATATAGTAGGCACTCAATACATGTCTATTGAATTGATGTTGTGTCATTCACGTGGGCATCTGTGACTGTTCCCTAAGCTTCCTTTCTTGGGATATGATTCTTTTTTCCAGGAACCTCGAAGGTCATAAAAGCTTATTTTGACAGGTTCTTGGACTAAGTAAAGATGGTTTTGAAAATGTTCTAGCCTAGAATGGAGAAAATATCATCCATCCATCTTTAAAGGGCATGATTCCTTTCTACCCCTTCTCTTTTGCTGTCAGCAACTTTGGTCCAGCCTTGTGAGAAATTATCTGGAGGTCATATTATATATATATATATATATATATATATATATATATATATATATACACATACATACATACCTATAGCTACAGAAACCAAACACAACTTTCAAAGACTTTCAAAGCAATAGTCAAAGAGACCACAAGAGGGGGCTTCTAATACACGGCAACAGCAGTCTCTGTGCTCTTTTTCCAATCCTTGTTCTATCCAGGGTCTCTGATCCTAGATCTCTATTAACTTTTCTTTCTCTCAGTTTTTTTTTTCTGATGCAATTTAACTTCCTCTCAGTGTCTCTTGCTTTCCTCTTGCCTCTTGATACATTCTCTGTCCTTGCCTTCCTCCTCTTTAATTGACCATAACAGATATGAAGTATACTAGGTTTTTAAAAAGAAATGATTGAATTAACTCGTATATTATTTGCTCTTCTTTAAAAAAATTTGGTCTGAATTTAACAATCACTAGTGTATATAAGGGGATGTTTTGGTGCACAAGGAAGAAAACAAGGGTATTGTATATGGAACTCTGAACTGTTCTGGAATTTAAAAAAATGCATATTAAATTTAACATGGTGGTAACAAAATTGCTCCATGCTTGTGTCCTTTTTTTTTAAAAGGTTTTGTCTTTTATGTATTTTTAAATGTTTTACTGTTGCTATTTTCTTTCATTTCTTTTTTTCATTTATTATCCATGAATTACCAGCCATAGAAGTCCTCTCTTATCATCCATAGAAGTCCTCTCTTGTGACAAATATGGTTATGCAAAAGAATTTAACAAACTGACTGTCTGATAAAGCAAACATCACTCTGTACCTCTAGTCCTTCTGTGCCAAGAGGTGAAGGAAATTCTACCTTTGATGTCAGGATGAGTAGAAGATTTTACATTTCAACTCAGGCCTCTAGGTGGCATAAGAGTCAATAAGACTTGAGTTCAAATCCCTCTTCAAAAACTTATGGAGCTCTTTAAATCTGGCTAAGTAACTTGGCCTCTCAAGGTTTCTTGTCCTGTAAAATGAAATTGACAATATTACCTGAAAATAACTCCTATAAAATACTTTGAAAGTTGTAAATGCTATATAAAGGTTAACTATCATTATTTCTCTCAGTGAAATTTAAAAAAAAATTTAAACTAAATTGCAATTTCCCTCCAAGGGGTTTTGGAGAGAAAGCTATTTCCCATGTAAGGTCTAAGCTGTGTCATTCAGAAGACCTTTTATTCTTTTTTTGTATATCTTAAAGTATGAGGACTCCAAATCTCTCTTGAGTCTAATGATGAGTTTTGTCATACATATGGCCCAAAGTTCTTCACACTGTTCACCTGAAATTTCTCCAGCTTTAACTGAATTCATTTTCCCTGAGTTGGGTCTCTGCGGACAGAGAGAACTGCTTAGCTTCCTCCTAACTTTAAAGGCAAATTTCAAATTACTCCTTAGCCTTCTATTCCCTGAACTCAAGAGCTCTCCATTCCTCTAACTTGTTGGTAAGTGTGGCTCCCCTGTGCTTGGGCTCGGGAGAGTGAGTAGCTCACAGATGCCTGAGGAGGTCGAGTGTGCTGGTTATAAGCAACCCTTCTGATGTTCCCAGATAAAAATGAGCATTTATCTCATTCTCTTTCATGGCCAAGCTTTGTATTCCAACAACAGTTTATTAAGCATTGCCTGGTAAGAAGAACTGTGCTGAGGAACTGGGGAAGACGCAGAAGAGAATTAAGATATAGCCTTTACTCTAATGGAATTTAGGGTCTAGTGGGGGGAAGGTAGAACACCTACCCAAATCATTGCAATGCAGACTCATTAGAGAGCATTGCATAAATGTGTCTGTTCTATGATGTTCAAAGGGGAGATGGTCATTAATGAGTTGGGAGTGGGTGGAGGCAGGGATCAGGACTATTAAACATTTTCTTGACCCTTTTCATATGGGAAACTATGTAGAACAGTGAAGAGTGATATATTGAGTCTGAGGGCCTGAGTTCAAACTGTATCTTTGTAAATGAACTTCTCTGGGCCTTAATCTCCTTATCTATAAAAATGAAGGGAGTTTGGCAAAGTGTCCTTGGAAGGCCTTTCTAGCTCCAGAGTTTTGATCCTATGACTCCTTTATACTTCCAAAATAATGTGGAGTACTATAAAAGTTAACCATTATTATTTCTTTCGGTGAATTAAAAAATAATTTTTTAAAAACTAATTTGAAATTTCCCCCCATAGGACTTTGGAGAGACAACTATTTCCTACATAAGGTCCAAACTATGCAGTTCAGAAAATCTTTTATCTCCTTTTTGTATATCTTAAAGTAATTGAAGACTTAGTCAAGAAATCCAGGTTTTGTCACCCTGGTTTTCAGGTTCAGTTCTTTTAGTCACATCTGACTCTTTGTGACCCCATTTGGAGTTTTCTTGGTAAAGATACTGGAATGGTTCGCCATTTCCCTCTCCAGCTAACATTTTGTTGTTCAGCTCTGACCCTATTTGGGAATTTCTTGGCAAAAATACTGGAGTGGTTTTCCACTCTCTTCTCCAACTCATTTTACAGATGATGAAACTGAGGCAAACAGGGTGAAGAGACTTGCCCAGAGTCACCCAGCTAATATGTGTTGGAGGCTGGATCTGAACTCACATATTCCTAACTTCAGGACCAATGCTCTCTCCACTCTACCACCTCCCTGCTGCCCTTGGTAGAATCTCTCCTCCTCTCCTATGGGAAAGGATGTATTTTATCTCTTCCTCATATGTAAAATGGGGATAATAATAGTACCTCCATCCCCGGGTTATTGTGAGGATCAAAGGAGCCCCGGATCTGAAGCCTGGCTTTTCCACTCACTTGCTGTGTTTGGATTTCTCTGGGCTTTGGCTTCTCCATCTGTCATCTCTACTTCAGAGAGTTTTGCTGGGTTTGAAAAGAGGTAAGAAAGGTAAGAGTGCTTTGAGAGTAAAGCGTGCTCTCCAAATGGAAAGGATTATTTTAGACACCAGTTGTCGGGCAACAAGCTCTAACTTACTTCCTCCTGCACTAAGCCTCATTTTATCCAGCCTCACCCTGCTCCTCAGCACTTGCTTCTCTCCCGAAACTTGGCAGGTGTCTCATGCAGTTATTTTCAGAGGAGTGAGTGGGTAAGAGCGACACCATTTCACTCTGTGTCTGCTTCCCAGAGTGTTTGAGGCGCATCTGCTTTGTTGATAAACCTTTCCCCCTCACTTGTGGTTGGTATTCCATGGATGGCAGAACAAGCTGTATCCCCGGCTGCTTCCCGCGCCCCACAAATACCCTGACAACGCGGAGCCCTTAGTGCTGGGGATGAGGTAAGTGGCAGCAAGAACACAGTTTTATCTTCAGCTCCCGGGCGGAAGGAAGGAAGCGGGCTGGATGGTGGAGAGGAAGCAGTCACCGCACAGGGCGTCAGCCTCGCTGGCTGCTTTTGGAGGTCGCAGAGAGCATGATCTGGCTTCAGAGGTCTTGAAGAACAGAGTTCAGGAGGAGAAGAGATTCCCGAGCTCTCCTGAGGCTGAGTGGGATGTCCAGCTCTTAATAGAATAACTGCCCTTCCTCAGAAGAGAGAAGGAAAATATTAAAGAGCAAACACACTCACTGGTCCACCAATGAACATGGTTCCTATTGGGAAGACTCTTGGGTCTAAGAATTGGAGTCTAAGGTTTTTTATATTAAAAATTACTGCTGACAGAAGCTAGGGAGCACAGTGGACAGAGTGCCAGGTTTGGAGTCAGCAGGAGAACCTGGGTTCAAATCTGCCCTCAGCTGGGTGACTCTGGACAAGTCACTTAACTCCAGTTGTCTAGCTTTGGCTGCTTTTCTTTCTTAGAATTGATACTAAGACAGAAGGCAAAGGTTTAAAAAATTTACTCTTTCTTTACACACTTTCCTCACTTCTTATCTTGAGAAATGTATATTCAGACATACCATCAGTCCTGAACCCTAATTACTGAGAAAAACTACTTGATGAAGTGGCTTGAGTCCTGGCTCATAGGATCATACGTTCATAACTGGAAGGGACCTAAGAGGTCATCAAGTCTAACTTCCCTCATTTTGCAGATGAGTAACTGAGGCCCAGGGAGGTTAATTGAATTGTACAGAATCACATACCTAGCAGGTGTTCAGGCAGGTAAAGAAGACCTAGGTTCAAGCCTTTCCTCAAAGCACTAGGTCCATGCGAGCTGCCATTATTCCAACAAGGTAAACATCTTGAAGAAAAGGAACCCATTTTATACTTCCCTATCTCCACACAGTGTAGACATGTAATATATTTTTTTCATTTGATGGAGGAGAATAGCTAGAACAGGACCTCTGAAAAGTCTAGCCTACCCATGGACATACACACTGATTTGTTCTTTTATTTCTTTTTAAACTTTTACCTTCCATCTTAAAATAAATACTATATATTGGGCCCAAGGCAGAAGAGCAGGAAGGTCTAGGCAATGGGGTTAAGTAACTTGCCCAGGGTCACACAGCTAGGAAGAGTCTGAGGTCACATTTGAACCCAGGACCTGCCATATTTAGGACTGACTGACTCCCTATTCATTGAGCAAACTAGCTGCCTCCTACTAGTTCGTTCTTGAATATGTAGTGAGTATCTCTCTGGCCTCACTATCTCTGAGCCAAACTGGCTTCATATTTCCCTGAAATTCCTAGGAGTACTCCTGTGGGATTGTAGGGTCTCTTTTCTAAAGCCATTGGTTCAAATTCCAATTACAGTGTTTCCATTGCTAGACACCAATGATTAGTGCCCTAGTTCCATCTACCCAGTTAATATCAATTAGCTTTTACAAAGGGATGTTTCATAAAGATGTAGAAGTACAAACATTTTTCTCCCAGTACTTTGAATATATGTACCTCCCTCTACCACTTTGGACTTTGGAGGAGAATGGACTCAGGTCTACTGTAGTTTCTATAAGGCATTGGTTCCATTGAGGGAATGTCTATATGTGGCTTCACTGTTGGATGAGTCCTTGTTTCAGCTGCTATTGGGATAGATCCTGAAGGTAAAAGGCTACTCCTTAGACCATTGATGCTATGATAACTGGAAAACCCATCATAGACTTGGCTTTCAGTCTTTGTTGACCTTCTTTAATTCATAGCATTATATCCTCTGGATTAATTCCTTCACCCTAAACAAAAGAATGAACACTGAAGCAAAGAACCAAATTCTGTATTCACAGGCCACATGTCATTCTCAGATGAAGTGGACCCAAGGTCTCTTCCCTTATGATCTTATCTCTCTACTATCCCTGGAAAGCTGACAGTTAGAAAGACATTAGCTAAGAAGTTAAACCAAGAAATGGGTTTATTTTTGAACCCTTACTTTTTATCTTAGATCAACAGTGTGTATTGGTTCCAGGGCAGTTGAGTGGTAAGGACTAGGCAAGGGAGGTTAAGTGACTTGCCCAAGATCACATAGCTATGAGGTATCTAAGGCCAGATTTCAATGCAGGACCCCTCATCTCAATCCACTGAGCCACCTAGAAGTCCCCAAACAGTGGTTTTTGAGAACATTCCCCCACCCAATCAAAAATATTTCTTTAAGATAATAAGGAAAAAGACGTACAAAAATATTTATAGCCGTGCTCTTTGTGGTAGCAAAAAAATTGGAAAAAGAGGAGATGCCCTTCGATTGAGGAATGGCTGAACAAATTTTTCTATCTGTGGATGATGGAATACTATTGTGCTAAATGGAATAATGAACTGGAGGGATTCCATGTGAACTGGAACAACCTCCAGGAATTGATGCAGAGTGAAAGGAGCAGAACCAGGAGAACATTATACACAGAGAGGGATACACTGTGGCACAATTGAACATAATAGACTTCTCTACTAGCAGCAATGCAATGTCTCAGAACAATTCCAAGGGACTTATGAGAAAGAATGCTATCCACATCCAGAAGAAAAACTGTGGGAATAGAAACACAGAAGAAAAACAACTGCTTGATCACATGGGTTGATGGGGATATGATTGGGAATGTAGACTCTAAACAATCACCCTAGTGATTCAATAATATGGAAACAGGCCTTGATCAATGACTCATGTAAAACTCAGTGGAATTGCTTGTTGGCTATGGGAGGCAGGTGGGAGGAGAGGAAGGAAAGAATATGAATCATGTAACCATGGAAAAATATTCTAAACTAATCGATAAAAAATTATTTCTTTATACCATGGGTTAGCTGACTAGAACCAGTTTCAGAATGTTTTCATATTTTATTTGAATTTATTTGTTGATTTGCTACATTAAAATACTCAGATAACTACTTTCCTCCTTTCCCTCCTCCTATTAGAAAAGTCATCATTTTAGAAAAAAAATATATGTGTATATATAATTCTGTCTTGCTTATTTCTGTTTATCAGTTCTTTCTCTAGGCATACATGTCATTCTTTAAACAATATTGCTGTTGCTGTGTGTAATATTCTCTTGCTTCTGCTCATTTCTCTCTTTATAACTTCATGTAGGTCTTCCTATGTTTCAAAAAAAATTGACCTGTTGTTATTTCTTGTGGTGTAGTAGCATTTTATCATAATCAGGTGCCACAACTTGTTTAGCAGTTCCCCAACTGATGAGCATCCTTTCAATTTCCAGTTCTTTGCCACTGCTAAAAATTATAAATATTTAAATTTAATTTAAATTAAAAATATACATATTTTAAAACATATAATTTTTTTCCCTTTTAAAGTCTCTCCAAGACACGTCCATTACAGGTCATCATGAGTCTCCCAGAAGCAGGCTCCCAAGCTTCTTTCACATGGGGAATTGCATCAGTAGTATTCCATACTAAATCATAGTTCTGTTCCCCCCCTCCATGGAAATACTATATTGAAGAAGCAGAATGTAGTGGAAAGAGCATTGAATTTGTAGTCAGGAGAAACTGGGTTTGAATCCCATCTCTAATACTTACCGATTGTGCTGTATTTTATGGGTCTTTGAAACTCAGGATTGTAGAGTTAGAGCCAGAGGAAATTGTAGAGACCATAAAGTTTAATACTTTTATTTGGAGATGAGGAAATTAAGGAGGCTTGAAGACTAAAATGACTTGCACATAGCTTGAAAGGGTCTGAGGTAGAATTTGAACTCAGGTCTTTCTGACTCTAAGTCAGCATTCTAGCCACTGTTCCACCTATCTTCTTCAGGTGAGAAAATTGAATCTGAGGTTGTGTGACTTGCTGATAGATATTGACCCATTAATCAATCATTTTCTGGTGTGATTATGGTGTGATCATTGATCAGTCACTTAACTTCTCTTATATTCAGTTTTCTCACCTGCAAAATGGAAATAATGCTTAGAGTAATAACAGCTAACATTTACATAATGCTTTAAGATTTACAAACATTGCATATAATATTTCACTTGATCTTTACAACAAACTCTGACTTAAAGGCTATTAAATTTTCCTTTTTTTATAGATGAGGAAATTGAGGTCACAGTAGTTAAATAATATATTCAGGGTCACACAACTAGTAAGTATTGGAAGTGAGATTTTCACCATTCACTTTAGGATCAAATGAACTCACAGATTTAAAAGATTATTTAGAGACCTTCTAATCTAACCTCTTCATTTTATAGATGAGGAAACTCAGGGAAATCCAATGATAAGTCAAAGTTACCCAAATAGTAATCAGGATTTGAACTAGGTCTTCTTAACTCCAAAGATAGATCACGTATGCATACGAGGCACTTTGCAAACCTTAAATCTCTATTAATAGTAGTGCCTGACATTTATAGAGAATTTTATTATCAGATTGCTTTTTTTCATAAAACCACTGAGAAGTAGCGAGTACAAATATTAGTTTCTTTCTTTTTCAGAAGAGGTAACAAGTGATTTACCTAAGTTCACACAGCCAGTAAGAGTACGCTAGGGGCAGCCAGTAGATAGATTGTCAGATCAAGAGTTGGGAGGACCTGAATTCAAATTTGACCTTAGATACTGTACAATGCTCTGGAAGTCACTTAACCTCAATTGCCTAGCTGTTGGCTCTCTTCTGTTATAGAACTAATAATAAGACATAAGATAAAGATTTAAAAATAAAGAATATAAGACTTGGAGTCAAAAGATTTGATTCAGATGTTGACTCCAACGCTTTCTAGGCCATATGACTGTGCATAAATAATTTCATCTCTCTGTTTCAGTTTCCTCATCTCAAAATTGGGAATAATAATACTTTTACTTGCTATTTATCTTACAGGATTATTGTGGGAAAATGTTTGTAAGCCTTTATATAAATGTAAGATTTTGTTAATCATTTTCTCATATGAGACCAACTTCCTTAAACTTACATCCATCAGATATTGCACTTCAATTAGACTAAGTCTCATGGAAATTGCTTAATCTCTACTACTCTTCCCTTCTTGGAAGCAATAGGACACATTATGGAATAGGGTCTTGCACTGGATATGCCTTTAAAAACCATAGCCTTCTATGATCCTGACTTCCCTTCTCAGAAGAATTTTTAGTGTGTTCTTTAAACAATTTGACTGATGTCTTTTGGAGAAAGTCAGAAAGATCCAAGTTTTTCCAGAAGGCAGAGATCAATTTGTTTCCTTTTGAAAAATACTTTCAAAACCCTCTATGTCTCACATCGGGCTCCATCACGCTATTGTCATCAATAGAATTTCTGGAGCAACAAATCCTACAGATTATAATGGAGTTAATATTTGAGAGAATAAAATGATGTTTGGGATTTGGACCCTGAATCTTCTCGGTGAAGATAAATGAAAACCAATCAAGTTCAAGGACCATTCTTATTGATTGAACCTTGCTGGGTGTTCTGCTGTGAACGTATTTTTGTATTCATCTATAGCCCAGTCAGTGGTCCCACATTCCTAAATGATGCCTGCTCTCAGAGTCTGCCTCTGCTCTAAATTGGCTTACTCCTCTAAGGAAGGAAAATGTTGCTTTGAGGAGACCAAAGCACATTAATTTCAGAGTACGAGGTAGCTTGGCAAGGCAACCCCTCAGGGCTAATTCTTTTCTCATTAGGATTTAATGGAAGGAAATCCAACCTCCCAAGGTCAGAGTTACAGGAACCGTTGAGTGTTTGCACCCAGATCTTAAGTATTTTCCATAACAAGGCTGCCTCTGACTTTTCAATATATGAGACAAGTACAGAAGAGGGAGCAAGGGCAGGAAACTGAGGGTGAATACAAAAGAGTTCAAAAAGATTAGTATTAGGAGTGCTAAAGCTCAGAATTAGATGAGACTGGTAAGGAATGCTAAGGATAAGAAGGTTTTTTTAAAAATATATGCTAGGGGCAAGAGGAAAATTGAAGAGATAGTTCTACTCAAGTTGCATGGCAAATGGTAATAGATGGCAAACAAAGCAAAGATAAAACACAAATTACTCATATTACTCAAAAATTACTCAATTTATTCTTGGTTTTCTCTGTGAAGGAAAATCTTTTTGAACTCTCTTGTATTCACCCTCAGTTTCCTGCCCTTGCTCTCTTGGAAGGAGAGAATAAATACAGTTAATAGGCAATAAAAAGTCAATATATATATATAGGGAGAAGTTGAGCACTGGGATACAGGATCTAGCTACCCTTAATGAATTTAAGTCACTAGGTGTCCAAGAACTATATCCTAGGGAAAGAGAAAGAATTAATACATCTGATTGCTGAAACTTTGTCTATGATCTTTGAAAAATCATGTATAAAAAAAGTGCTACAGTATGAGATTGGAAAGAGGGTAGTCTTCAAATTATAAACTAGTTAGCTTTATTTTCCTTCATGGCAAAATTCTAGAATATATCACAAAAGGCTGACTTACAGGTTCTTAGAAAGTAAATAGATGAACATTATATCAAGAACAGGTCATATCAGAATTCCTCTTATGCTGTAAAAATAGACTATCAAAATTTTGGCACGATCCAAACAAGATGATCATTGAAAAAACTGAAAAGATTTACATGAATTGATGCAAAGTGAAGTGAGTAGAACCAGGAGAATGTTGTACACAGTAACAGCAATAGTGTATGATGATCAACTGTGAATGACCTATCTATTTTCAATAAGGCAAGGATCCAGGACAACTCCAAGGGATTGATAATGAAAAAGCATATCCACTGTCATAGAAGGAACAGATGGAGTCTGAATGTAGATTGAAACATAAGATTATCTACTTTATTTCCTCCATGAATTTTTCTGTAGTGTAAGCAATATATGTTATGTTTCACAACATAACAAACATGGAAATATGTATTATATGATAATGTATGTACAACCTATATCATACTCTTCTTTCATGGGAAAGGTGGGAAAGAGGGAGAGAACATGGATTACAAATTGTCAGAAAACAAATATTAAAACTTATATCAACATGAAATCTGGAAAAAATTTACTAAGATCGTCAATGAGATCCTTATGGACAAGATGGAGAAATATGGACTAGAAAATAATATAGTTAAGTGAATTCACAACTAGTTGAATGATTAGAGTCAAACAGTGATTTAACAAATTAATCTTAATATAGAGGGTAGTCTCTAAAGAATAACTTCCAGGGATCTGTCTTTGAGTTTAGATCTTTCAGTATTTTTGTCAGTGACTAGAATTTCAGCCTACTCAACATGTCATATTGGTGGAATTTGGGATAGACTATGTGTTGGACAAACAGAATTAGGATCCCAAAACATCTTGATGGATTGGAATTATGGTACAAATCTAATAAGATAAAATTCAATGAGAGGAAACGTAAAGACAATCAGTTGCATATTATCAGGAGGAGGGACACTTGGTTAAAATTCTATTTCCTTTAAAAAAGACCTGGGGATAATTTGACCTTAACTTGCAGTAACAGAGGCTTAGGGACCAGAACACAGGAAATTATTGTCTCACTCTACTCTGGCCAGGTCAGATCATGGCTGAAATATTGTGTTCAGCTCTGAGCAACAATTTTTAGGGAAGACATTGACAGGTTGGTGTGCATCTATAAAGATGAGATATAAGAAACCACTCCATTATGTGTGTGTGTGTGTGTGTGTGTGTGTGTGTGTGTGTGTGTGTGTGTGTTTAAACCCTTACATTCTGTTTTACCATCAATTCTAAGACAGAAGAGCAGCAAGAGCTAGACAACTGGGGTTAAGTGACTTGCCCAGAGTCACTTAGCTTATCATATGCCAGATTTCAACCCAGGACCTCCTGTCTCTAGGCCTGAGTATCCACTGAGCTACTTAGCTGCCTCTTTTCCTATATTTTTTAAACATCTGAGTGTGTCTCTCCCTTATTATGTCTTCTGTTATACTACATACTAGGCATCTGCCCAAGTTTGAGTATATTATATAATGTCGCTGGGGCTATGAATTAGTCCATCCATTCTGTAATATGACTTGGAACAGTGTGAGAAAAATCACACGAGCATTTGTGTCACTTGACCCAGGGATGGCAATACTAGACTATATAATAGAATAGCCATAAGTGGTATTATTTGTGGTAGNATATATATATATATATACATATATATATATACATATATATATATACACACACATATAATAGACACTATGTGCCAAGCACTGTGTTAAGTACTTTATAAATATTATCTTATTTGATCCTTACAATAACCCTGTGAGGTAGGTTCAACTATTATCCTCATTTACAGTTGAGGAAAGTAAAACAAACAGAGGTTATATGACTCATCTAGGTCATAGAGCTATTAAGTGCCTAAGGTTCCATTTAAAGTCAGGTCTTTCTGACTCCAGGTTCAGCTCTCTATCCACTATACCATCAGTTGCCTCTGTACAAAAATCAGAAGAAAGTCCTCTTAGAACATATTCAATCATTTCTTTTCCTCCCAACACAGCCATGTTTTCTGTCATCTTCAATCTCTTTTCATATACTATCTCTTTTTCAGTTGCCTAATATGCCCAGTTCTTCCTTTTTCTTATAAATCCTTTATTTAGTCTGCTGCCCCCAACTCCTTAGGGGGAAACCGTATCTCTTCTTCTTTTCATAGTTAAATCCCTAAAAATAAGTTATTTACATTTATTGCCTGCAAAATTCCTGACCTTCAATTCACAAAGACGTTTACTATCTGGCTGCTAACCTCATCACTAAAAGGAAATGTCTTTCTCTAAAGTTACCAGCCATCTCAACTGTTATATCTGATGACCTTTTATCAGATCTAAAGCTACTTGGCCTTCTACAGCTTTAGACACTGTCAATTGACCTTCTTTTCCTTTATTTTCTCTCCTGGTTTGGCTTTTATGAGACTTTTCTCTTCCGGTTCTCCTCCTTTTTCACAGTTCCTTGAGTCTCTTTTGCCAGATCATCAGTTATCTCATGACTTCTAATCATGAGTGCCTTCCAAGACTTTGTTCTCTATTCTCTTTTCGCTATATACACTTTCTTAGTGAACATTTTAGTCACCCTGGATTCAATTATCATCACTATAAGAGGATTTTCATATCAATATATCTAGCCCTAAACTCTTATTAGAACTTCAGTCCCATCTCTGCCAATAAATTCTTTTTGGATTCCCTTCTTATTGACTTTTCCTTTTTCTCTCAGAGGCACCATTTTTCTAGTTGCCCAGGTTTACTAATTCAGTTATATATATATAAAAACTCTTCCCTCTCCTACTCTCCCCAAAATTTTGTTTTTGTTCAGTTGTTTCAGTTATGTCTGACTCTTCATGACCCCATTTGGGGTTTTCTTGGCAAAGATTTTGGGATGGCTTGCCATTTTTTTTCCAGCTCATTTTATGAATGAGGAAACAGTCAGAGTTAAGTGACTTGTCAGGGTTACACAGCTAGTAAATGCCTGAAGCCAGACTTGAACTTGGGAATATGAATCTCCTGGACTCCAGGCCCACCTCTTTATCCCCTGTACTACTTAGCTGCCCTATCTTCCAACAAAACTTTGGTTATTATAATTATAGCATTTAGTTGTTATATAAATGCTGCTTATTTTCATATAATTGTGTTTTTTGCTTTTAAAATTATTTTAGTCATTGTGTATATTGTTTTCCTGGTTTTGCTAATATTACTGTGCATCAGTTCATATAAGTTTTCCAATATTTATCTGAATTCCTTCTTTCTTATCACACAATAATATTCTGCAGAACTTATGAACTGTAATTTATCTAAGACATTTCCCAATTGATGGGTAACTATTTTATTTCTACTTTTTTTGCTACCACATAAAATAAATTCCCATTTGGTCTCTCTGCCTTCAGTCTCTTTTTTTCTTCAATCCATAATTCAAATAGCTATAAAAATTGTTTTCCAAAGGCACAACCCAGAGTATATAACCCTCCTGTTCAAAAATCTTCAGTGGTTTCCTATGTTCTTTAGGATAACAAAAATTTGTTAAGCTGGGATAATCCTTCCTAATTAGGCTCCTATTTACCTTTCCAGATTTCCTATCATTCCCCTTCATGTATTCTACATTCCAGCCAAACTAGACCATGGAGAACCTCCTCAATGAAACCCTTCTGATTATTAGGGCTGTTAGGGATCTCTCTCTCTCCTCAAATAAATTACTATTTATTTATGTGCATTTATGTTCTACCTCCCCAGTGTGATACACGCTCCTTGAAATCAGGGGCTGTTATAGTTTTATCTTTGTATCCTCACATTGAATATCCACTTTGTGTTCCTACTATGAACCTTGTAGAGAGTAGGCACTTAACTGTTTGCTTTGAATTCAACTAGGGTTTATGTATGGTAGAAGAAAAAACTTAGAGAGGACAAAATAGCTCTCCTCAAGCATTTAAAGGGCTGTCACATGGAAGAAAGATTACATTTGTTATGTTTGGCCCCAGAGAATAGAACTGGGAATAATGCCCTTTTCAGGTCCCAAGGCAACTCTTTAATACTAGAAGTTACAGAGAAGGCTCTAATCTCATTGACAGAGGGTGTTCTTACCAGTAATTCCTTATACTGAGAAATCATAGGTCCCATTAAGAAAAAAAATTAAAAAGAACTAGTAATGGTTGGAAATAGCAGGGATGCAGATTTCCACTGTATAGAAGGGAAAATCTCCAGATAATTAGATGTCTAAAAATGGGATTGAGATAGTGAGTTCCCCACTGGTAAAAGACTTGAAGTGGAGCCAGGATGACTATTAATTGGGGACATTTTAGAAAGGATTCATGCTTATGGTATGGATTGACCTTTGTGGTTTCTTCTAATTTTGAGATAATGTGGTTTTTATAATGACAGAGAACCATTATTGCTTTCTTGGTGTCTGACAGACTACCGGAGAATAATCTACTCAATTCAGCCTGGAAAATGTTCACTGAACAGTAAATTTTGGAGTAAAATTCCCAAAGCTTGAACTTGAATATGTTTACACTCTAGAAAGAGTTGAAAGGAAAAACCTACAAGGACCTAACAATTCTGGAGGCAAGGCTGTGATCTCCCTCAAGAAAGTCTTTGTTGCAACAAAGCTCTCTTCCTTTTCCTTGGGCTATCAAAACTGTCTCAATTAGCCTACAGCTAATTTGTCTGCCTCATGACTTCAAGCATAGATTTATTCCCAAAAGCCAGGACTCTGGCCAGTGCTAGAGTTCAGTTAAATCAGGAGTTAAACTGATTTCTATGGGTGGGTTTGGGAATCATTTATAAGATAGTTTTTGTGAGGAAATGACTCTCTAATACCTAATTTACAAACAAACTTGTATAATAGTCTTCTTTATTAATTAAAAAATTTTTTAAATTACATGTTGAAATAATTTTTTTAAACATTTATTAATATTCATTTTTAACCTGTTTACATGCTTCATACCCTTACTTTCCCTTTCACCCCCCCCCGCACTCTCCCCCCACCCATGGCCGACGCACATTTCCACTGGTTGTAACATGTGTCCTTGTTTAGGGCCTATTTCCATATTGTTGTTAGTTGCATTGGTGTGGTTGTTTTGAGTCTACATCCCCAATCATGTCCCTCTCAACCCATGCATTCAAGCAATTGATTATCTTCTATGTTTCCTCTCCTGCAGATCTTCCTCTGAATGTGGGTAGCATTCTTTACCATAAATCCCTCATAGCTGTCTTGTGTCATTGCATTGCTGCTGGTGCAGAAGTCCATTACATTCGATTTTACCACAGTATATCAGTCTCTGTGTACAGTGTTCTTTTGGCTCTGCTCCTTTCACTCTGCATCAGTTCCTGGAGGTCTCTCCAGTTCGCCTGGAACTCCTCCAGTTTATTATTCCTTTTAGCACAATAGTATTCCATCACCAGCATATACCACAATTTGTTCAGCCATTCCCCAATTGAAGGGCAAACCCTCCTTTTCCAGTTCTTTGCCACCACAAAAAGCGCAGCTATAAATATTTTCGTACAAGTCTGTTTATCTATGATCTCTTTGGGGTACGAACCCAGCAATGGTATGGCTGGATCAAAGGGCAGGCATTCTTTTATAGCCCTTTGAGCATGATTCCAAATTGCCAGCCAGAATGGTTGGATCATTTCACAACTCCACCAGCAATGCATTAATGTCCCAATTTTGCCACATCCCCTCCAACATTCATTAGTCTCCCCTTCTTTCATTTTAGCCAATCTGCTAGGTGTGAGGTGGTACCTCAGAGTTGTTTTGATTTGCATTTCTCTAATTATTAGAGATTTAGAACCCTTTCTCATGTGCTTATTGATACTTTTGATTTCTTTACCTGAGAATTGCCTATTCATGTCTCTTGCCCATTTTTCAATTGGGGAGTGGCTTGATTTTTTATACAATGGCTTTAACTCCTTGTATATTTGAGTGATTAGACCCCTGTCAGAGTTTTTTGTTATAAAGATTTTTTCCCAATTTGTTGTTTCCCTTCTGATTTTGACTACATTGCTTTTGTTTGTACAAAAGCTTTTTAGCTTGATATAATCAAAATCATTTAATTTACATTTTGTAATTTTCTCTAACTCTTGCTTGGTTTTAAAATCTTTCCTTTCCCAGAGATCTGATAGGTATACTATTTTGTGTTCACTTAGCTTATTTATAGTTTCCCTCTTTATATTCAGGTCATTCACCCATTCTGAATTTATCTTGGTGTAGGGTGTGAGATGTTGATCTAAATCTAATCTTTCCCATATTGTTTTCCATATTTCCCAGCAGTTTTTGTCAAATAGTGGATTCATGTCCCAAAAGTTGGGCTCTTTGGGTTTATCATACACTGTCTTGCTGACATCATTAACCCCAAGTCTATTCCACTGATCCTCCCTTCTATCTCTTAGCCAGTACCATATTGTTTTGATGACTGCTGCTTTATAGTATAGTTTAATATCTGGTACTGCTAGGCCCCCTTCCTTCACATTTTTTTTCATTATTTCCCTTGATATTCTTGATCTTTTGTTATTCCAAATGAAATTTGTTATAGTTTTTCCTAGTTTAGTAAAGAAGTTTTTTGGTAATTTGATAGGTATGGCGCTAAAAAGGTAAATTAATTTGGGTAGAATGTTCATTTTTATTATGTTAGCTCATCCTACCCATGAACAATTAATGGCTTTCCAATTGTTGAGATCCAGTTTTATTTGTTTGGAAAGTGTTTTGTAGTTGTTTTCGTATAATAGCTGTGTTTGTTTTGGTAGATAGATTCCCAGGTATTTTATATTGTCTAGGGTCATTTTAAATGGTGTTTCTCTTTTTCCTCTTGCTGCTCTAATGTGTTGGAAATATATAGAAATGCTGATGATTTATGTGCATTTATTTTGTATCCTGCAACTTTGCTAAAGTTGTTGATTATTTCTATTAGCCTCTTAGTTGATTCTCTAGGATTTTTTAAGTATACCATCATATCATCTGCAAAGAGTGATAGCTTAGTCTCCTCCTTGCCTATTTTGATACCTTCAATTTCTTTTTCTTCTCTAATTGCTATTGCTAGTGTTTCTAGTACTATGTTGAATAATAGAGGTGATAATGGGCATACTTGTTTCACTCCTGATCTTATTGGGAAGGCTTCTAATTTATCCCCATTGCATACAATGCTTATTGATGGTTTTAGGTATATATTGTTTATTATTTTTAGGAAAGGTCCTTCTATTCCTATACTTTTCAGTGTTTTCAATATGAATGGATGCTGTATTTTGTCAAAGGCTTTTTCAGCATCTATTGAGATAATCATGTGATTTTTGTTTGTTAGACTGTTGATATGGTCAATTATGTGGATAGTTTTCCTAATGTTGAACCATCCTTGCATTCCTGGTATAAATCCCACCTGATCATGGTGGATGATCTTCTTAATTACTTGCTGGAGTCTCTTTGCTAATATTCTATTTAAGATTTTTGCATCTATGTTCATTAGGGAGATTGGTCTATAGTTTTCTTTCTCTGTTTTTGGTCTACCTGGCTTTGGGATGAGTACCATATTTGTGTCATAAAAGGAATTTGGAAGGACTCCTTCTTTGCTTATCATATCAAATAATTTGTATAGTATTGGGATTACTTCCTCTTTGAATGTCTGATAGAATTCACTTGTGAATCCATCAGGCCCTGGCAATTTTTTCTTAGGGAGTTCTTTGATGGCTTGTTCAATTTCTTTTTCTGATATGAGATTATTTAGGTATTCTATTTCTTCTGCTGTTAATCTAGGCAATTTATATTTTTGTAAATATTCATCCATATCTCCTAAATTGTTATATTTGTTGCTATATAATTGGGCGAAATAGTTTTTAATGATTGCCTTAATTTCCCCTTCATTAGAGGTGAGGTCTCCCTTTTCATCTTTAATACTGTCAATTTGGTTTTCTTCTTTCCTTTTTCTTATTAGATTGACCAGTACTTTGTCTATTTCATCTGTTTTTTCAAAATACCAGCTTCTAGTCTTATTTATTAATTCAATAGTTCTTTTACTTTTGATTTTATTAATTTCTCCCTTAATTTTTAGTATTTCTAATTTAGTTTTCATCTGGGGGTTTTTTATTTGTTCGCTTTCTAATTTTTTGAGTTGCATACCCAATTCATTAATCTCTGCCCTCCTTAATTTGTTAATATATGCACTCAAGGATATAAATTTCCCCCTGAGTACTGCCTTGGCTGCATCCCACAGAGTTTGGTAGGATGTCTCATCATTGTCATTCTCTTCAATGAAATTGTTGATTGTTTGTATGATTTCTTCTTTGACAAATTGGTTTTGGAGAATCATATTGTTTAATTTCCAATTGGTTTTTGATTTGCCTGTCCAGGTGCCCTCACTAATTATTATTTTTATTGCATTATGATCTGAGAAGCTTACATTTATTATATCTGCTCTTTTGCATTTGTTTGCCATGATTCTATGCCCTATTACATGGTCAATCTTTGTGAATGTGCCATGTGCAGCTGAAAAGAAGGTGTATTCCTTTTTGTCCTTATTTATTTTTCTCCACATATCAATTAAATCTAATTTTTCTAGGACTTCATTCACCTCTCTTACCTCTTTCTTATTTATTTTTTGGTTTGATTTATCTAGATCTGAAAGAGGAATATTTAGATCTCCCACTATTATGATTTTACTATCTATTTCCTTCTTGTGCTCTGTCAGTTTCTCCTTTATGAATTTGGATGCTATACCACTTGGTGCATATATATTGAGCAGTGTTATTTCCTCATTGTTTATACTGCCTTTAATCAGGATGTAATGACCTTCCCTGTCTTTTTTAATCCTATCTATTTTTACTTTGGCTTTGTCAGAGATCATAATAGCCACTCCTGCCTTCTTTTTCTCATTTGATGCCCAAAAGATTTTGCTCATGCCCTTAACCTTGAACTTGTGTGTGTCTACCCACCTCATATGTGTTTCTTGTAGACAACATATGGTAGGATTTTGGTTTCTGATCCACTCTGCTATTTGCTTCCATTTTATGAGCGAGTTCATCCCGTTCACATTCAGAGTTACAATTGTTAGTTGTGCATTCACTGACATTTTTTGTATCCTCCCCTAGACCCACCCCTTCTTCTTACACTATTTCCTTTTAAACCAGTGGTTTGCTTTGAGCCAGTATCCCTTATCCCCTCCCTTGATTGACTTCCCTTTCTGCCCCCTCCCTTGTTATTCCTCTCTTTTTGTTTTTTAAAGGACCTAATGAATTCCCTCCCCCTTCTTCTCCCCTCCCTTTTTTGACCTCCCCACTCCCCTGCTCCCTTTGTTTTAACCCTTCTGACTTTCTCAGTAGGGTTAGATAGAGTTTTTTATCTGAATGGATAATAAAGCTACTCTTCCCTCTCCAGGTTGATTACACTGAGAGTAAGGTTTGATTATTACCTCTTAATGCTCTCTTCCTCTCCTTCTTATGGTAGTATTTATCCCCTCCCCTTCCCATGCCCTCTTTGTGTGTAATAGAATATCCTATTTTTCTTATTTACTCAGATTTTTCTTGGTGTCCCCTACTATTTCCCCCCCTTTTCCCCCCATGTCATCTTAGACCATTTAGTATCCTGTCCTCTCCCCATGAATTATTCTTCTGGTTGCTATAATAGTGAATATTATAATAGTGAATAGAGTTCACTACAGAGAATTATACATAGCATTTCTCCACCTAGTGATACAGATAATTAGATCATATTACACCCTTAAAGAGTCAAGTTTAAAAGATTATGAGTTTTCTTTCTTTTCCCTCTGTTTCTTATTTACCTTTTCATGTTTCTCCTGATTTTTGTGGTTGGGTATCAAACTTTCCATTTAGTCCTGGCCTCTTTTGTACAAAAACTTGGAAATCTTCAATTTTGTTGAATGCCCATACTTTCCCCTCAAGTATATAGTCAGTTTCAATGGGTAGTTGATCCGTGGCTGAAGGCCCAGCTCTCTTGCCTTTCTGAATATTGTATTCCACGCCTTATGGTCTTTTAGCGTGGAGGCTGCCAGATCCTGTGTGATCCTTATTGGTGCTCCTTGATATTTGAATTGTCTCTTTCTGGCTTCTTGTAAAATTTTTTCTTTTACTTGAAAGCTCTTCAATTTCGCTATTATATTCCTGGGTGTTGACTTTTCTGGGTCCAGTGTTGAAGGTGATCTATGGATCCTTTCAATGTCTATATTGCCCTCTTGTTGTAGAACTTCAGGGCAATTTTGCTGAATAATTTCTTTGAGTATGGAGTCCAAGTTTCTATTAATTTCTGCCTTTTCTGGAAGACCAATGATTCTCAAATTGTCTCTTCTAGACCGGTTTTCTTGGTCTGTCACTTTCTCATTGAGATATTTCATGTTTCCTTCTATTTTATCAGTCTTTTGACTTTGTTTTATTTGTTCTTGTTGTCTTGAGAGATCATTGGTTTCTAATTGTTCTATTCTAGCCTTTAAGGACTGGTTTTCGGCTATAATCTTTTGGTTTTCCTTTTCAATCTGGTCATTTCTGGGCTTCTGTAGACTTGCCTCACTTTCCAATTGCGAGATTCTGCCTTTTAAACTGTTATTTTCTTGCCAGATTTCTTCCATCTTCCTCAACATTTCATTTTTGAACTCTTCAATATCTTGTGATCAGCTTTCATTTTTTGGGGGAGGTTTGGATTTTTGTTTTCCCTCCTCTGTTGTCTGGATTTTCTCTGTGTAGAAGTTGTCGAGTGTTCCAGAGTTTTTCTTGGTAATCTTTTTCTTCTGGGCTTCCTTATTGCTTGTCATTGTTAGCCCCGCCCCTTTTCAGCTTTGTCTTCACACTCAGGGTCTACTTGCGCTTTCTAAGCTTCCGATGGCTCCGGTCTTCTTGTCCTCGGGGTCAGGTCTCCTGGTAGTCCCCGGTCTGCCCCTCTGTCCAATGCTCCTTCAGCGGTCTCTGGGGCTGCTTCCACAGCCTCGCTCCCGTCTGCCCCGGGTCCTCACTGGATGTCCTAGCCTGTGCTGGAAATCTTTATTCCTCCCGGGGCAGAGCCTTCACCCCCGTAGATGCTGGGGAAAGTCCGTGTGTCCCCCCAGCCACCTGGGGTCCCAGTCTGGCAACTCACAGGTACGAGCCCTGGGGCTACTAGTGATTTACCGGTTGCCCCACTCCTGTTTTCACTCTTGTGCATTGGCCTTGGTGCTGTGCGTGGTGTGGGGGGTGGTGTGGTGGGGCTTCTTCCTCTCGCATTTTAGTGAGAGCTGTTTCACCCCTTTATAGCGTGGAAATGCCCCGATTCTGCGTACCTTCAATGCTGGGCCCTGTTGTGGGGTTCCTTCGTTCGTCTGGATTCGTTTTTATGTCCCCTTGAGGAGTCTTGTATGCATCGGTTAGGAGAGATCGAGCTCCTTACTCTGCCGCTATCTTAACCGGAAGTCTATGAGATTCCTTGAAATAATTTTTAACAATTGTCATTTGACATTTTTCTATTCAGATTCTCTCTTCCTCCCCTCCCCAAGTCAGAAAATAGTCTGATAGAGTATATACCAGTGCTGTCATGCAACATATATATTTCTATAATCCTCATGCCATGAAAGATGACACATATCACACATACAAGAAAAAAATCAAGAAAAAATGTAAAAAAGAGGAAATAAAGGGGAAAATGGCGTGCTTTGATCTGCAAGACTCCAGCAGATCCTTCTTTGGTGGTGGATAGCGTTTTTCAGCATGAGTCCCTTGAGTTTATCTTAGAATGTTGCATTACTGACAATAGTTTAGTACGTTACAGTTGATCATTAAATAATATTTCTGTCACTTTATATTCTCCTGGTTCTGCTCACTTCACTTTACATCAGTTCATATAAGTGTTTTCAGGTTTTTCTGAACTCATCATGTTTGTAATTTCTTATGGTGCAATAATATTCCATTACAACCATATCGCACAGTCTATTTATCCATTCCCCAATTGATGCACATCCCCTTGGTTTCCAATTCTTTACCACTATAAAAAAGGTGGCTATAAATGTTTTTGTACAGGTAGGTCCTTTTTCTCTATCTTTGATACAGACCAAGTCATGGTATTGCAGAATCAAAGGATGCAGTTTTATGGCTCTTTGGATGTGGCTCCAAATATCTCTTCAGAATGGTTATATTCATTCATGGTTCCACCAACATAAGACAATCGTAATAAGTTGGAGACAATCTAATAAGACATAGGCATGATCTCAGGAGTCTGAAGATCTCATCTAGGAGACAGGCATAAACACATGAAAAATTAAATAACAATGGAGTAAGTTCAAGACAATGAGAGAAAGAGATATCCCATATCTTTGCCTAATTAATTGCTAAATGAACTAGGGAGATAATTTTTAAAAATATCTTGCATTTAAAAATTGTGTGTGACATGCTATCTCTACCATTAGAATGCAAGTTCCTTGAGGACAGGATTCTTTTTACCTTCTTTTAATCTCTAGAGTTTAGCACAGGGACTAGAATGTAATTTTTGGTAAACCCTTACCTTCCAATACTCTGTATTGGTTTTAAGACAGAAGAGTGACAAGGACTAGGCAATGGTGCAATAGTGACTTGCCTGGAATAACACAGGTAGGAAGTATCTGAGGTCAAATTTGAATCCAGGTCCTCCTGTCTCTAGGCCTGGCTCTGTCAAGCTATTGAACCACCCAGCTGTCCCCAATAAATGCTTTTTGATTGAATATAATAGGAAAGCACTCATTTTCCTATAATATAATGAACCCCAAAGTGCTGATTGGAGGAAAACAGGGATTGCTGGGGAGAAGACAAGCCATGTAAGGAGATGGTGTTGATGCCTAGGAGCCTACTTACAATGGGGAGCCAGCTGAGGAAGACCAACAGGTCAAGGAGAAACTTGTACTGGATCAAGAAGATTTGTGATGAACCTACGCTGTAGAAATTGGGTCTGAGATACATAGGGATCATATATATCCCTGGTGGAGCAACTGACTGAGTAGACATCCATCAACAGGGAAATAAGCCTGAGAGACTCATGGATGTTGCATTCTTCAAAGTTTCTAATTCCAATCATTTAACAAACATCTATTAAGCACTTGCTATGTGCCTGGCTGGGACAGCAAGGTGGCTCAGTGGATAGTGTACTGAACCTGGTAGTCATGAGGATTTGAGTTCAAATCTGGCCCCAGATACTTATTTGCTGGGTGACCTTTTTCAAGTCCTCCCACTTGTTTGGCTCCTAGATTTTGTTCCTATTCCTGAACTTCCCTGTGGTTATAAGCTTGTTTCAAATTGTCTTCATCCCTCAGGGTAAAGTTCAGAATGTTAACAGGACCAAATCTAGCTCCAAATTTTGTTGTTACATCAGCCCTATGGTTCCCTAATGAGATGTTGTCTTTCCCAATAACTCTATTTGCCTCAGTTTCCTCATCTGGAAAATGAGCTGGAGAAGGAAATGGTAAACTATTTCAGTATCTGTGCCAAGAAAACTCCAAATGGAGTCACAAAGAATAGATATGACTTAAAAGGACTGAACAACAACAAATGTGCTTGGCACCCAACTAAGTGCTAGGGACACAGAAGTAAAAGGGAAACAGCCTATGTATGGCTTTATGCTCCTGGGACTTCCCTTGGTGGTAGCATAATTGTTTTTTTAATATACAGACAGGAGGAGTGCTGAATCTCTATGAATGGAGAAGCACTAACTATACCTAGTTACTCAGAGACAACTTTTTCTTCTATTACATGTTGTAATAAATATACTTCATGTTCAAATATTTATTAAGAACTTGTTGCCTGTAGTGGGAAGAGCTAAAAATGTCAAATTCAAATAGTTCTAGTAATGCTTTTGTGCATGGCAAACTTGAACCCCATCAATATTACCAGAGTGAAGTTCCCCAAGATAGGGAACCATATTGATTAGTTTGTAAAAAGTGTTCTAGGAGCCCCAAACTTTATACCAGGCTACAAATGCTATAGAAACTCAAGAAGTTTAGCTTAGTGGAAAGGCTTGGATTTAATGTCAGAAAGTTTGCTTTCTCTCTTGCTTTTTGGTTTTATTTATGTGTTGTGCTTCCCCATTAGAACGGAAGTTCCTAGAGGTCAGAGAATGTCTTTCTTTTTGCCCATATTTGTATTTTCAGTATTTAGTATGGTATCTGGCATATAGTAAATTCTTTAAAAAAAATAAACCCTTACTTTCTGTCTTAGAATCAATATTAAGCATTGATAGCATCTATTCTAAGTAAAAGTATGGTAAGGATTAGTCAATTAGATTAAGTGGACACACAACTGGAAAGTATCTGAGGACAGATTTGAATACAGGTTCTCTGGACTCTAGATCTGGTACTTTATAAACTGTAATAGCTAGCTTCCCCCAAATGGTCAGTTTTTAATAAATTCATCCATCCATCCATCTCTCTTGATCTGTGTCTAGTCTATGTCTGTGTCTGTCTCTCTTTTTGAACTCTGAAGTCAAAGCCACTGCTTTAGATTAAGAGTAAAAATCATCAGTAAAGCTTGCTTATTTTACTTTAGTTTAATTTCTGTTTATTGACATCTTATGTTTTTAAATCATACTCATTTCAAGATCGCATCCTGACTTCTGCCTCTACCTCCAACAAATAAAAACAATTAAATGATCAACATAATGATAGTGTCTGGCTATGTTAGGACATGCAACCTTCCACACTCATAGACCCCACCAGAAAAAGGAAGGTGAGTTTCTTCTTCTCTCCCCCTAGGGCTAAATTGGTTCATTTTTTTGTTATTTTTTGTAATTTTTATTTTTAAATTTTAAATTTTGAATATCTTCCCCTAGTTACATATTTCATGTTCTTTCCCTCTTCCCCCAAGCTCCCCTAACTCCCCTTAGCTGACGCACAATTCCACTGGGTTTTACATGTATCATTGATCAAGATAAATTGGTTCATTTTTAATCATCATCTCAAGTAAATGCAATGAGGAGGTTGAGGAAGGATATTTATCATCCAACCACATGTTAAAATTCCTTCCCAAACCAGAGGCATACAGGAAAACACAGTCACTGGGCTTTGAGTAGGGCGCCCTTTAAATAAGCAATGATTTGGCTCCCTCATCCCCAAAGCTATTTTTTAGTTTTGATTCTTCGGTTCCAGTTTTGCCAATTTAACATCCAAATCAATTCCTTTTTTGGGAGGAGGTGGCGAGGACATTGAATTTAAATGATTATTTTTTTATATTGTGCTTAATAATTGGTGTGATTGAATTTTTCATTTTTAACCAATTACTTTGGCATTCTATGGAGTGATTTCCCGAAGTAGTAAATCTAAATAGACCTCACCAGAATATGGATGACTATTTTTCCTGCAACCATTTTGCTTTAAAAATGTTCTTATAGCCTCTCTTCATATTAATTTTTTTTTCAAGAGGCCATAAAATCCACGTACTTTCTCATGTTTAGTAACTTTGACTTCTCCATCTTATTTTTGCTACAATCACTGGCTGGTTTGATGCTGATAAACAGTTAGGTCAAAGGCATTCATAAAGGAAGGAGAGAGAGTTGTTCTCTCACACCCTAAAAGAATTTCCATCTACTTCTTTCTTTTATTGCTGTTTAGTCATTTTCAGTCATGTTTGGCTTTTCATGACCTCATTTGGGGTTTTCTTGGCAAAAATACTAGAGTGCCACAAACTGAGGCAAGCTGGGTTAAATTACTTGCCCAGTCATGCAGCTAGCAGTATCTGAAACCAGATTTGAACTCAGGAAAATGAGTCTTCCTGACTCCAGGCCAAGCTCTCTCTGCCCACCAGCCCCACCTACCTGCCCCATTCTTTCTAGGATTTCGCTAGTACAAATCCCTGAATACAGCCTTGTCTCCTGGCTATTTGGTAAGTCACAGGATCATAGGATTTTGGAATTGGAAGGAACCATAGCGAGCATCTAATCCAAGCCATTCTTTTTACAAATGAAGAAACTGGGGCCCAAAAGACTATGGCAACTTGCCCAAAGTCACACAAAAAGTAAGTAGACTCGCTGAATTTGATCCCAGGCCTTCTTATTCCAAATTCAATATTCTTCCTAAGGTTTATTAGGGGATTCATTCTCTCTCAAAAAGAACACATGATGGATGCCTCCTGGGCAGCTCACATAATTGCTGAGACCAATAGCTCGGAAAGCTACATATCATCATCATTACATCTCACAATGAGGACTGAGTTCTAGCAAAGAAATTGGGCCTATTTTTAGACTGACCCATCACTTCCAGAAGTATACCTAAAGGCAAAGGCTGATAAATACCAGTGTGACTAGAAGGAGATGCATGCTTTGAGTTTTGAAAACTACAAGTGTAAAAATCATGCAAGATGAAACATCTAGTACCACTGAGCAGCTCTGCCACTGGACAGGTAATGAGGTTGGCCAGGGCAATCTCTGGGGAAACATTATTTTGCCTGAGGTTTGAGGAATGATGAATTACTGGCATCCAAGGGCCCAAAAGGGAGAGAGAAGGTTAATGCTTCTGATGAAGCTTTTAATATTATTCTTGCTGAGTACCATAGGAAAAAAAACAAAGGGCAATGGTAGACGAAGCCTCTGGATCTTATGTCTATATCCTGACATTCTCCTGGATTTGTTCCTGAGGAGAGAACATAGATGTCTGATTATTATTGAGTGCCTACTATGTGGAAAGCTGCAAAGAACAGGGCATAGGCATGGGTTTATAATTAAAAGAGATCCTATTATTCACTTAGAAAAATGAATAATATGGAAATAAGTTTTGCATGATAATATATGTATAACCCAGATTGAATGGCTTGTCAGCTCCAGGAGGGAGGAGGGGAAGAAGAGAGGGAGACAACATGAATCATATAACTTTGGAAAGCTTATGTGGATAGTTATCATTAAAATAAAATAAAGATAAAAAACTAAAAGAGAACTTAGAAATAATTTAAAGCAAACTTTTCCTTTATAGATAAGGAAACGGGCCAAGGGAAATGGAGTGATTTGCTTAGCATCATACAGGCATTGAAGAATGACCAGGTTTTGAACTGGGGTCCTCTAAATCCAAATTTAGAGTTATTCTGTGCTTCCTTTGAGTCCACTGTAGTAGTAACAAAAATTTGTGGCACTAAAGAAAGGCACTCAATAGGCATGTGTTCACTTAAGGAAGCTATATATATATTTTTTGAAAGAAAATTTTATTTAACTATTTTCCCATGGTTACATGATTCATGTTCTTTCCCTCCTCTCCTCCCCCATCCCTACCGTAGCCAACGAGTAATTCCACTGGTTTTATCATTGATCAAGATCTATTTCCATATTATTAATATTTGCATTAGGGTGATTGCTTAGAGTCTACATCCCCAATCATATCGCCATGTAATTGACCCATGTGATCAAGCAGTTGTTTTTCTTCTGTGTTTCTGCTCCCATAGTTCTTTCTCTGGATGTGGATAACATTCTTTCTCATAAGTCCCTCTGAATTGTCCTGGATCATTGCATTACTTCTAGTAGAGAAGTCCATTACATTTGATTGCACCACAGTGTATCTGTCTCTTTGTATGTGGTTCTGCTCCTTTCGCTCTGCAAGGGATGCTATATATTTTTGGTAATGCAACTAATTCTCAGACACATGGTCCTGAGATAGTCAGAATAGATTCTTTATAAAATTTTTTCCCAATTACATGTAATAATTTTTAATATATATTTTCTAAAATCATGAAATCTAAATTATCTTCTGCCTTCTCTTTCTTCCCCTCTTGGAGATGGCAAGCAATTTGATCTGGGTTATACTTGTATTATCATGAAAAATATATTTTCATATTGATCATTGTTGTGAGAGAATACTCATACAAAACTGAAACTATAAAAACACAAATAAAATTAAATTAAAAAATAGTATACTTTGACCTACATCTGACTCCAGTAATTCTTTCTCTGGAGATGGAGAGCATTCTTTGTCATAAGTCCTTCAGAATTGTTCCAGATCACAAAAATACAGTCTTAACTGAGAACAAAGGGAAGGTTACCATTGGCTCTCAAATGTATGTGCCAATTTAGGTGGCCAGTACCATGAAGCTAGAAGTGAGACATAGGACAGATAGGTAGTACAGTGGATAGAGTTCTGGGTCTGGAGTCAGGGAGACTCTTCTTCTTGAGTTCAAATCTGGCCTCAGACACTAGATGAGTGATCCTGCACAAGTCACTTAACCCTGTTTGCCTCAGTTTCCTCATCTGGAAAATGAGATGGAAAAAGGAATGGCAAACCACTCCAGTATCTTTGCCAAGACAACCCCAAATGGAGTCACAAAAAGTTAGATACAACTGAAAATGACTATACAAGAAAAAGAAATGGGACATAGGAGTTTGTGTTCAGAATGAAAAAAATAAGATTAGAAAGTGCAGCCAAAGAATAAAGTGGTGAGAGACTAGTGGGGAGAGATATGGATTCACATGGAAAAGTAGAAGAGGAAATTAGTTAGCCAAGGGCTGAACTGAACAACAGAGATTTATGTTGCAGAATCTGCTTCAGAGAACATGTCCAAAACAGGTAATGCAATGAATGGCTTCTGATAAGGTCATAACGCAAAGTTCTCAAAGACAGAGTTTTACCAAGATACATTTTCATTCATCAGCTAGCTGACTGAGGGTGAATTGACCTAAAATAATTGATCTAGTGGGGAGTAGAAAGAAAATCCAAGCTCAGGCTCAGATTCCCAATGGCTTATCATTTTCTTCTCCAGTTCATTTTACAGATGAGGAAACTGAGGCAAACAAGGTTACATGACTTGCCCAGTGTCACACGGCTACAAGTGTCTGAGGCCAGATTTAAACTTATGAAGATAAATCTTCCTGACTCTGGGTCCAGCACTCTAACAACTGTACCACTTCGCTGCCCCAGAGAAGTCAGTTGAGAGTTGCAATAAAACAAAAAAAATTAGCACTTCGCAGTTTTCAAAGGTTCACTTTTGATATTTCCAACACCTCTAATATTGTCATATTCTAGTCTAATGTCTCTTTCCAGGTTGATCCTGTTACCTGCTAACATTGAGGGCTGGAGAGACAGATCTTGGGAGATTGCAAAGAATACCTTGCACCAGTCAGGTCCACAGCTTTGGAAGAAGATTTGGGATAATGGCAAGATCCAGACTGAGAAAGAAGAAGAATATGTGAGGAGGGATCTTAGAAAAGTGAAAAATGCCATTCAATTCAAATTAAAAAATAATTAGGGATAGTCCTAGGCTCTGGGAATATCAAGAGAGAGAAATAAAATAAGGATACCCTCAACTCAGATTCCTATATATGATATATATTTAGTGAGTAAATATGAAATAATTTCTGACAAGTGAGAGAATCAGGAAAGGCCTCAGGAGATGGTAACTAATAGCCAGTATTTATATACTGCCTGCTATGGGTTATGGTTGTTCATCCTTCATTTTTGAAGAGGATGATATTTTGGCTTGAATGTGAATTGGATTTAAATGAGACAGTTGCATAAAGTTATTAGCCTCACTCTCTCTTCAAAGTCATTGTAGTCCAATGGCAAGACAAAGATCAAGCCACAGCCATCCACTGCTGATAGCCCAGAATGCAGTGGATGACTGTGGCATCTTTGATGACTGACCACGCTCCAAGCACTTCACAGCACCTGCTTTAGCTGCTTTAGTGACCGTTGGAACAAAGTGTTCTCATCCTCCCATTCAAGCCCGGGAAAGTCTTCACGTGCGTGGGTTTCCTTATTTCACTGACATTTCCTTAATTCACTGATGGGTTTCAGTACTGTGAGTTGCCCTCAACCTGGTTTAGCCTGTCTGCTGAGGTAGTTTCATCAGGATGTCTGCTACACATGCTCTGGCTTCTTGGAGCCATGAGTGAGAGTTGGGCGATAGGTGGACACTAAAGGTGGGTGAGCAGCCCTGGAAAGGGGGAAATGGGGTGCTTAGGGAGAGCGAGCACCTCTGGTAGTGGGCTTGACCAACCCTTTTTAGGGTCATCTTTGATGTCCACCTTTCACTCAGCTGTGTGCTTGTCCCTGAGCTAAGTGCTCTTATTATCTCTTTTTTTCTGTCCTCACAACAATCCTTATTATCATCTCTATTTTACAGTTAAGAAAACTGAGGCAAAAAAAGATTAAATGATTTGTTTAAAGACATGCAGCTAGTAAGTGTCTGAGGTTGGAATTCAGACTCATATCTTGCTGACTCTAGGACCAGCACTATCCATGTTGCCTCTGAGAACCTGAGCTGTGCTTTGAAGGAAACTGGTGACTCTACTAGCAGGAGATAAGGAGGGAGATCATTTCAAGGATGGGGGGCAGTCCATCTTAGGGTACCCTGGTAAGTAGTAAGTGGGCTGGTCTGACATGTTAGGAGGTGACATAGGATCAATCTGGAAAGAAGGGTTGGACTAGAATATGGAGCTATTGGAAACATCAAAAGTTAACCTTTGGGGGGCAGCTGGGTAGCTCAGTGGAGTGAGAGTCAGGCCTAGAGACAGGAGGTCCTAGGTTCAAACCCGGCCTCAGCCACTTCCCAGCTGCGTGACCCTGGGCAAGTCACTTGACCCCCATTGCCCACCCTTACCACTCTTCCACCTATGAGACAATACACCGAAGTACAAGGGTTAAAAAAAAAAGTTAACCTTTGGGGGGCAACTGGGTAGCTCACTGGATTGAGAGTCAGGCCTAGAGACAGGAGGTCTTAGGTTCAAATCTGACCTCAGACACTTCCCAGCTGTGTGACCCTGGGCAAGTCACTTGACCCCCATTGCCTACCCTTACCATTATTTTGCCTTGGAGCCAATACACAGCATTGACTCCAAGATGGAAGGTAAGGGTTTTAAAAAAAATGAACCTTTGATAACTGCAAAGTGCTAATCTTTTTGTTTTATTGGTATTCTTTACTGACTTCTCTGGGGCAGAGTACTGGGTCCAGAGTCAGGAAGACTTATCTTCATGAGTTTAAATCTGGCCACAGACACTTATACCTGTGTGACACTGGGCAAGTCACTGAACCCTATCCTATTTGCCTCAGTTCCTCATTTGTATAATGAGCTGGCAAGAAAATGGCAAACTATTTCAATATCTCTGCCAAGGAAATCTCAAAATGGGGTCATGAAGAATCTGGCATGATTGAAATGATTCATCAACAACTGACCTCTTCATGATATGTTTCTTTATAATATTTCTTTTTTTTTTTTAAACCCTTACCTTCCGTCTTGGAGTCAATACTGTGTATTGGCTCCAAGGCAGAAGAGCGGTAAGGGTAGGCAATGGGGGTCAAGTGACTTGCCCAGGGTCACACAGCTGAGAAGTGGCTGAGGCCAGATTTGAACCTAGGACCTCCCGTCTCTAGGCCTGACTCTCATTCCACTGAGCTACCCAGTGCCCCCTTATAATATTTCTTAATAGATCCCCTTTAATACCCTATAAAAAGGCAACATGGAAAAGCAGATAGAAAGCTTACCTTAGAGTACAGAAGGTTTGGGCTCAAGAACTGCCATTGAGGGGCAGATAGGTGGTTCAGTAGATTGAAAGCCAGGAATGAGAGGTCTTGGGGTTCAAATCTGGCCTCAGATTTTTCTTAGCTATGTGACCTGGGGCAAGTCACTTAATCCCCATTGCCTAGTCCTTACTACTCTTCTGCCTTGGAACAAATATATGCTAATGATTCTAAGACAGATGGTAAGGGTTAAAAAAAAGAATTACCCCTAACATTTACACTGTCTCTACCCTAGACAACTCTCTAGGACTAAAGTTACATATTTGTTGGTGATCAAAATGGCAAAGAAAGCTTCCATAGCAAGTATTTCCTACACTGAAGAAATGATAAACTCGTACCAAAAACAAAAGCAAAATCCTATGTACCATAATTATGGAGCAGGAAAAGAGATAAGTAGGGAAGATTATATTGTCTTTTCCTTATAGGGAATCCAGACTTTGAGAATTCCATTGAATAAGGAGAAGCAAAAGCCATTTGAAATCTGAGAGTACCAATGAAATGAGATATGAACTTGTCGGTAGAAAAAATAATAAGGTATGGGGTACATGTCCTAACTCTATAGAAATAATGAAGGTAGAAAAAGAAAAGCATGTCACGTAATCCTGTTTGGCTAGATCATAGCTTAGAAGAAGAAGAAGAGTGTGAAATAAGGAAGAAAATGGATTGGCAGCAGAACATGGAGGGTACTGAATATCAAGTTGAATCATCTGGTTTCTGTTGAGTAAACTATGGGGAGCCACTGTGGAATCTTGAGAATGCTCTGATGAGAACTATGCTGTAGGAAGAATGTTTTGGTGGGGATATACAGAATGGTGGAAGGAAGAAGCATCTTGTGACATAAAAGCAAGTTAGAAGACATTACACTGATCTAGAATTGAGATAATGGGAGTCTGAGTTAGGTTGGTGGCAATGTGTATAGGAAGGAAAGGACAGATGCAAGAGAATGATATTTCTAACATTATGGAGGCATAATCATGACTATTTTATATATGGGGACAAAGGAAAGTTGATCCCTTCTGAATTTCTCCTCCATTCTATTCTTTTCTGGTCTTATCAAAGCTGAAGTCCTGAACCTTGAGGTTGATTGAGGATTCTCTTCTCTTCTCTTCTCTTCTCTTCTCTTCTCTTCTCTTCTCTTCTCTTCTCTTCTCTTCTCTTCTTTCTCTTCTCTTCTCTTCTCTCTTCTTTCCTCTCTTTCCCTTTCCCCCACCTCTCATTTTGCTACGAATTATTGCTGTTAACCCAAGGACAAAACCTTTCTCTCCCACAAGTGTTTTTCACCTTAGCTCCAAAATAACCCCTCCACAATAATCCCTCCAAAGGGGGCATCTGCTGCCCACTCCTCTCTGCTTTATTTGGTTGGAATCTCCCACTGGTTACTTCTTGTCTTTCTCTGATTCTGTGAGCCCCAGCTGTTCTTGAATCTATACCTCAATGGGATCCTCACCTGGCTCTGCCGTTTGTTCAATTCTGGAGCTTTCCACTCCATTGGGCATTTACAATATGAGAAGTGGGAAGTGTTTTGATTTTCTTTGTGATGAATGTTTGCAGTGTGCACAGTTCTTTTGCATCTTTTAGTCATTAGTTAACTTTTCTTCCTCAATTATTCTCACGCAACTTTGGGCTTAAATGATTACCAAAAGTGGCATGTTACTTGTTTTAAGAACACAATTTGTTCTTTTTACATACATTTCAGAAGCCTAATGTACTTCTTATTTGTAATTAAGTTTTAAGCCAGCATCATCTCAAAATCATAAAATCTAGGCAAAGTTGACAAGATTAATCATACTGGTTGCATTCAGATCTTCTAAAATCCCCACTGAACTAAGTAAGTTTGAGCAGAATGATTATTTTCGCTTTGTTTTCCATCTGTTTGGTAACCATTCTTGGATCCAATCCATTTATTAGTGTGCTGGAGCATTAGAACAAGAGCCTGACACTTTTCAGTTTGAGGAATGACTTTCATGTCAATCAATGGAACAACTTATTCTCTTTAACTTGTGACCTGGTAGCTCTAATTCCTTCATTTTTTACAGTCAGGTATATTGATGAATCATGAATTGGTTGCATAATATTTTTTTAAACCCTTAACTTCTGTGTATTGGCTCATAGGTGGAAGAGTGGTAAGGGTGGGCAATGGGGGTCAAGTGACTTGCCCAGGGTCACACAAGTTGCATAATATTTTGAGTACACTTCCCTTCATTATATTGAAGATCCAGTTGCTATACCCATTCCCTTACCCCACCCTTGAAATGATTTTAATTAAAAATAGCCCCAGGGCAAACAGGGCTTATTTTTATAGTCTACATTTTTAGAGAAGCTAAAAGCTGAGGGAGCATCAGGGGAGCCATGTTTTCCATTTTACCCAGTGATTTTCCCAAAACTGGTTTCTCCTTTTCCCCTGATTCTTTGTTCCCACTGACTCACTTTGGTCTAAAGCTTGATTAGTTTACTCCTACCTTGGTCCATAGAAGGTGAGATTCTAGGGTTTTCATGATTGCTTCTCTATTATTTGTACATGTCTTAGTTTTGGTGGATTCTTAACCTCAGGTCAGTCTTCTTCCATAGCCCACACACACTCCCAGCCTTTTGATATTGATGGCTGAGGTACCACCAGGGAGCAGGAAGCAATTGAATCCCTTATGAATTTTGGGGATGCATAATGAATAATTAAAAATCAAGAACCTTAAAGCTGTGAAGCTGGAGATGGGAGGGAAGTGGTGATGGGGTGGAGGTTCCTATGATATTCTGTTCTTCTTCCACATATGAAAAACGTAGATGATGGGCTCTCATAAAATATCATATTTCAGTAATGATTTTCACCAAGATTGCTTGGTATTTCAGCCTGTTGTTGTTGTTTTGATCAGTATTAGGAGATGTAGGTCACCAATGGGGAAAAGAGAGAAGGAGAAGCCCCTTTGTGTAAAAGGGAGCAGTTCTGCTCCCAGTGGGACTTCTGCTGTCTCCCCAGGCAGCTACAGACCTCAGGTGGCCCTCTCAAAGCCTCCTGGTACTGGGGATAGCAGTGAAGAGGAATCTTCCCTTGCTAGCTAGAGTTCTGTGCCAAATGGAAAGTGACAAAGGCCAGTGTGGAAAGACAATGTCCAGGAAGGTTGAGATGAAAGAGAGTAACTGCTGGCTAAGGGCTTATGTAAGGGCAGGGAAGAAAATTCCTCCAAAGTCAGTCATGAGCGGGAACTGGGAACTGCCTGAGGGGAGTAGAGACAAATAGGAAAGGGGCTGGAGCGTATATTGCTTATTGAGACTATTTTCCTGAGGCAGGTGAAAAAAACTGAATACACACAAATACACACAAAATATCCTCACACTCTCTTATACACAGTATATATGTATATATGTAACTAACATCTATACATCACCTTAAATTTTACAAAACATTCATATATATATGTGTGTGCACATATACATTTTAAATATACCCCTGTATGTGCATATACACGTGTGTGTGTATGTACATTTATGAGAGTGTACATGTGTACACATGTGTATATACGTATAGGCATATACATGCATGTGCACATATGCATGTGTTTTGCAAACCTTAAGTTGCTAAGCAGATATTGTTTTTGGTGTTGCTAATTATTTTACCTTTTCACTGAAGTTGCTGTACCCTTTAAACAAGAATGGCACTAGATCAAACTATGTTTCTCCTTATGTTTTGCCCTTCTCTAGCCTTCTTCCCTGCCCCTCTCCTGATCCTCTAGTAATAGTGGTAGAGCTTTTGTGTAGACCCATGTTGGTGAACCTTTGGCACTTGTGCCAGAGGGGGCTGCTCTCCTTTCCCTCTCCATGGGCCCCTGAGGACATTTCTCCCATCACTTGCCCCTCTGCCCAGCAGCCCAAAGGGAGCATTTCCTCCCCACCCTGTCTGGGGCAAGAGGGTGGTTCACACACAGCATGAGGGTACAGTTTGGACACTGTTCTAAAAGGTTTGCCATCACTAGTCTAGACTATAATAAATTCTTGGGCTTGAGCTAATCTATGGGATATGAGGATGGACAAATATCAGGCTGAAAGTCAAAGAGGACTAACTTTCTCTAGTCCATCACTTGATACATAATTTTTTAGACATGGTCAATGTGGGAAATTTGTTTTCCTCGACTATGAATATTTGTCCTAAGGGTGTTGTTTTTGGTTCATTCCTCCCCCCATTCCTCAGTAGGGTAGAGAACAGTGGGAAGGAGAAAAAATAAGTGTCTATTAATTTTTAAAAATTTAGTAATAAAAAAAACTGACTTTGCTAGTTTTGCTTGCTGACTCCATCTTGGCTAGTTGACTATGATGATAATCTTGATGGCTGATTCTGAATCTTCTCTACAACCTAAGGGATAATTGGTCAGGCTAGGATAGTAGAAATGTTGAATGGGCTGGGCCTGACTGAGAACCATTTAGTATATAAGATTCACACCAATGAATGAGACAAAATTCATTTAGCAGTTAACAAAAGTTAGCGGAAAGAATTCTTAATAGCGGGGGAAAGATCTTCAGTGAGGGAACAGTGTTGATTCTGTAGAGCCCAGCTTTCCCCAGAAAAGTGTTGGCCATGCTGTTCACTTGCTAGTCAGAAGCCTTATCAATAAGGCCCATAGCTGTAGTAACCTGAGTCAATGAAGTTTTGAGGATGAGTTCAATACCTTTTATGAAAAAGAACTAAAAAAAACTGTGTTCATTTGCTTTTTCCCAGTCATGTCTGACTCTTTGGGAACCAATTTTGAGTTTTCTTTTGCCATTTCCTTTTCCAGTTCATTTTACAAATGAGGGAACTGAGGCAAACAAGGTTGAATGGCTTGCTGAGAGTCACACAGCAAATGTCTGAGGTCAGATTTGAACTGAGGAAGATGAATCTTTTTTATTCCAGGCCAAGCATTCTAACCCAATTTGCCACCTAACTCCATGTACCTACATAATAGGGGACCATTGTAATTTTTTACTTCTATCACGACTGGAAATGGATTTTGAGATCATCTAACCCCTGTATTTTATAAGTGAGAGATTTAGGTGATTTGCCTTGGGTCACCCCCGCTTGTAAGTGGTAGAGTTTGAACTAGAACCTAAATATTTTCACTCCTGGGCCTGCTTCTTTTCTACAGTGCTATTATTGTCCATTGGATTTGTCTCCACTCTTTACAATTGTTAGTGGCTCCGAAAGGATAGCAATTAGCAAGACTCTAAGCAAAATGACAAAGTAAGGAATATTTGTCACTAGTCACTCAGCAGGAATATGCTGGTAAATGTTTAACTACCATCTCTCTGGAAGCTAGACATGCTTTTAAATGTAATCTTCCTTATTAACATTGCCTTAAGCCTAGATAATCCACACAACAATAAATCAAGCCCTGAGCTGAAGCTTTCCAAGGTATAAATGCTGACACTGAAACATTTAACAAGCAGCCCTACTTGACCTTGCTTCAGTGTCCCCACTGGTACCTAACGTCTGCGTATGGCTTTCTGGAGCATGCAACTTGGCATTTTACTTCTGCAAAGTTATTTCTCTTGGAGATTTGGTGAACAGGGATATAAATAACTAGCAATCTCTGACCCTGAAGCAGTGGGGCTTGTGTGAGATACTGCTAATGGGGAAAGAAAGATTGGTGGTTGAGGCTGAAGCCACAACCAGAACAGGGGCAGGGAAAGCTGGTGAAGAAGCAGGATCTGGAGTGAGACCACTATTGGAGGATGGGGAAAACAGGGGAGGAAGCATTGTCAGATCCTTTAAAGCAAGTCCCAATGGTCCAATCCTAGTGGCAGCTCTGCTGGTGAACTATTGGGAGAATATGCTAGAACCCAGATGCTATGCATTGAATATGCAGCACAAAATGAAGTAGAAATCTGGCATTTTTCCCCTCCCCTGATCGATGTGGATAATCAAATAGGACAAACTAGACTCTCAAATATACTTGGAAAAATTAACTGGGTAACTGCCAATGCTCTGCATTATCTGTCTGAACACCCTTTACTCACCCTCTAACACTCTTCCTGAGGTAGCTAACCAAGGGAATACATTGGGCTGGCTACCTGTCAAGGGCTGCTTGTATTGGCTCCACCTGGCTGCATTTCCTAACGAATAGTGTTTCTGCTTTGACTGATTGCCTTTACCAGTAAATGTCTGAAGAGAGATTTCCCCAGGTTGGCTTCATAGGATTCAATCCTAGAGGAGCTGAGGATAATTCACATGGAATTTTAGCATTGAATGGGATCTCGTTTTACAGATAAGGAAACTGAGACCCCAGGAGGGTGAGTGACTTGTTCATGGTCACAGAAGTGGTCAGCATGGGAGGCAGCTTCAAACTGGACATCCCTTTTCAATTTACTGTGTTTTCTCCAGAGCAGGTTGTCTAGAGAACAACACGATTTAGTGGGCAGAGCCCTGGATTGGGAGAAGAGGTGATTTTCTAGTTGTGGTTACAAGACTTACCAGACACATGATATTAGCTGTTACCTGACTCTTCTGGGAAGCTCAGAAGCTGTCTTCATACTTCCAGAAAGGAGGAAATTTATAGTTTTTCCAAAACATGGCTCAAAGACCATACATTGAGCTAACATTTGTTTGTTTTCATTTCTGGTCAGCTTGATGCTTCCATTACAGCAGAATGGATTTCTTGAAACCCAAGTGTGAGTGGTGCCGGTGCCCACAGCCTGGAGCTCCTACTTGTTGTTTCACAGCATAAATCCCATCTTAATGGCACTTAGTCTCTGGCTTGTAAATCTTGAATCTTCAAGGGAAAGACATTCCTAAGTGTCCATGACCCTATAATTAGAGAGAGTGTGGCAGGGAGGCCTCCAAGAAGAGAACAAAAATCAATGCTCTAATATCATTTTGTTTGACAGGTTACTATTAAATGAAGCAGGGAAATGAAATCCAAACCCTCAATAAAGATACATTTGGCATGGCCATCGAGTTTCCCAGAGCTCTTTAATAAAGGGACAGCAAACCTGCTGAGTCAGGAGCTCCTAGCTCTTGCCTCAGGACCTGGAGATTGGACCTGAAGAATCAGGTCATCTGGTGAAAAACTGGAGAGTTTTCCCTTATTCTGTTTCACGTGGGCTCAGAAATCTAAAGTTGGTTTATTTGTCATTCAGTGAGAGGGATACTGGACACCTCCATTCAAGACTGTGTAGTCATCACAGGTATGTCTCACCAAGATGCACTGATGTAGTCAATCCAGTGTAATTCATCAATAATTCAGTAATCATTTACTGAGTATCTGTTTTGTATATGGGGGCAGGTAGGTGACACGGTGGGTAGAGTGCTGAGTCTAGAGTCATCTTTCTGAATTTAAATCTGACCTTAGACCCTTGCTAACTACAGTCTCTAGAAAAGTCACTTAACTCTGTTTACCTCAGTTTCCTCATCTGTAAAATGAGATGGAGAAGGAAATGGCAAACCACTTTGCCAGAAAACCCCGAATTGGGACACAAAGAGTCAGACATAATTAAAAATGACTGGACAAATGTATAAGGTACTGTGTTAAGAATTGAGAAGAGGGAGAGGGAATAAGTATTTATTAATTGCCTACTAGATGCCAGACACTGTGCTTAGTACTTTATAATATAATATGGCAACCCTGGGAAGTGGGTGTTACTATTGTCCTCATTTTGTCACAGAAGAAACTGAGGTATACAGTGGTTAAGTGACTTGCTCGGGGTCACACAGTAAGTATCTGAAGTGGGATTTGATGTTAGGTCTTTCTGACTCCAGGCTCATTGCTCTATCCATGGTGCCACCTAGTATTGGGGAGAAAAAAGGAAAAACAACAATTCCTTTCCTTGAGGAACTTTTTCTGAATTGCAACTTCTTAACAGAGCCCAACACTACTATTATCCTAGGTCAATTCATAAGGACGGAAATTTTGAGCTGGAAAAAAACATTAGGGGTCATCTACCCCAACCTCCTCATTTTATATCTGATAAAACTGAGGTATAGGATGGTTAATTAATTTAACCAAGTTCAAATAGATGATAGGTAGAAGAGTCAGGATTGGAGTTCCCATGCTTTAAGCTTCAGGTGCAGCACACTTTTCACTACACCATCCTGTCTTCTTCTTGGATTTTTTTCTACCTTGATTCTTCTCTTGTGGGATGCTTTCCCCTTCTTGACAAATTTTATAGCACTTTAAGCCTTACCAAGTGCTTTTCTCACAGGTAGATCTTTTAAGTGTTACTGTCCCCATTTCACAGATGAGGAAATTGAGGCTCTGAGAAATAAATTGACTTGTCTATGGTCATGCATCTAAAGCCAAAACTGAGTTTCAAATTCATTAACTCTGGCTATATAGGTCCATTGTTCTTCCTAGTACAACATGCTGCCTCTTTCTCAATCATCTATAACACTGTTCAACTAATCAGCCATAATAATGTTCAATCAGTTATGCACAATAATATTTTACCTTTCCTATGTAAAATGAAAGAAATGAGGCAATAGCCGAAGGGGATCTGCTTTTGGCTGATTCCAGTCATGGGAGTGGGTTTGCACAGAACTCTCACTCCTGGTTCTCATGGTGACAAATGACTCACATAACTACAATGAGATTTTGGAAATGGCCCCAGTCTAGGAGGTGGAACATTTGGCTTCTAGTGAAACTTCTGCCTTTGATTGTGTGACCTTGGAAAAGTCATTTAGTTTACTCAACTGTAAAGTAAGACCGGTGAATTTGATAAGCCGCCTCAGTTCTGCCATTCTCTCATTCTCTGACATGGTAAGGTTAGCAGTAATGCCTATGGGCATGAGACAGAATAAATATAACTAGTTAGATAAGTTTGAACCCAAGACCTTAAACTTTTTTGGTTTTGCATCCTAGTGTATATTGAACTAATCTGCCTTAGTGAAAACATTTCTCTTCTTGTCTAAAGTGAGTAGAATCCAACCTTGACTCAGAGGATCTACTTGAGAATGCCATCTCTATCAGGACGCTGTACTCTTTGAATCATTTGTCCTTGTACTGCTCTGTGCCTCAGTTTCCCCCTTGTCTCTTGTTATCCCTCTGAAGTGCTGGGAGGATTCTTTAAATAGTTGCAAGGAGCTTGAAGTTCTGTGTAGAGAGGCTCTCTATAAATATCATGCATTTATAATTAGCTTTAGTATCAACATATTTCTTGGTGTGGAGGATGAAAACATTGGCAGGTGGTAGGGAGTCAAATAGAAGTGCACTCTGGGTTTGTAAACAGGTGTCTGAGAAGTGACTTCTCCTAATGACCTGGAAGGGTCAGGTTTGGAAGGGCAATTGTTATTTATTTATTCATTTTTTAAACCCTTACCTTTTGTCTAGTAACAACTCTAAGGCAGGCTAGGACTGGGTAAATGGAGTTCAGTGAATTGCCCAGGGTCACATAGATCCAAACCTGGGGCTTCCCAACTGCAGGCCTGGCATTCTTTCCACTGTGCCATCCATCTGCCCCTTGGGAGGGCAACCAATCACAGTTCCAAAGAGAGAGCCAAGAGCTTACATTTCCCAAGGGAGAGGAACATGCATTTCTTTTCAATAGCTGGGAACCCGTGGTCCATTTCTGAGTCAGTCAGTCAGTCACTTAAGCATTTATTAAATATTTACTCTATTGCTGGCACTGTGCCAAGCACTGGAAATACCAAAAAAAATAAGTCAAAAGACTGACACGGCTCTCAAGGAGCTCATAATCTAATGGGGAAGAAAACATGCACACAATTATATACAAATAGAACGTAGAATAGATAAGTTAAAATAATCAGCAGAGAGAAGGCATTAATTTTAAGGAGATAAAGAAGAGATGCCCACAGAAGGTAAAAATGGAGTTGGAACTTGAAGGAAGTCAAGAAGCTGAGAAGTGGAGATGAACAGGGAGAGGCAGCCTGATATTAGCTGTTTTGTGAAAGGGAACCAGCAGCACATTTTCGTTCATGCATCTAAATGCTGGACAATTCCTTAGAAAAGGGATCTGCTGCTTTTGTTAGGGAATCTATGCCTTCTCTTCCTTGCTTATACTTAAGACACCTTTGTGTAGATTAGAGGGTCTATCTACTTTGGTCAAATGAAAGGATTTGTAGGAAGTAGCAGGATACAGTTCAAAGATAAAAGAAAAGGACATTTCTCATTTTTTTGCCATTAACTATCTGTGAGATAATTCCCCTTTCTGGTTTTCTTATCTGTAGAAAGAAGACTCTTTCTAGTCTAAGATGTTATCGCTGCTATTAGTGTCCATAAATAGGCATTTTCAAAAAATAAAAAAAAGAAAAGAAAAAAGAATCTGGCAGGGCAGTTAGTTAGGAAGGTAAGGTGGAAAAGAGTGCTAGGCCTGGAGGTAGAAGATTCTGGATTCAAATCTGGCCTCAGATGCTTCCTAGCTATGTGGCAAGTCTCTTAATCCCCATGGCCTACCTCTTATCACTTCTGCCTTAGAACTGATTCTTAGTATCAATTTTTAAGACAGAATGTAAGGGTTTAAAAAAAAAGAAAAAGAATCTGTCTAAAACGGATTAAGTAGTCAATTACTAGATTAGATGGTCTATGGAAACCTCTGATAGACTGAAGACCATGTTTCTCAGAAATGTGAAATGCTAGATAGTTTTTACCAGTTTTACCTTCCCTAAGCTGTCTGTCCTACAAGACCATCTTCTACAATGATCATAGGATTTAGAGCTGGAAAGGATCTTAGATCTCTTCCAGTGCTCTCTTTTTTATGGATAAGGAAACTGTTGTCCAGAGAAGGGAAATGATTTGTCCACAATCACCCAAATAGTAAGTAGAAGAAACAGGATTTAAAGCCATGCCTTTCAAGCCCAAACTCAGGAATTTTTTTACAGTATCATGCTGCTCAACAAAGGCTACTGAACTCATTGGCTTATTCTGGAGATAGTGCCTAGAAAACATTCAGGCTATATAAAATAGAGTGAAATGAGTAGGACCAGGAGAAAATTGTGCACAGAAACGGAAACATTGTGGCATGATCAAATGTAATAGATTTTGCTACTAATAGCAATGCAGTGATCCAGGACAATCCAGAGGGGCTTGTGAGAAAGAATGCTATCCACATCCAGAGAAAGAACTGTGGAAGTAGAAATGCAGAAGAAAAACATATGACATCACATGGTTACTTGGGTATATGATTGGCGTTTTGGCTATAAAAATCACTCTATTACAAAAATGAATAGTATGGAAATAGGTTTTGAGCAATAATACATGAATAACCCAGTGGAATTGCTCATCAGCTCTGGGAGTGGGGAGAGAAAAGGGAAGGGGGACAACACAAATCATATAACCATGGGGAAAACATTCTAAATCAATCAATCAATCAATTTAATTATAAAGCTATATAAAAGTAAATTGGTATTATCATTATCATTATTATTATTTGTTAGATACTTTTAGAACTGGAAGGTGCTTAAACATTATTTCATACAGTAGTTCTCAGTATAGTTTGGGTACTACTATGGGTACCTGAGATGTTTTCAAGGATTTCAGATGTCAAAATATATATTTTTGAACTTTTACTTTCTGTCTTAGTAACAACTCTAAGATAGAAAGGCAAGGGTTAGGCAAATAGGGTTAAGTGACTTGCCTAGGGCCACGCAGGAAGTCTGAAGACAGACTTGAACCCTTGTCTTCCTTTCCCCAGGCTCAGTGCTCTATCCATGGTGCCACTCTAGCTCCCTCAAATATATATAATACATTGCTGTTCAGTCATTTCAATCATGCCCAGCTCTTTGTGACTTCATTTGGGATTTTCTTGGCAAAGATATTGAAGTGACTTATTATTTCCTTCTCCAGCTCATTTTATAGATGAGGAAACTGAGGCAAACAGTATTAAATGATTTGTCCAGGATCACACAGCTAAGTGCCTGAAATCAGATTTGAATTCAGGAAGATGAGTTTTCTTGACTCCAAGCCCAGGACTCTATACACTGTCACCTACCTGCCCACTCAAAATATTTTTTAAAAGATATTTTTAACACAAAGTATCTTATTAAATTAAGGTATTTTAATTTTTATTCAGTAAATATAAATAGAAACCATACAAACAAAAGCTCTTTGGGGTCATACATTTTAAAGAATATAAAGTTTTTCTGAAACCAAAAAGTCTGAGAACCTCTGATCTAACCTAAATTCTTCATTTTGCAGATGAAACTGAGATCCAGAGAGTTAATGTGACTTGCTCTAAATTACACAGGTAATTAGTAGCAAAATTGAAAAGATAACCCAAGTCTTACTCTTAGCCCTGTGGATTTTTTCCATCATTTCACCCTACCTCAAAGTTAAAAAACAATTAAGATGGGTATTAGACATGGGTGATGTGCCAACTCACTTGATCACTTGGTATGATTTCTGACTTTGGGAAGGGCCATGAGAGAAATAGTAAACAGGAATTTGAACCCAGATCTTCTGATTCTATGTTCTAATGATCTTTCTTCTGCCACATGGTATCTATACTGGCTGATGCCTGCAATCCCATGATTACAAATTCATATTTGAGACCTAAAGCTTTGATCTTAATTCATACGCAAATCCCTTTGGGAGAAGCAAACTATTGACAGCATTTAGTATGAATAAATTTCAGATGGTTCCTATAGATCTGAAGCAGAGTTTGATCACTGAGTAGTATTAAAATTAACATTCTCTGGAGGCTTTATCTTAATTTTTAATTATTTATTAAATAATAAAAAGTTGTCCAGAGGAAACAAAGGTACCAGCCATGTGTGGCCTGCTGCCTTCCTTCTCCTTCAGAGAGCAGGCCTATACATACCCACTCACTCTAGATTCCCAGGAAAAAAAGCCTCCCATTTCTTCTTGGCATTCCAATTTATGCTCTTTGCAACATCCCTTCCCAAAGCCCCTTTGATTGGAGGTCTCTGACCTCACTCTGATCAAGAAACAAAGGACTTCAGGACCCCAGAAGTCAGGAGACCTTTAGAATGGCTGCATAGTGGTGATGTCCACCCCTCTCCATTCCACTAGCTTTTCTCTTCCCCACTATCTTAAGAAAGCTGAATCTCCATTTTTATTCAATAAGAGAGTGGGGGGAGGGAAGAAGCTAGCTGTAGCTTCAATCTTAAGATTTTTCCTTTAAAATCCAAAGGATGTCTTGGGGTGTCAAAGAAAGGGGTACAGGCTAGTGTTAAATTTTCCACAGTAGGGAAGAGTAGGAAGTAAGGGAATCAAGCATGTCAGAAAGTTAAGAAAGCAGGATATACAAATGATGTGGAAAAGAGAGAACAAAGTAGACAAATTTTTGTCTACTTACTGATTTTTTTTCCTCAAATCTAGTGTCTGAGAAGTAATGGGGTGTAGATGGCCAGTGTAAAATTTAAACTAGAACTGGTTAATTATTGATTGAGAATGATATCTAATCAGTGTAGCTTATCAGAATCGATGTGTGAATCAAATTTATACTTGATAGTAGAGACTTTGATAAATAGATTCAAATGAGCTTCTACTAGGTAAATTTGTGTCTGACTTCCCTATTCTTATGGGCTATAGTCCAACCAAAAAACTTCTAATCTGTGAATTTGGTTGACCAAGAAGGGAGATGAGTCAGTCTGGTTAAAGGATGTTTGCCCAGGAATGTGAGTCAATTTGGTGATGAGCTATGTTTATCATAGGATGTTCCAGAGGATTTTAATCAACCCTGTGTTTTTTCCAGTTGCCTTAGGTTATGGAAGGGTTATAGAAATCCTCATTATGAATCAAGCCAAGCATGGCTCACCCTCCATTTTTCAGTCAGACCAATCACAGTTGCAGATGTAATTTGCATCAATGGGCTATTTTTCCTATATAATCTGCTACTTGTTCTACTGTATAAAAGAGCTATTATGATTGTCAAATACATCCTTAATGACTGAGGAATCTTGGATTTTTTTTGATTGGTATCTGCTAACTATGTTCTTACTTGTGGCTCCAAGAAGCTATAGGTAAAACCATCTTATCAGTCAGGATAAACCAGATGAAGGGTAACCAATAGGTTTCAGTCTCATCAGTGACGTAGGAGGATATCTACCCCAAGCATGTGGCTTCCTCTCGTAGAATGGGCAGAGAGAACAATTTGTTCTAATAATCATGAAGGCAACTGAAGCAGGTACTGTGGAACCTTTAAAGCTTGGTCAGACATTGAAGGTACCATGGTTATCCATTGTATCCTGGGCCATTGTCAGTCATCCTGACTTTTGTCTTGCCACTGGACTTTGATGCCACTAGAAAAGACAGTGAGGCAGATGACTTTGTGCGACTCTGTTTCAGTTAAATCTAAGTCATGCTTGAGTCAGACTTTACTTTGAAAATAAAGGACAAACAATAGCAACATCTGGTAGCCATACTGGAGAGTGAACCAAATTCTCTTTGTCTACCAATCAGCAACTTTTAAGTTAATCAATAAAAACTTAAATACTCTTACTTAGTACCTTACCAGTCACTAAGTATGAGAGTTCACAAGTCACTTGCTAGAGTGGGTGACAACTCCAGAGGCCACTGCCCCTCTCCTGGGCAGCGCTAGGCAAATTGAAAGACTGCGATTGGTTACTATAAAGTGGGGAAAGGGACAGGAAGTGATATGGGAAAAGGACTATAAAAAGTCCTGAACTTCCTGTCTAAGGGACTTCTCCTTTGAACTTCTTCTCCTCTGGAGTTTGTTTTTGGATTCTTGCTGTGTTGGTGAGCTGAACTGGAGGAGGAGACTTTTTTCCTGCATCCTGCATTGGTTTTCTGGGCAAGTAGCTGGCCTTCCTTTCTTGACTTTTGGAGAGATTGGTTCTGGCGATTCCTTCCTTGGCTTTGGAGGAGGCTGCATTGGTGGAACTGTGGCTGAGACACCACCTGGACTTCTGGCTGAAGATTACCAGGAAAATTCTTGTGGAGACAGAGTCTTGGGGAAGCCCTGCTGGGGCTGAGCCTGGCTTCTCAGGAGAAGGACTGATAGGCTTATTAGAATCCGTCTCTTTATCTACATTTTTTCACTTTCACTCTTTCCACCTCTTTGTAAATAAAACTTAAGCTGTAATATTTTTAAATTGGTGATCACAATGTTACTTTAGAACTTTCATATTAACATAAAAACCTAAATTTAAATTCTTACAATACTAACAAATTGATCATATTTGGACCACTTTGCCTCAGTTTCTTTTTATCAAAGACATTTCTTGTGACAGTAGCAAGGTGGGGCAGAGGACAAAGTACTAGATCTGGAGTCAGACAAGTCTTGAGTTCAAATCCTGTCTCAGATACTTAACTAGCTGGGGGAACCAGGGTAAGTCACTTAATCTCAGTTTCCTCATATGTAAAATGGGGAGAATAATAGCACTTCCCTTCCAAGATTATTGTGAAGATCAAAGAAGGGTAGTATTTGTAAACTGCTTTGTAAACCTTAAAGTCCTATTGTACTTTATTAGAGAAAGCTAAAAGATGCTAGATTCAAGTCTTGCCTCTCACACTTAAACACCAACTGATCCAGGGTGAGTCATTGTACCTTTTGGTGTTCCAGGCAATCCTGTAATTCTATTAGTTGCAAAGAGAATGTGGATATGTATTGCCAGAGGAAGTTTCCTCATATGGGAGTTATCTATATCAATAAAATCACAGGTTTAGGTAGTCTCTTTGGTACCAAGTACCTAGTAGATATTCATCCTTGAATATATGTGTTCGTGGAGGTATCTGGGTAAGTATGTCTGAGGGCAGGAATTATGTCCCCTGCTCTCTGCAAATCAAAGAACTGTAGGAATCAAATAGAAAACTGAGTACCTGCTATCACAGAATTTACTTGAAGTGTAGGGGGAGAGACCATAACAAAAGTATATCTTATGAAGACTTAAGAAAATTTATAAGTGCAAGCACAATGCATATTTCAATAGATTTTTATTGACATCTTTTTTTACATAATCTTCATTTCCAAATATATCTCTCCTACCCATAAAGAGATTTCTTATGACAAAAAACTTTAAAAAGAAAGAGGAAAAGAATATGTCTAACAGCATATGTAATATTCCATACCTACAGCCTTCCTCTCTACAAAGAAGGAGAGAATCACATTTCTTTAACTTTTTTTCCAGATCCAAGCTTGGTCATTGTTTCCTTATAATTGTTTTTACAACATTGTAATTATTGCATTATTATCTCAGTACTACATAGGATTAGAGGTCAATAGATTTAGGGCTCAAAGTAACCTTCCTCATTTTACAAGTGAGAAAATTGAGACACAATGACTTGCTCTGGGTCACACAACATTTGGTCTTTAAATAAGTACTAAGGAAAGATTATAACCCAGATCTTCCTGGCTCAGTGACCCTGTCCAATATACCCCATTGTCACTCTGCATCTGTATGTCTTCCTATGCTTCTCTGAATTCTTCAGATTTGTTACTTCTAATGGCATAGTAATATTTGGTTACATTATTAGATTATAATTTTTTTATTCATTCCCAATAACTTCCCAGACATGTACAATTTAATGGCACTTGGATGTAAAGGAGATTCTCAGTAAAGATGGAATCAGAGAGAAGAAGAATTAATATGAAAAAGCTTCCTGGAGATGGAAAATTTGGATGTCTTAGTTTAATGATTTTATTCTCTTAACATTATTTCCTTTCAGCTGTTTTTTGGTTATCCAACTCTTTATGACTCCATTTGGCATTTTCTTAGCAAAGATACTGGAGTGGTTTGCCATTTCCTTCTCTAGATCATTTTACAGATGAGGAAACTAAGGCAAATAGGGTTAAGTGACTTGCCTAAGGTCATACCTGAAGTTCCTGAAGACAAATTTCAGTTCAGGAAAATGAGTCTTCCTGACTCCAGTCTCAGCACTCTACACTGTACCATGTAGCTGCCCAACATTATTCTCTATGTAGATCCAATTACATCAATGTTGCCAATTCAGGGTACTAAGTTTCTAGAGGTCAGGGACCATCTGTGGAATGCTCTCTGTCTAACTCAGGGTGCTGTGATAAAAAAAAGTGCTGGATAAGTGAAATGTTATGGTAGACAGAAGTATTAGACTGGAAATGAGGAAACCCAGTAACTTCAGACAACTCTCTGCAGTTCCATTTCCTCATCTATCAAATGAGGGAGTTGGGATAGATGATTGACACCAGTGATGGCAAACCTATGGCATGGGTGCCAAAGATGGCATTCAGAGAGCTCTCTGTGGGCACATAGCCGCCTCCCCCTCCAAGAGTTCCTTACTAGAAAGGCAGAGGGACTGTGGCAGAGTTGCTCCCTTTCCCCTCTCCACCATGCCTGATGACATTTTTTCACATCACCCACTCCTCTGCCCAGAAGCTCAATGGGAGTGCACACGGGGTAAGGTGGGTGCCTCACAGGTGACAGAGCTGAAGAGGAGTGGAATTCTTGGGTCATCCCCTTCTCTTCTCTGTACTAGCTGAGGACATTACTCACTTCACCCATCCCTCTGCCCAGCAGCCCAATGGGAGTGCTTCCTCCCACCCCTGTGTAGGGTAAGGTGGGGCAAGACATGCCCAACACTCAGTGAAGGGGAGGAACACTACTCACAGTCTCTGGGGGCAGTGTGGGCACAACACATGGTCCAGGGGATTGGGGGGGCAGGGCCTGGCACTCCATCTCAAAAAGGCTCACCATCACCAATCTACATAGTCCCTTCCCATTCTAGCATCTTAGACTCGACCTGTGATTTCATGGGCATGGTGGTCTCCTGGATGAGGAAATTCCTTCATTGAATGCAAATAGGTATCTTCTAGCTAGTATTTATATAGCATCTCAAGGTTTACAAAGCACTTTACCAATATTATCTTATTTGAAACTCAGAACAATGATGGAAGGTAGGTGTGATTAATCCCATATTATTAAAGAGGTAACTAAGACAGATAGAAGTTAAGTGATTTGCCCAGGGTCACAAATCTACCATCTGAGGTCAGATTTGACGTCATATCTCCTGAGTCCAAATCTAGCACTCTATCCATTATGACCTATCTGTTCTAGCGTCTACAGTTTTAAAGAGTTGTCTAGAGTTCTAAGCAGTCAAATTGACTTGTCCAGGGTCATACAGTCAGTTAAGAACAAAGATGAGTCTTAAACCTAGATCATTGTGTCTTCTGTGCTAGCTCTCTATCTATTGTACCACAATGCCTTTCCATTACATCCTTTAAATTTATGAAATACATTTTGAAGAAGAGATGATGAATGAATATAATCAGAGCCCCAAAGCCCATTGGCATGTGATTTCTCTTCATTGGTAGAAATCAATGCTCCACACCTACATGAAGGTCAAGGTGGAGTTGGGAAAGAGAAGAGATTGAGTTTTTTTAGGTTCTTGGATTTTTTTGAGTCATTTTAAGCTTTCCAGTCTTTTCTGGATCCTAGTTCTGAGAGAAAAGATGGATAATGCCAACCTCCCTTCAGATTGCTGAATGGAGAAAAAGGCTAGAAAAGGGCCAACATAAGAGGAGCTGGCAATCTCCATCATGCTCCTATTCTCAGCTTGCTGCATTAGAAATTTCAGAGAATTTCCCCCTTGGGTGAAATCTGAGACTCTCTTGGTTGAGCTGAGTTATCTTGCTCCCAATGGGAGAGCTTCTCCTGTATTGTCTGGTGTAAATCCTCCTATAAATACTTTCCCTGATTTTTTATCGACTTGGATAAAATGGGTTTCTTTGCTATTTGCTCTGTGTGTCTTCATTGTGAAACTAGTATTTGGTGAGAAGGGAGTCGAGCCTTTTCTGGTTAAGAAATAGCAATCAGGAGTTGAGCCTGAACCTGAAAATGACATCCTCTAAAGTAACAACATTTAAGTAAGCAGATAGAAATCATTATAGCCCTTATACCTCTTCTCTCTGAGCCAGCCTCTGACTCCCAACCTCATGATTTCTCTCTTGACAGGAATTAGAGTCCCTTGAAGAAAAGTGGAGGGAGGGAATGCTAGAGATCTCTCTATTCTTGTCTCCCTGTGAACCACACATACAACAATAGATCCATGCTACATGTAGGGGCAATCTCATTATATTAGCTTTTGGGGAAAAAGGGACCTAAATTGACAAGAAAGGGATCTTGCAGTCTAGGGCAAAAGCTGAAAGGCAAAGTTTACCTCCTCCTTCTCCACAAGAATTTCACAAAGGTGTATGGTATTTGGCTAAGGACTCAAAGAAGAAATATTACTCAGAGTGTACTGACTCCCCACTATTCTTAGCAGACTTTTCAAGTGACTGTTGCTCAAACTGTACTGTCTTTGGTAAATTCCTGGGTGTCAGACTCTCTAGCTTCACTTGTAGCTTTCTTGTTGGGGAAGGGTTTGTTGCTCATTAATGCTCTAGTGTCAGTCAAGTCTGGATCTTTTGGGCATTCATTTCTCACCCTTGCTGTGTTCTGGATCACGTCAGTTCATTTTTTTTTATCCTCATTACCTAATCTTTTAAAACTTAGAATTTCAGATCTGAAAGACCTCTTAGAGATCATAGAGACCAATGACCTCATTTTACATATGAGGGAAGTGAGGCCACTGAGAAGATCTTACCCAAAGACGGATTATGGCAGAGCCAGGACTAGAACCCAGGTCTTTTGCTTCTTAATTCAGTACCTTTTCTACTATGCTGTGCTGGAATCTGAAACTAAAGAGAGACCCCAAAGCAAATGAGCAAATGATACAATCAAGCAAGAATTCTTAATCTTTTTTGTGTGACATGGACTTGTATAATCTGGTGAAATTTATGGGCCCCTTTTTAGAATAATGTTCTTAATTGCATAAAATCAAATACACAGGATTATGAAGGAAGCCAATTATATTGAAAAACAGTTATCTGTATCTCTATAAAATCTATGCTAAATATTAAATATGTGGTGGATTTAATTAATATTACCTACATATGTATCTCTATGTATCTACCATCTATGTATGTATTTATGTATCTGCCTGTCTACTTATCTATCTAGCTATCATCTACCTATCTAAATAACATGGTTCAGATCCCAGGTTAAGAATTCCTGAGTAGTGTAGTGGGTCCTGAATTTGGAGCCAAAACTTTTGAGTTTGAATACTAGACTTGCTATTGTCATAAATAAAAATTAATCTTGGATACTTGAAACTAAATTAATAAATTAGTAAAGAGAAAGAAAGCTAGAAATAAGGTTTCCAGTCTTTCTAACTTAAGGTAAAATACTTTCCTGGATTCCAGCCTAGCACAGTTCCCTAGCCAACCCTCCCTCTCCCCCACATTTGCCAGAGATGGCAAGATAAAATAAGCGCCAACTGGACGACTCAGAGAAAGAGCAAGCCCAAAGAGAGAGATAGTGCCTTGGAGAGCTTCCCATGCTGGCATTTCAAACCTCCCTCTTAGCCCCTTCCCCACATTCTTTCAGATCCTTTGATTGTCCCATGGCCTTTGTATGTCATATTTCTTGGCTTCCTAGCCTCTGACACGTGACTCTGTGACTCCTCTGCCCATCTACTGGGGTGAGTCTTCCAGGACTTGGGCTGGGGGAGGTCCTCTAGATATTTAATCCACACACTATACATTATCTTTGTCACCTTGGATTGGTCATTTAACTTTTCTGGGCTTTAGGTTCCTTACCTGGAAAGTGATTTGACTAAATGGCCCCAGAAGTGGCCCTCAAATTCTCTTCTGGGTCTAAACTTAGGATCCTATTTTGTCTGAGGCTCTGTTTCCTTAGCTGTAAGATTCAGAAGTTGAAATACGCGATCTCTAGGGTCCCTAATGTCCCTCCTGTGTAGTCAGAATGTTGTACCTGAGGACTACGTTCCCCAGAATTCCTCCAGTATTTCCCAGAATTCCTTTCCTTTTTATCCCCAAGTTACATGCTTATGTTGTTTGTATGTAGTTGTGTGTAAGCCTGCCCTGACTCTCTCTTCTCTGGAGGCTCTGAGCTCTTCTCTTCTGCATGTATAGTCTGGGGAAATATCTTTCTTTACTGAAGTTTTGCTTCCCTTACTTCAAGTTATTATTAATAAACTCTATAAAATATAATACTTGGAGTATTTGGATATTGATTTTTAATCTTACACTTAGCTCTAATTTCCAGTAAATTTTTTTGGGAGGTAATTAGGTGTAAGTTAAAAGAACCCTGAATTTGGAGTAAGAAGTCCTGGGCTCAGCTCCTGATTCTGTGGCTAACTACCTATGCCTCTCTGGGAAAACCATTTCTCTAAGCTGTGACTCAGTTTCCAGATCTATAAAATAAAGAGTTGCAATTATATCTAAGATTCCTTCTAACTCTAAGAGCTATGGCAGGGGTATGATGGCAAATATTTAACAATTGGTACTCTGAAAACAAAAAAGTACAGGACACACTGTTAAGTTTCATCTGCATTATCAACAGTTTCTCCATTGCTTTCTTGTCTAGACAATCAACAAAGTAATAAATCGAGAACTGATTTGCAGCTTTTACATGTAGGTTAAATCCATCCCTGCCTGTCCACGCTGTGCTACTGTTGTCTCTCTCCTAAGCTCACCATGAAGATTCACAAAAGTGCTGGAGGCATTCCTTCATATCTCCTGACATTAGGAGGTTACCAGTGGAGTACTCAGGCTATCTCTGTGCCATCCCTTGCCACACCACTAGTAGGGAAAAACATGAGTTGGTGTGGTGGGGAGGGGAAGAGAAACAGGAATAACTATTTTTTAGTTATTAAAAAAACCCTTATCTTTTGTCTTAGAATAAATCCTGATTCAGAAAGCCAGCTTCAGCTCCAAATCCCAGATGTGTGCTTGATTGAATCCTTGATTTGCTCCCTTCCAACTCTTACAAATATCAATTCTAAGGCAAAAGATTGGGAAAGGCTAGGCAACTGGGGTTGTGACTTGTCCAGGGTCACACAGTTAGGAAGTATCTGAGGTCAGATTTGAACTCAGGACCTTTCGTCAACTAGCTGCCTCTGGAATAACTATGCCTTTAATGTGAATGACCTTAGAAACATGGTTTTCTGGCTAGCAGATCTAGTCTGCTGCCTCCATGCACAGTAGTACTGAATATAACTCTGCTTTGAGAACTACTCCAAGATCTCCTTGGAGACTTAAAGTTTCCTAAAGGTCTCCAGGAAAGGAGGTGCCACAAAGCTCCTGAGTGACTCATTAAAGCAATATAGAATTCTTCCACTGTAGCAAGGAAGTGTATCCCCTTGTGTTTCATCTGTTTCCCATATTTTAGTGTATTTCTGGTTTTATACAGAATAGCTGGTCCATATGCCAGAAGGAAACTGAGTCAAATCTTGGTAACACGACCTTCTCATGGAATCCTTCCTACAGCAAAAAAAAAAAAAAAAAATAAAATAAAATAAAATAAAAATCCTTCCTACGACTGTTCTCTCTCTTCCATTTTTTCTAATGCTCAGTTCTCCTTTCTGTTCCCAGCAAACTGGTATCAGACGCTGAATCCCCTAATTCAGACCAATCAACTGGTTCTTTTCACTGGTTCCTCCCAGTCTCCTTTCCATACCACTGTCCTTGGTACATAGCTTGCTTGTGTCACTTAAGGACTGCTGGGGCAGATTGCAGGTGAACGTGGTGACTGAGCCACTCCTCTGATAGTTCATTACGGACCTCCCCCTATGTCCCCTCACTTATCTGGGCCACGCTGGGGCCACTGTCCTCCTCCTTTTATTCCTCAGAGTTAAACTCAGCTCAGTGACTAATTTGAACTTCCATGGTCTCCCTCAACTTCCTACCAGCCCCCATGCCACCCCCTTCCCTTTTGCAGAGCCTCAAGTCTCATGCCTAATCTGTCATTACAGAGAAACCTGTCTCCGAACCTCAGCTCCTAGGAGAAGCAAAGCCGTGGGTGGGGCAAATGGGCTAATTATAATCTTGGAAGGTTCGCGCCTCAGGCTGAGCAGCCCAGCAGTTCCTACTCTGGGAACTGGGTTTGAGCAGGCAATGAGCTCCCACCCAGCTCCCACCCACTTACCTTCTGGGGGCGAGCCTGGGGCCTTCCCTCACATGGTGCTCAGAGCCAGTGAGGGTGGTGGGGAATCTAAATACATGCGGGACAATCTTGGAGCAAAGTCCTTGGGGGCATAGGAGAGGGAAAGGGAGGGGAGAGCTAGTGATCAGATTAGCCACCCAGAATTTGAGATTGGTGGAGTTGTCCTTCCCTAGAGCAGACATATTTATTCTCTCTCCCTCCCTCCCTCCCTCCCTCCCTCTCTCTCTCTTTCTCTTTCTTTCTTTCTTTCTTTCTTTCTTTCTTTCTTTCTTTCTTTCTTTCTTTCTTTCTTTCTTTCTTTCTTTCTTTCTTCTTTTTTGTCATAGTCCTCTTTGGCAATGTGTAAAGCCTATGGACCACTATTCAGAATAATGTGTATCCAAAAAAAATTATAATGGAAGGAAATGCTAAATTTCAGTTAGAGGTTATTGCAAATAAAGTTGTATTTTTCTCTCCAGTCAAGTTCATGGACTCCCTGAAATCTATCTATTAACCTCTTGTATATCTGCTCTCCAGCTTAATTACCTATGCAGAAATTTTGGAGCCCTTGAGGGTCTTTTGGTCTTTTTGGTAAAAGATACAAGCCACATCTGCAGAGTTCCTCTTTTCTACTTATCTGGTTGAAACACTTGGAGATTTGGCATGATAAGTAAATGGAAGATGTAGCTAGGACCAATGGATTTAAGTGACAAAGGGGTAGGCAGGGAGCAGAGAGCTCAGCTGTTGCAGAATGGCCAGCCTTATGAGAGTGATTTCCATGTCTATTGAAGTGTTCATGCAGAAACTGGGTGACTCCATGGAACTGATGTGGTAAAAGTATTCCTCATATCATGGAAGGGCTGAGAAGACTTCTCAGGTTTATTCTAACTCTGAGAGAATGAAATAGTCCACAATTTGCCATCAACCTACACAGATTATTGTTTTAGGACCACAGGGGACAAAGAGGCTATTTAGTTCCAACCCCTCATTTTCCAGATCAGGAAAGTGATGCTTTGAGAGATTAAATAGAGGGAGAAGTCAAGATAACAGGGTAGAGGCAAGGGACTTACTCGACTTCTCCCCAATTTTATTCTAAAAAAAACCCATTAGAATAATGCTTCAAAATGAATTCTGCAGCAGCAGAACCAACAAAATGATGAGATGAAACAATTTCTTATTCCAAAACAACTTAGAAAGTTGGGAGGAAAGGTCTGTCTCCTAGGGGCGAGAGAGGAGTGCAGTTCAGCACAGGTAATACTCTCACAAACCAGTAGCAGGTCTTGGGGATAACTGAATCAGTGATTGTTGTTTCTGGAGCTTTCATCTCATATTATGACATATATGACAGAAAGTAAGGAGACTGAACTAGTCAGAAGGAAATTACAGGGGACCCTTTGTTGGCACTGGGAACAGAACTCTGTTGCATTGCCCAAATGAAGTTCTGGGTTCACTCCTGGGACAAGGAGAAGCACTAGCAAGAGTGGAAACCCTGGTTATAGTGCTAGGGTAGAAAAGAGTGATTATAGCCTCTCACAGGCCAGGAGGACAGTGAGCACACTTCTCTTTAGATCGTATCACATTGGAAGAATTGAAAACTTATAGACCAAAAAAACTAGCTTTGAAAACAGCACCTCGAAAACTCTGAAGTTTGGGACAATGTTTCTCTACCCCAAGAATAGAACCCAATTTAACATAAAATTTAACATTTAAAAATAGAGGGGAAAAAAACAAGCAAAAAACAGAAAAGAACCTGACCATAGAAAGTTACTATGAGGACAGGGAAGAATCCAATACACACTCAAGGCAATGAAACCAAAGCATCTGCATGCAAAGTTTCAAAGAAAAATGTATGAGTACTATTCTCATATCTACAACGAGTGCTTGAAAATGGTTTGTGCCCAAGGTTAACTCAGCTTTTCAATGGCTAATGCTTCTGACTGGGGCTTTAGTTACTATTATCTTTTATATGACTATTCCTAGGAGAAAGATAGTAATTGTGGAAAATATATCTCCTAGTTTAGCAATACCCCCAGCCCAAAAACATATTACTACCTGATGCAGTGGAGATAAAACATTGGACTTGGAATCTTGAAAACCTTGGTTCAAATTCCTGTCTCAGAAACTTCTTAGTAATTTAACTTTTAACTTTTGTGACCTTAGCCACTTAACGTTTCTTAGTCTGAAGTTTCCTCATCTGTAAAATGGCATTATTACTAGTACTCATGTCATGGAATTGTTATAAGGATCAAATGAAATAACATGTAAAATGTATTGTAAGCTATTTAAATGTTACTTATTACTATGTAGCTAACTAAATAATAGAACTTCTGGATAGATTTTAGCTATAATCCCTTTTCCTTCTTGATGTAGGCCAAACTTTCTTGGTATCATCCATGCTTCCCAATTTGAAATATTGATTTTTGATATCCAGCCTCTGGTTTTTTCCCTACTTGTCTCTCCCTGTTACTCCAGTTCATAGCTGTCAACTATGCAGTGGACAGAGTGCTAGGCTTGGAGTCCAAAGATATCTCCCTGAATTAAAATCAGGCCTCAGATACTAGCTAGTTGTGTGACCCCAGCAAAGACACTTTACTTTACCCTATTTTCCTCAATTTCTTTTTCTACAAAATGTTCTGGAGAAGGAAATGTTAAACAATGCCAGTGTCCTTGCCAAGAGAACCCCAAATGAGGTTAGGAAGAGTTGGACATCACCATAAACAAATTAGGGGAACATAAAAAAAGTGGACTGTTAGACTTATAGATATGGGAAGAATTTATGACAAAACAGGACATTATAAAAATTAAATGGATAATTTTAATCACTTTAAATTAAATTTTTTTGTACAAAGACAATGCAACCAGGATTAGAAGGGCAATAATAAATTTTTGGGAAAAATTATAGCCAGTGTCTCTGAGACAAGCCTCATTTTATAAATATATAGAGAACTGAGTCAAATTCATTACAAAGCTTTGCCCAATTGAAAAATGGTCAAAGGATACAAACAGGCAGTTCTCAGAGGAAGAAGTTAAAATTATCCAGTCATCCCATTGCCTAGCCCTTACCACTCTTCTGCCTTAAAACCAATACATAGTATTGATTCTAAGATGGAAGGTAAGGGTTTTAAAAAAATTATCCAGTCATATGAAAAAAATGCTTCAAGTCACTATTGATTAAAGAAATGTAAATTGAAGTAACACTGAGATACCACCTCACACCTATCAAATTGACTAATATGATCAAAAAGAAAAATGATATATGTTGGAGGGGATGTGGGAAAATTGGGACATTAATATAATATCGGTGGAACTATGAACTCGTACAACCAATTTGGAGAGCAATATGGAACCAGGCTCAAAGATCCATAAAACTATGTGTGTGCCCTTTGACCCAGTAATACCATTACTTATCTGTATCCCAAAGAGATCAAAGATAAGGAAAAAGGATCTATCTGTATCATCATATTTTTAGCAGCTCTTTTTTATAGTGGCAAAGAATTGGAAACCGAGGGATGGCCCATCACTTGGGGAATGGATGAATAAGTTGTGGCATATGGTTGTAATGGAATAGCATTGTGCTATAAGAAATGATGAACAGAATGAGTTCAGAAAAACCTGGAAGGACTCATTTGAACTGATACAAAGTGAAATGAGCAGAGCCAGGAGAATAATATATATATATAGTAACAGAAATATTGTATGACGATCAACTGTGAAGGACTAAACTATTATCATCAAAGCAAGTTTCCAAAACATTCATGTTTTTATTCATTATTTGATTCGTGATAAAAATACCATCCATAGCCAAAGACAGAATTGTTGGAATCTGATTGCAGATCAAAGCATGCCAGCTTCTACTTTATTCCCTTCATGAGACTTTTTTTGTATGTGTGATGTGAGTCTTCCATCATAGAATGAAAAATATGGAAATATATATTATATCATGAAAATACTGATATCCTATATCAGACTATTTACCATCTCAGGGAGGTGGGGAAGGGAAGGAGGGAGAAAACCAGAATCATAGTATGCCAGAAAACAATTGACAAAAATTGTTTCTACATGTAACTAAATGTTTAAATATTATATAAAAAGAGAGAGTTGGACTGGACTGAAATGACGCAACAACAACAGAAACCTATATAAGAGGGGTTCTAGCTATGATCTTTAAGGTCTCTTCCAACACTAACATTTTCCGAATTCTGAATAGAGTTCTATTGAATGGAATTACAGAAGGAGTTTGATGATGAGAAGTTGGGAAGGCTTTAGGGAGTCACTAAGGAAATGAATCCTGTTGGCTTCAGAGAGCAACATTTAAGTGCTATACCTCCTGGGATTGCCCAATAGAGAAGATTCAATCATTTAGAATTATAGGGATTCAAACACAGGTTCTGAGAAGCAATGTGATAAAATGCAAAAAAAAAAAAAAATTAGATTTGGAGTTGGGACCTGAGTTTAAATCGCAGTTCTGCTATTTACTACCTGTGTGAGGTATGGTACATTATTTTGCCTTGCCAGTCTCATTTTCCCCATCTGTATAATGGGGGCAATCAGGGATCCCCCAATTACTGTTATTACATTTGTAAAATGAGGGAATTGCATTAAATGAGCTCTGTAGAGATCTTTGGCTCACCTACTATGGGCTAGACATTTTAGGGTTGCCTAATTAGCATATCAGGATCTGAAAACCCTTTCCATGAACCAATTTTATCTGCTCTATCTGTGTCTTAGTTGTAGGTTAGTTTGATATCAAGCCACAGCCAATGCCTAACTCCTTTGACTAAAGATCTGGAAAAGAAAAGATTACTTGAAACCCATTCTGCCTCCTGTGTGAGCATTTTCTTATGGCTAAACTCTGGTGCCACTTGAGGGTAACCCAGGCTAGTGGTATCTCCTCCCTTGAACGAGCTGTTTAGGGTCATAAGTCAGTGGTAAATAAAACTGCTGCCTTGACCCATTTCCTCAAGTTTTTGCCACTTCCTAAGTGCCTCATAGAAATTGTTCTTCACATACCTTGACCTCTGTCACTGAGTCAGGAACTTCTTTCCCTCTAACCTCCTAAGAGTTTGTAGGGGGCGAGTCCACTAATCCAGCTCCCTTTAGGTCTAAATTTGGGGTTCTTTGATTCCAAATCTATCCTTCTTTCCATTATGTGACATCCATAAGTGTAAATATTAAAATTACCCACAGATTCCTTGGCCAGTGGAATTTTGATCTTAAACCAGATTCTTCCTACACATATCCATCTTGGACATTTTCCAAAGAGATAAGAAGGAAGGATGGAAACAAACATTTTAAAATGCTTATTTATGCTTAGCAGAGTTCCTCGTTATGTGCCAGGTACTATGCTAAATGATTCATAAAATAGTATTTCATTTGAACCTCACAACAACCCTGGGAGATAGGTGGCTATTATATTATATTATTATTATTTTTTTAAATCCTTACCTTCTGTCTTAAAATCAATACTATATATTGGTTCCAAGGCAAAAGAGTGTAAAGACTAGGCAATGGGGTTTAAATGACTTGCCCAGGGTCACACCATTAGGAAGTGTCTGGCCAGATTTGAAACTAGGACCTCCCATCTTCAGGTCTGGCTCTCTACCCACTAAGCCACCTAGCTGCCTCTTAGATGCTATGATTATGATCCCATTTTTACAGTTTAGGAAACTGAGACGACAGAGGATAAGTGATTTGCCAAAGATCACAGAACTTCTAAGTGTCTGAGGCAGGATTTGAATTCTCTTTCTGATTTCAGCCCCAATCTTCTATCTACTTACTCTATCTATTACCCTATCTTCCTAGTTGCCTCTCTGGGAAGAATTTTATCTTGAACAGCTGATTTTATTTGTCTTTTTTTTTAAGAAAATATAAGACAAGAGGAATCTTAGAGGAAAGAAGATAAACTAAACCCAATCCAACAAGTGTCTTTAGAACACCAACTATATATTTAACCAACCACGATAATAATATCAAAGAGCCAATGAGTAGCAGAAACATTAAGGTGTCCAAAGAAGGAGAGATCACTGGATATAATCTGGGAAGTCTGGAGCAAACTCCATAGCCCAGATCAAGAAGCATCTCTACAGCTGGAGGCTTTAGGAAAAATTAGAAAGTTTGTCTTTGGGGGCCTTTCTTCACTTTTCTCCATATTTGAAGTATAAATATTTATTCTCCCTTTAGGAGCCTGGGAGCATATGGGAGTAGGTCTGGGACAGCTTAGCTCTTCTGGACTATGTTTGCCAACCCCCAAATTATGTTTCCAGTGAAGCTGGTCTAAAAGAAGAGGGTTATTTCATAGAAGGGGAGGGAAAATGAGGGAAGGTGAATTCTTGTGGCTGTTTTTTTACCTTTAAATTCTATAAATGACTTTAGTGTAGCAGGGATTAAAGTCTGATTTTGTGTGTCTCATAATGATCTTTCAACCCAGTAAAGAGAAGAACCACCAGCAATCAGAGTGAAGCTGTGTACATTTACAAGTCAAAAGACCTGAGTTTGAATCCTAACTCTACCCCCTGGAAATCGTCTGTGTGTGACTTAGGCTAAGTTACTTGCTTTTTAAATTTTTCCTCATCTATAAAATGAGAAGATTATACAAAATGATCTCTCAGTCCTCTTTTATCTCCCAATCCCAAGATCTTATGATCTGGAAGCCGCTATTGGTTTCTGATTAGATAAATTTCCCATCCACACTCTTGTACTTTGATGCCTACCAAAAATCATGACTTGGTTTGCTTTTGAGGAGAGGCAGAATGGAAAAGAAGCTTTCCTTCAATTCCAAATGTCTTGGGTTTATTGCTTCTTTTTGGTGACCTTGACTCCCACTCCTCATCCCAGGGAATACTACAGTCTCTTCTCCCTTAATGTAGTCCTTACTCAACTCCTGAGTGGAAAACCCAATGTCTCTGGCATGTTGAACACTGTAAAAGTGTCAATTAAGTTGATTTAAAAATATTCCAGATCTCATTAACAACAAACCATTATCTCCTGTACAGGCAGGCAGGCAGAGCTAAGAATAAAGAATATGAATATTTAAAGGTTCTCAGTGTCATTAATTATCAATAATAAATCACCCAGCTTCACTCTGGTTGTTGGTGATTCTTCTGTTTACTGGTTGGAAAGAATCATCACTAGACATACAAAATCAGGCTTTAATCTCTGCTGTACTACAGTCATTTATGGAATTTAAAGGAAGAGAAAACTATTTGTGTCCATCTGTTTGAAAACAGTTAGTTTTCTACTTATATCACAGGCTATAACCAGAAGTCGCAGGAATTTATCTTCCCTTAATCAATCAGTGAACATTTATTAAGTGCTTACAATATGTAAGGTACTATGCAAGGCAATGGAGACCCAAAAACAAAAATGAGAATCCTTGATCTCCAGGAGTTTACTTCCTATTGGATTTATAGTCCATCTATCTACCCCTCCCCCTGCCTTCTGTTCCTTTTCCCAAGGTTATTTCCTGAGACAGGCTCCCTACCAGAGTCTTAACTAGGGCTGGGTGAACAGAACTTTGTCCCAGGGCAGCAAAATTTATGAGTATAGAAATTTAAAATAATGTTGTTTAAAGACTTTGCAACTTAAAATTTTGTTATATTTATATTGTGACAGCACTTACATTTCTTTACCAGCATAGAATCGAGTTAGCAAGAATATTTAGTTAAACTAGGAAGCTACCAGATGGCCAGCTTCCTTCTCAAAGTGGCCACCTACCAAATAAATTCCTGCTTGGCCTGGTTCCTACTAGCATCTGCCTTGAAGGGTCAAAGAATCGTAACTTTATACATAGAAGGGACCTTAGACAATATGGATTTCAAGTCCTTCCTTTTGCAGATAAAGAAACTAAGGTACAGAGAGATTGTGACTTGCTCCAAGTCCCAGAGCTAGTGCCTGGAATGACATTTGAATTCAGGTCTTCCTGACTCCAAGTCTAGTGTTCTACCTACTGGACCATTTAGCTTAGAGGACTGCTGAGGAGGTGAGGCTTGCAAAACTTGGCTCAGAAAGCAAAGCTTAACTGACTCCCTCTGGAGCTACTCAAGGGAGGAAAATCCCTCCCAGAACAAACAACCCGTAATGGTAGGGATTTGAACCAAGAGGTAGGTCCTAAGAGGCAATGTGTTAGGTACAATTGGTTGGCCAAATTTAAGGATCTTTGTCTTCCTGGCACAATGGGGGGAAAATAAATCCTAGATAAATTTTTCACTTTAGCCCAAGCCTGGCCAACAGAAGCACTCACCAATCCAACTCCTTATTCCTTAGAGGCCAATTCTTATTACTCACCACAGATGGGTTCTTCCACTTCATGCAACAAAAATATCCAGGATTACTTCTCTCTGGTTCAAAGAAAAATTGTACTTTAGTCTTTTTAGAACAGTGACTCACCACTGGTCTTTTTACCTTGGCCTTACTACCCATACTCCTCTATCCTTTCCCTCAATCAATACACATTTATTAAAGGTTTGTTTTATGAAAGGAAATACTTTTTTTTGGGAAAGGCAAAAATCATTCCTTTTCCCCAAGGAGCTCACATTCTTTTTATTTTTCAATTACATGTAAAAACATTTTTTGACCATCGTTTTCTGACATTTTATGATTCGGATTCTCTTTCTCCCCTCCACCTCCCAGGGTATAACTAGCCCAATATAGGTTTTCCCAGGGCTTTCATGCAATATATATTTCCATATTGCTCATTCCATGACAGAAGACACATATCATATATAAAATTAAAAAAAAACTCATGAAGTAAGTAAAGTGGAAGACTGCATGCTTTGTTCTGCAACTAGACTCCAACGATTACTTCTTTGACTGTAGATAGCATTTTATATCATGGATCCCTTTTGGATATCTTAGAAACTTCTTTTGCTGATAATAGTTTAGCCCTTTACAGTTGATCATTGTATAATATTTCTGTTACTTTATTCAGTTTTCAAGGAGCTCATATTCTAATGGGTGAGACATGTAAATATTTAGATAATGTAGGATATATGGAATATTTGTTAGCAGTCTGAAAGGGAAAGACTCTACCAGCTTGGGGGGGGGGAGCAGAAAATACCTGACAAAGGTGGGATTTGGGCTGAGTCTAAGTGATAAAAAAGAAGGCTGGGGAGGAGAGAGAGTAAATTATTTTAATTCATTGTTTTCCCTTGTTACGTATAGTAATAAAAGCCCCTAGAAAACCTCAGAATGATTCTATATGTACCATGTAGAATGTATGTGGGTTCTGTTCCATAATGGCACAAGGAAGGAGAGTATTCCTGGTCAGAAACAACTAGCGATGGATGGAAGGAAAGAAGGACAGGAGGAAGAAAGGACTAAAAGAAGGAAAGAAAGAGGCAGGCTAGAAAGAAAGCAAGGAAGGAAAGGAGAAAACAAACATTTAATAAGTACTTACTATGTACCAGGCACTGTGCCTAGTGCTTTTCAAATATCTCATTCAAGTCTCATAACAACTCTTGAGATGTCAGTTCTATTATTGCCCCCATTAATATTCGATTATTATTTCCAGCTGAGGGGACTGAGGCACACAGAAGTTATGACTTGTCCAGGGTCACATAACTAGGAAGTGTCTGAGCTCAGACTTGAACTCTGTTCTGACTCCAGGCTAGTACTCTATCAATTGTGACACCTAGAACTAAAAACCCAAGGTCCACTCCTGAGTACTGAGGAAGGGGAAAAAAAAAGGCTGGCCTGGACCAAAATGTAGCAGTCCACCCTTTTATCCTAAGTTTATGCTAGGAGAAACTTATCTCCTAATATCCTCTTTCTTTCCCATTCCACTATGGGGTCTTGAACCCATATCTTTCTCTGTACCTATTATGTAACTCTTTCTCCTTGAAATTCTGTTTCAGGCCTTATCCTATTAGAATCTCTATCCCAGGTCATGGGGTGCCAACACTGGTGGCTTGGAGCTGAGGGAATTTCACAGGTTGGAGAGGTGAGGGAAGCAAAAGTCCCTTTTCCTTCTTTAGTGGAAAAGAAATGAATTCTGAGCATTCCATGTTGGAATTTTGAATGAGTCTTCCCACAGGGAACTTGTTATTTCTTGTTGCTTAGGGTCTATAAAGCTATAATTGACATTTAATAAAAGAATTTTTCACATATTTCATTTGAATTTCATAACAATTCTGTGATGTAGATATAACAGGTACTAATCTAACTGTTTTATGGATGGGCAAATGGAGGCTCAGTGATTTATTTGGTCTCAGAAATGGGAATCAAAACTGCTCAAGGGAAGACCCTAGCATCTGGGAGGGATAAGGAAAATGTCATATGGAAGGTGGTGCTTGAGGTGACTCTTTAAGGAAAGTAGGAATTCCAAGAGCAGACATTTTCATTTAATTATTTGGCTCACCAATGCTTATCAAAATTCTCTCTCTCTCTCTCTCTCTCTCTCTCTCTCTCTCTCTCTTTCTCTCCTCAATTACTATTTGCAAAATCTAAGAAAGATCTGTGATTTCCTCAGTCTGACTAATTCCTTATAAGAGAACTCCTTCCTCCAAAGCATAGAAAATGTATCTAAGACTTAGTAGATAAGTCCTAGGGAGTTACCCAAGGAACATGGAAGTTAGATGACTTGCCTAAGGTCACTCATCTAATATGTATCTGTGGTATTATTTGCACATAGCTCTTTCTTACTTCAAACCCAATACTTAATCCATTATCTTATGCTATCTCATATTTGTCCACACTAGGCATTTAATGCTTTTTAAAAAAAATTAATTGGAACATTTTGGTACATTACGCGCCTAATTATGATGGTACATTGTGGGTTCAGTAGGTTGGCTAGTCTAGGAACCTAACCACCATGTGCAACAATATTTCTATGAAAAAAATTCATTCTGAGTGCCAAACAGATTCACTTTTGGAAAAAAAAAGCTGTTGGTTAAGTTGAGAATTGCTTCCATTTTCAAATGAGCAGATAATATCCAAACTGCCAGTACAGATTAGCAGACCCTGGATTTGCATCCCTGTCAGTGGATTTAGGGCCAGGGGGCTCTGAGATGAAGTTCTTGTTCCTTCCGTTTTATCAGGAATCCATTCCCTTTAAAATTCATCTTCCTGAATGAGTCACTTTTTAGCATCTTGCAGTAGAGATCAGGGACCAATCAATCAACAAGCATTTAAAATATCAATAGCTAACATTTATATAACATTTTAAATTTTGGGAAGCATTTTATGAATGTTTTGTCCTTACAACAACCCTGGGAGGTAGGGGCTACTATTAACCCATTTTACAAATAAGGAAATTGAAGCAGAAAAAGATCACGACTGTTTCTCAGGGTCAGAAAGCAAATAAATATCAGAGGTAGGATTTGAACTCAATCCTTCCTGACTCCAGGTCCACAGTTCTATTCAATATACAACTTGGCTTGTGACTATCTTGCCAGGTTCCATGGTAGGTGCTAATGTCACAAAGAAAAGTAAAACCTTATCTGCCCTAATAGTTTACATTTGATCGGGATATTAAAAAATGTTTATATGTAAATACAGTTGTGGCCCTGTATTCCACAAATTTGATACTAGCTGATTTAGTTACCTATGGTTAACCAGGGGGTGGGGAAACAAACAGAAAAATTGAAAAATTTCAGAAACTAAAAAGTAAATGGTTATAAGTTTCAAAGTGCCCATCAAGCAGTAGTAGCACTGACCTCAAAATGAGATAACATTTGTAGAATGCTTCGCAAACCTTAAAATGGTATAGAAATGTTAGCTATTGATATTTTAAATGCTTGTTGATTGATGGTAAAGTCCACCAGCTCAGTGTATGACTCATCCCTCTTTGTCCCCATCCCCACACTCTCATGGGAAACTTTCTTCAGAGCCTCTAGAGCAGTGATTCCCAAAGTGGGCACCACTGCCCCCTGGTGGGTGCTGCGGCGATCCAGGGAGGCGGTGATGGCCACACTTTTTTTTGTATTACATTCTATTCTGAGTTCAATAAATAGTTTCATAATTTCCAGGGGGGGGGGCTAAGTAACATTTTTTTCTGGAAAGGGGGTGGTAGGCCAAAAAAGTTTGGGAACCACTGCTCTAGAGATTTCAAGGATGGCATTCATTGTAGCATCATTGAAGCACCTTTGTTAAAGAAAACTCTCATTTACTGCAATTATGGCATCCAGAGTGAAAGGAGCGATGGTGGCCACAGTACAGTTGTGTCCCTCTATCCGCTGATGCAGTTACCTCTAACTAGCAAGAAGGGATTCATTTATGGTCTCAGCCATTCATAGTAGGTTTTGGAATGTGTCCCCCCTCCACAAGGCAATGGGGGTCCTACTCTACAAATAAGTACAAGGTAATTATGGGAGGTGAGGGGAAGATGCTAGCAATTGTGGGGGATAAGGAAAACCTCATATGGAAGGCGGTCCTCAAGGTGACTCTTTAAGGAAACTAGGAATTCTAAGAGGCAGAGATAAAGAAAGAGCACATGAAAGCCATGGGATACAGTGAGGACAAAAGTGTGGAGTTAGGCAATTTCTTGTGTGAGGGGCTGTATAATATGCCATTTTGACTAGATCATAGAATATGCCAGTGGAAGTGATGTACTTAATTAAATAAGGCAGGAAAATGAAGTTGGGACCAGATCGTGAAAACTTTTAAATGTGAAACAGAAATTTACTTTTGATTCTAGAGATTATAATAGAGGGTCACTGGAGTTTGTTGAGCAGGTAAATGATACAGTTGGGCTTGTTACTTTAGGCCAGTGATGGGCAAACTATGGCTCTCAGGCCAGATGTGGCCCCCTGAAATGTTCTATCGGGGCCCTGACATTATTCCTAATCTGACGAATACAATGAGTAGGATACAATACAATGAAACTTCAAAAGAATTGCCTTAGAAACAGACTGACAGATGAGCATTTCCTTTCCTTTGGTCTCCTCTTTAAAAAGTTTGCCCATCACTGTGTTAGGACAATTTCTTTGGCAGTTGTGTGGAAGATGGATTGGAGTGGGGAAAGCCTTGAGACAAGGAGACTAGAAGTTTATTTCAATAGTCTACAGGAGAGGTGGTGAGAACCCATAATGGCAGCTGTGTGAGTGGAGGAGCCATCATTTATAGAGATGACAGCTGAATTTATAGAAACTGTTAGGGTCACCAAGGAAAAAATTGTAAAAAGAGAAGAGCCTTGGGGGACAGTCAGTATTAGGGTGTGCGCACTTTTATGTGCATTCACTTAGGTGGGTTCAGTCCTGGGGGAGCTTGGCCTCAAGGAGTAGGGATTCAGGCTTTTTTTCTGGAATTCTCTAGTTCATGAAGGTCCCACCACATAATCATGGGGAAATCTTTTAAACAAAACTGAGGTGTGGATCATGTTTGGGGTTTCCCCAAATAGGATAAATAGGGTGTCCTCTAGAAAAGTTACTCAGCACTATATAGTAGATATTAGGTATAGGATAGCTATAGTTTCAGAAAGCACCTCCTGGTTTCCAGTAAGTACCTAGGAAATCCTTAACCTAAATTCATAAGGTAACATCCATTGGTAGAAAAGTACGTTTCTTTGAATCATTGTTTAATCACCTATGCTCAAAGAAAGAAACACAAAACAGAAGAGGCATTCGGGGACTTGAAGTACTCTCTCAGACTCTTGGGCAAAATATGTTCACCATATACATGGAGTCATCATTGTTGCTTCTGATGGGGAAGACAGTAATATTTCTTTCCTTTTGGTGAAACTCAGAGAGAGTTGATAAAACCAAGCATTACACTGAAGAGGGAGGGAAGGAGGGAGAGAGAGAGAGAGAGAGAGAGAGAGAGAGAGAGAGAGAGAGAGAGAGTTTTTCCTCTCCTTTAAAGCCTACTTAATGGGTAACTCTTCTTGGTTTAGCTGTCAACTACCTTTGACAGAACCCTCACTTCTTTTGACTCTATCATAGAGACCAAGGAACAACCATAGGCCACTATTTGTGCATGCCCTTTAGAAAAGGGTCAGGGCACATATGGCCTATAAGAAAGGGCCAGAGGACAGACCCATCCTCATGCACGACCCATGGGAAATCACAGAGTTTTGAGGACAGAAGAGAAGGCTTGGAAAAGCTACTGTGTGTGAGAGAATAGGGAGGAGTAAAAGGATTTCCTTGATGCTATGAAACCCACTTAAGATTAGGGAAGTCAAGTAAACAAACATTTATTAAGGACTTAGTATGTGCCAGGTACTAAGTGCTATGAATACACATGCAAGCAGAAAAATACCTGTCTTCCAAAAACTTACGTTCTAATGGAAGAAGACCACATATTGTTTGGCCCTCCTTTGGAAGAGGACCAATGACATCACTGGATAATATCTTGACTTGTGTGTGAACTGGATTATAGTGAGGGCACAATTGCACCAAATCCTCGGTATCAATCTCTCTTCTAAAGTCATCAAAGTCTAAGGGCAAGACAAAAGTTAGGATAACTGGACCCAGGATACAGTGGCTGACCTTCATGGCTATTGAAAAAATTGTTCTCATCCCCCTCCCATTTCTGCTGGGGGAAGTCTTCACATGCTTGGGGTAGACATCCCCCCAATTCACTGATGGGTTTGAGACCTGCTGGTTTCCCTCAACTTGCTTTAGCCTCTCTGCTGAGATGGTTTTATCAGAGTGTGGCCATTGTGCATATTACAATTTTTTTGAGCCTTAGAAGAAAGTAGAAGAAAGCCGTAAAGGTGGGGTGACTGGGAGGAGGAGAGGGTACTTACATAGAAATATGATTTTAAAAAAGTCTAGAGAGTTAGGAGTGGAGTCTGGGAAGAAATGAAAATATGGTTGGCCTTGACATCATGCATAGAGAAGAAATAAAATATCAAAGTGAGAAGACCAGGGGCAAAGCAAACTTCCAGGGTCAGGCAGAAGGCTACTATGGCATAATGGAGAAAGGATGGAGAAACAAAAGTGGAGCCTGCATAGGAGAAGTCATGGCCTGACTGGGCTTGTTCCTTAAAATGGAATTTTGGGGCATCAGAGGAAAGGCCTACAAGGCTAGTGAATTTACAGAGTGAGAAGGCTGCTGTGGCCCAATGGAGAAAGTCTAGAGACAGTCAGGAGTTGATCCCAGAAGGCAATAAAGATCCCAGAAGGCAACAGGGGGGGCAGTTGGGTGGCTCAGTGGATTGAAAGCCAGGCCCAGAGATGGGAGGTCCTGGGTTCAAATCTAGCCTCAGACACTTCCTAGCTATATGACCCTGGGCAAGTCACTTAACCCCCATTGCCTAGCCCTTACCACTCTTCTGCCTTAGAACTAACAAAACCATTGATTCTAAGAGGGATGGGAAGGGTTTAAAAAAAGAAAAACGATCAGAGGACATAAATTTGTATTGGAGCCAATCAGGGTGGTTGCCTGCCTTCCTGTAGCTCTTTGTGAGGAGGCAGATGGTGTTCAAATTGGGGCAAATTCCAGGTGTGAGCAGGGGTAATATAACTGAGCAAGGGATTTGAGAATAGAGAATAATATAGAAATGACTTGTTTAATTACATGGTAAATTATGCAATGTTATATATGCAGGATATTAATTATCTTGGGAAGGGAAGAAAATGTCACCGGAGTAGGAGTAATGGCCTGGGAAAGTATTAAAGGGGGGAGATACTAAATAGGGCTCATGATGAAGCCAAAGAATAGGCTGAAGATGGATCATAGAGTCAGGGCTGGAAGGGACCTTACTGAGAGGAACACATGGTTTTAAAGATGAGGAAACTGAGTCTGAGGTTAAATGACTTTTCCAGGATCACCTAGAAAAACAATAAACCAGTAAGTATCTGAGGTAGGATTTGAACTCAGATCGTCCTAATTCCAAGTCCAGTGTTGTCTAGCTGCTTAGGAAAAAATGTAGGGATCAGTAATCTACAGTGACTTATATCTGTTTCAATATTGCCCCTTTTCCCCATCTAACTCCCTACTCTCTTGGGCCTTTCTGCTTGACAAAATTGGACATCCCCACCCCGAAAATAATGCAAAATGTAAACTCAGCAACTCAGGGAACTTGGCCTTCTAGTCTTCCGAAGGTTGTCAGTCATGGATGCCAGGCAGTCACCTTTAGCAACTCTCGAGGCTGGTGCTGGTGCTCAGCCTCCAAGCAGACCCCACAACTCAGGCAGAGACAAAGGATGCTAGCCCTGCCTTCTCTCCCTACAGTGTGAGGGAGGAGGAGAATGGTTCTTGGTGAATGTGTCAGGGATGTTGTAGGCGGGAAGGTGGGTGGGCCCCTGCTGTTAGCTGATCATATGCTGGGATTGCCAGAGCAGGGTTCTCAACTTGGTGAGGCCCTGGGGCATCTTTACTGTTCCCCCCCACCCCACTTCTTATTCTCATCCATAATAAGCAGATTTTAAGAGGACAGAAGAAGCCTTTGCTTGTCACCTGGGGAGTGAGTGTCCCTTGGCTTTGTTATTTAAAGGAAAGGGAAACTTAGATGTAGAAAATAGCCTTGGGGTAGAAGAGGTTGGACTTGGACATCTGTCCCCTGAAGGAAAAGGGAGACCCAGTGCTTTAGCAAAGCAATAAATGCAAACCCCCTTTCCCAGCCCCCATCTTTTCTTGAAGAATTAGATGAGTCATCTAATGGATGTCATGGGAAGAGCAGAGAGTGTGATTCCTGAAGAGCTGGGTTCTAATCTCTATGAATAGCAGCATAATACCTTCATGACTCTCTTTCACACGCTATCTGGTCTAGCCAAATTGTCCTTCTTACTGCTCCTCACACATGACATTCCATTTCCCACATAGCTTATTGTATATTGCTTTCTGGCACGCACTCGATGTTCCAAATGAACTGGCCTACTTATTCTTTCCCAACCACGATGTTCCAGTTTCCATTTTTCTACTTTTTCACAGGCTGTTCCCCATGCCTGGAATGCATGAGATCAAATCCCTTGCTTGGTAATATTACTGATGCTCATACCTTGCCCAGCCCCAAATTAGACACCATCTGCTTCTTCATGAAGAGGTACAGGAAATCAGACAAGGAGGCTGATTGGGTCCAATACAAATTGACGTCATTGGATCTTTACTCCCCTTTGGAATTGACTTCTGACTCTCTTCATCGCTGCCTCTTAGAATTCCTAGTTTATTTTGAAGATCAGCTCGAGTACTACTTCCTACATCTGTCCTTTTCTGATTTCCCCCAGCTGTTAGTGTATCCCCTGCCTTAACCCTCCCTCCAACAGAAAAATGATCATGCCTTTACTTTGTACATAGTCTGTGTAGACTTGGATATATATACAAGATATCCCCAAAGTCTTGACATACTGTTTGTTGTTTCCCCAGTAGAATGTAAACTTCTTGAGAACAAGGGCTCTTTAGTTTTTGTATTAGTGTCTCTAGGACTTGGTACATAGTAGGTGCTTAATGCATGCTTGCTTACTTGATTGACATAATGGAAAGGATGTTGAAACTAGTCAGAAAAAACCTGGGTTTGAATATTGTCCATTGCACTTACTAGAACTGTGAACACAGGCAAGTTTTGTATAAATTCTCTGAGTCCCAATTTGTCCATCTATTAAAATGAGTACAATTATATGAAGCACTTCACATATTTATTATTGTTATTACTATCACCCACTACATAGGCAGGAGCAGCTAGGTGGCACAGTGGATAGACTACCAGATCTGGAGTCAGTAAGACTCATCCTTTCTGAGTTCAAACCTGGCCTCAGAAACTGTGACCCTGGGCAAGTCACTTAATCTGTTTGTCTCAGTTCCACATCTATAAAATGAGATGGAGAAGGAAATGACAAATCACTCCATTATTTTTGCCAAGAAAATCCTAAATGAAGTCACAGGGAGTCAGGCATGACTGAAATTACTGAACAACTCCAGATATTAAGTACAATATTTTTTTTCCATTGAACCATTTGTGATATGAAAAGTAGATGTTGTTATCTTCATTTGCCAAATAGAAAATTCTGGCTCAATGAGGTAAAGTTGATTTGTTTAGGATAAATAGTGAACAGCTGGCAAAGCCACATCTAGAACATAGGCTTCTTGCCTTTGAATTTAGAGCTACATCATAGAGCCCTGAAAGGATTCAGTATGGCTCCCTTTTCCTTTCCCCTGTTCCCTAAACACACATTAAGAAATTCCCAAGGTCATTTTCTGGATGTACTGAGGATAAGATAATATTTCTAGAGTTGAAAGGGATGTCTGAGGTCATCTAGCCTAATCCCCTCATTTTACAGGTGAGGAAATTGAGGGTAAGTGACTTTCCCAAGATACTGTGATTTAAAGGATTAGGTCATGGGATAGGGAGAGAACATATAGTAAGACACTTTCCCTAGGTGGTACAGTGCCTGAAATTCCTACCATTATCCACTGTTTCATTCAATAAACATTTATTAACTACCTAATCTGTACAGAAACATGCACTGGAGGAGATAAAAAATTTAGATAAGATGTAGTTATCACTTTCATGGAACTGACAATCCAGTACTTTAAATTAAACAGTGACCTTTCAGTCCTCTTCCTGACAAGATAATTAGACAGTTTAAGTTCAGTATTTCACCCAGTTGAGTATAAGGATTAGTGGAGATGACTGCCTTGAAATGCCTCAACAATCACCTGAATTCTGTTCCTTCTATACATGTAAAACATAATAAAGGAAGGATTTGACTTTAACTTCTCTGATTCCAGAGCTAGGAATCTTTCCTTCCTTTTTTTTAGCTGAATTTTTATTTTTTTTAAGTTTTTATTTTGAATATTTCCCCTAGTTACATATTTCATGTTCTTTCCCTCTCCCCACCAAGTTCCCCTAACTCCCCTTAGCCGACGCACAATTCCACTAGCTTTTACATGTATCATTGATCAAGACCCAATTCCATATTATTAATAGTTGGACTAGAGTTATCGTTTAGTGTCTACATCCACAATAATATCCATATCAGCTCATGTGTTCAAGCAGTTGTTTTTCTTCTGTATTTTTCCTCCCACAGTTCTTCCTCTGAATGTGGCTAGTTTTCTTTCTCATAAGTCCCTCAGCCTTGAGAGCTAGGAATCTTTCCTTCCTGCTTGGCTGCTTCAGCAAGGGATAACACGGTCCCCTTGGGGAACTCCTACACTACCAAGCTTAGTAATGGAAACCACTGTTGGGTCTACCTTAAAAGAATGGAGCCTGGGTGGTGGGTGAATAGACTCCTATATCGTTCTAGGGTAGGCAAGGGAAAATAGAAAATCCAACTATATTTTTGTGGAAAGCATCAAAGTAGCAATACCAAGAAAATGTGTGAAAGATAGACACTCATTTTCTCCATAGAGCCAGGGACTAACATATAAATAGGCAGAATCTTTATTGCTGTTTTTCCCTCTTTTTTTATCCCCACAAATGCCCAGAAAACATTTTCTTATAGATTAAGATCTATTTTTATAATTCATTCCTTTATTGCTTTAGTAATCTTTTCTAGGGTGGGAATATGCTTTTGAGAGAAAGAAAACCTTTGCTGCAAAATATCTTCCTTCAGTGCCACAGGGCATGAAATTCCCACTATTAATCATTTATTTGTTCAATAACCATTTATTAAGCACCTAACTTGTTGCAGAGTAGTCCACTATGTGAAACAGAATTCTTTACTTTATTGTCTATCCTGAGTTAACACTAACTTAAGTACCTCAACAAAAGATTAAACACCCTACTTAGTACTAGAAGAGAAGCTAGCAAAGTACTTAGAGAATTCACACCCTTAGAAATTAAATTGTGAACCTTTTTGATTCAATCACCTGGGAATTTGTGAATCTTTTTGATGAGAACTTAACCTTCAGAAGGTGAGAAGTTGATCCCACAGACACTGCCATCTGGACAATGCTAAGCAATTTGGAAATTGTGATTGGCCCTTGTGAAGAGGGGAAGGGATAAGAAGTCACCATAAAAGAAAGCCCTGAACTCCTTCAGAGGAGATGGTCTTTGAGAAGATAGTCTGAAGAGATTGTCTTCTGGAGATACTCTTAGATAGTCTTTGAGGGAGCTTCGCTGGAGTCTTCCTTGGATCATGGGCTCAGAGTTTGACTTCTACTTGTACTCTGACTCTTGGATTACTTCGTTGGGTGAGTGAAAGGCTGACCCCTTTCCTAACTTTTGGAAAGACTGGCTTCCATCTTGGAGGAGGCCTCATGGTTATTCACTACCAACCTTCCTGGTTGAGAGCTAATTAATCTCTGTCTGGATTAAGCAGACCCAGAGCAAAATATTTAGGTTGATAGGATAGATAACTTCTCTATCCCCCTCACATAGTAAGAGCTTAGTAAGCTCTTACTAAGAGCTCAGCACTGTGTTGAGTTCTGGAGATACAGAGAAAGGCAAAAATGGTCCCTGCTCCCAAGGAGCTCACTTTCTAATGGGTGAGATAACATACAAATAACTGTATCAGGAAAGATTTATACAAAGTAAACAGAAGGTAATTTCCTTAGGAAGCCACTAGCAATGGGTAAGGTGTGGGTGGTGTTGTTCTTCCTGTCTTTTGAATGGACCAATGATATTACAAAAGTAATGTCTTGACTTGCAAGTGTATTGGATGTAAGGGAGGCAGAGCTGCACAAAATCAGCAACCTTATTCTCTTTTTCAGTCATCAAAGTCCAGTGGCAAGACAAAATTCAGGACAGCTGGTGATGGCCCAGGAAGCAGTGGATGACTTTAGTGTCTTCAATGTTTTATCAAACTCTAAGTGCTTCATAACACTTTCTTCAGTTACCTTTGTTGCCATTGGGACAAATTATTTTTGTCTGTTTGTGCGTTCCATTGAGAGAAGTCTTCACATGCTTGGAGTAGATATTCTTCTAGATCACTAACATGTTTGCGACCTGTCAGTTATCCTGAACCTAGTTGAGCCCATCTGCCAAGATGGCTTTACCAGGGTGTAGTGGCCTGCATGTGCTATAGCTTCTTAGCACCACAGGTAAGAGTTGGATGAGCAATTTCAAAAAACATTAACAAACTGTCACCCCAGAGGTGCCAGTCTTCCATGAATATCCCAAATGCCCCTAGGTATGGTATATGGACTGATGAAATCTATTGCCTTTGAAATGTTTATCTCTGACACCTTCATACAAAATATATCCAGATTCTTAGGAACCATTTCTGATCTCCATCAGGACCATGCAACATGGAGTCAGCACGTTTCAGCCTACAGAGCTCAATCCCATTTGCCATGCTTTAGGACAAGGCTTTGCCAATGAAGAAATTAATCAAATATATAGATTAATTAAAATTGTTATTTTTAATTGTACATAATTCAATTCAATAAATATTTACTGAGCACTATAATTACCTAAGTAGTTTTTCTACTTCAATAAATTAAGATAGTCCAAAGAAGTTAAAAATTCTGAATCTCCCTATCAAAATAAGTCCAAGAGTAGTAGCCCAAAGTCCCCTTCCCACCTGAGAGTTTAAATGCCAACTAGTTGGCAAGTCCCTAGGAATCTTATATTCTCCTTGATATTCAGTCTTGCTTGACTCAGAAAAGAACTCTAAAAATCTCACCAAACTTGACTGTTTTGTGTGTTCAGTTCCATCTGAGGCTCAAGTAAAGAATCCAATTCTATCCAAGTACTTAGTGGACTTGACCTGTTTCTGTCTTCCCTGATTGCTCTTCTTTATTGTGTCTATGTCTCATCAATAAAGCCAACTTGATATACAGTTTTGTGTGTTCCATGTTTCTTTATGTTAGATTTTGGTTTCCTGAACCTTATAGTTACTAAACTTGTATTGACACAAGGACTTATGATGTTTAAGGTGCTGTGCTAGGCACTGGGGATAAAAAGAAAAACAAATTGGTCCTTGTTCTCAAGCTGCTTACTTATATTGTACAGATGAGAAGAGCACACAAATATGTATGATGTAATTTTAGAAGAATAAGAGCACTACTGAGGGAAATCAGGAAAGGTTTCATGGAGGAGACAGAAATCTGAGCTCTGAGGGAAGATGAATTCTGAGAAGCAGAGATAGTGGTGGGCAGCATTTTAAATAGGTACTCTAATGTGAACGTCTATAGGTGGGAAATGGGATGGTAAGTTTAGGAAACAGGCAGTAGTCCAGTATGTCTGGGAGGTATGATGGGTGATTTGGAGGTTGAAAATGAGCCACTTAACTTTTCTGAGCTTCAGTTTCTTCATCTGTAAAATGAGAATAATAATATTTCATAGAGTTGTAAGAATTAAATGGGTTAATGTATCTAAAGTATTTTGCAATAATAATAAACATATAATAATAACAAATAGCTAACATTTATATAATTCTTACTATGTGACAAGTACTTTACAAATATTATCTCATTTGATCCTCACTGCAACCCTGGAAGGGAGATGCTATTGTCATCCCCATTTTATAATTGAGGAAAATGAGGCAAACAAAGGTTAAGTGGCTTGCCTGGGGCCATATAGTTGATAAGTGTCTGAAATGGGATTTGAACTTAGGTCTTCATGGCTCCAGTCCTAGTGCTATATCTACTTCACCACCCAGCTACCTACACATACTATTTTAAATATTTACAAAGCACTTGACATTTTTATCTCATATTAAAAATATATTTATACACAAATATATGTATATGTGTATATATACACATATGTGTATAAATGCCTGGCATATAGTAGTCACTAAATAAAGTATTATTAACTAACAGAGTCACACATATATACATATGTATATAAATATATACATGTACACACATATATACACAATAAACATTCATATATCCCCATATATATGTATATATAGAAATACAAAATATATGCTATTAATAGATAAAATTCTAACCAAAGAGGTATGAGCTACTTCAAGAGATAATAGATTTCTCCCTTGCTGGAAGTTTTTTAGCAGAAACTGTCTGACTACTTGTTAGGAAAGTTGTAGAGGGAATTCACGTTCAGGCTTGGGTTGGTCTAGTAAGGCCTCTGAGGTTCCTTTTAACGTTCAGATTCCCTGATTCTACCTTAGGAATTTGAGTATAAAATGGAGGAGAGATATAAGATGATAGCTTGAGGGGATGGCAGGTAAGGTACAGGTTTTTTAAGGATGGGAAAGATATATATGTATGTATACATACATACATATATATATACATATATGTGTGTATATATATATATATATATATATATATATATAT
>NC_058130.1:177689528-177706283 GCF_016433145.1 Gracilinanus agilis | reverse complement strand
CCTTCCTTCCTTCCTTCCTTCCTTCCTTCCTTCCTTCCTTCCTTCCTTCCTTCCTTCCTTCCTTCCTTCCTTCCTTCCTTCCTTCCTTCCTTCCTCTATTTCACCCAGGCTATGTGCTTCATCTACTTGAGCCCAGCACCATTGGTGATGGGCATGAGATCTATGTTGTTGTGTTGTTCAGTCATCTCAGACTCTTTGGATTCCCATTTGGAATTTTCTTGGCAAAGATATTGGAATGGTTTGCTCTTTCCTTCTCTAGCTCATTTTATAGATGAATAAACTGAAGTGAACAGAGTTAAGAGACTTGCCCAGGGTCACATAGCTAATATCTAAAGTTGGATTTGAACTCAGGTCTTTCTAAATCTAGGATCAGCACTCTATTCATTGTGGCATCTAGCTGCTCTTGACTTGACCAATTCATGTCTTCTTAGGCATGATGGCCCCCCTACTTCCTAGGTCTCACCAAATTGGTCCTAGACTTTACCTGATAAGTTTTAGACTTACTGCAATTTAGGATCCCTGAATTTAAGCTTAAGCATTCCATCAGCCTCAGCCTCTACCAGGAGCAGAAATTATAGTCTAGTGCAGTGATGGCAAAATTTATAGAGACCAAGTGCCCAAACTACTTTTCATGCTTCATGTGAGCTGCCTCCTTACCTCAGACAGGGGAGGGAGGAAGAACTCTCATTGGGCTGCTGAGCAGAGGGATGGGGCATGTGAAAATGTCCTCAGATGATATGGAGAGAGGGAGGAGAGCAGCCCCCTTCAGCAAGCATGCCATAGGTTTGCCAACACAGGTCTAGAGATACCAAACCCAGCTAAACCAATGTTTTATATGCTTTAATCAATATGTCCTTCCATAAGGTTCACAAGACTTTTCCAAATGAAATATTCCTAAAGAGAATGTGGAGGTAGTAGACTCGAGAGATTAAGCCAAAATGAAATTGGCAGTGAGATGTATTGCTATTGGTGTAGAACAGGTGGCATTGTGGGATAAGGTGTAATATTAAGAAATTCTAGTTGGAGAGGAAATAGGTTAGCAAGAGTCTCTTCCAGTAGAAATAGATTTATATGTACAATTCCTATTAATAATTGTTCAATGACAGCACACTCCTCTGAATGTGAAAAGGCATCCTTTATTGTGTGAAATTAATATGTAAATGATACACTTAAGAAGTATGCTAGTGTACTGGAAAGAATGCTGAACTCGGAAGTCCTTACTCTACCCCTTTACTGCCTATATGAATGATCTGGAAGTAAATCACTTACAATCTTTGAGCTTCAATTTTTTCATCTGTTAAATGGATATAATATTTATACCTTTTGCAAGTTATTACAAAAGCACAAGTTATTACAAAAGTACTAGAGTACTTTGTTAAGTACTCTAGAAATGTGAGTTATTGTTATTATTGAATATTAACTATTTTAATGAATTATGTTGGTCCATTTCCTAGTATTTAAGCATGTATAAAAATTTATCAAAGTATATACACTGAGAAGTTGTTTTTTAATGGCAAGTGCTGATCTCAAAGAATACAATTTTGATGAAGTATTGAGTATCTATTACATCAAATGGCATTGGGCTAAACACTGGAGATACAAAGACAAAACAATAGTCACCGGGTATTGCTAAACTATTGTATTTGTATCGATATATTTAAGATGCCATCATTTCTTAGCATAAAATAATTTTGGGGAACTTGATTTTTAGGATATGCTGGGAGACAGTTAAGAGAATCCTTTGGTGGAAATCTTTAGATTGACTCTTGTTGTTATAACATGCATATCAAATAGTTTTGGAATATTTATTTCTTCTAGAGAAGGGAAGGCAAATTAAGGATTTTGTAACAGTATCACATCATGATCTTCTGCCTTATAGTGCCTGGCTTGGCCCTCAAGGAACTTACATTCTATTGGAAGCAAAATTTCTATTTTAGATTTTATAGGAATTCTTTATCTTTTTTGAGTCATGGTTTCTTTGGGGAGTAGTGAAATTTATGTATTCTTCAGAATAATGTTTTAAAAACACTTTACCTTTCATCTTGGAATCAATGTTGTATATTGGTTCCAAGGCAGAAGGGCAGTAAGGGGTAAGTAATGTGGGTTATGACTTGCTTAGGGTCACTCAGCTAGAAAGTATCTGAGGTCAGATTTGAACCTAGCACTCTGATAATGAGGTCTTAAAAAGCACTGCAAGGAACCTGATAAATTAATTGGAATATTAGGACCCAATAAACTCAAAGGAAGCAACATAGTTCAGTGGAAAGAACATTGGCACTGGAGTCTGAGGATCTGGTAAATCCATCTCTGAGGGTCCAATGACTATTACTTATAGGACCATTGGTAAATCATTTGCCTCTGTGGGATTTTGTCCCCTCATTTGTAAAATGGATGTGTTACACTCAGTGGTCCTTCCTAGATCAATGATCCTAATTTACCTTCCCCTTCTCTCCACTTCTTACTTTCTAGTTACTCCAACTGTTGTCTTTTAATAGATTGGAGAGCTAAAACCCAGAAATAAGAAGTGACATGTCTGAAATTATACAACTAACTAGGACCAGGCCTGGGACTAACATTTGAGTGCTTCCCACTCCAAAGGCCTTTCTAGTATATGATACTTCCTCTTTTAGATGTAGAGCTACAGAAGTAATTTATGAAGAGTTCCCCCATGATCAATGTGATGACATGCAGAGTGGAAGAGCTAAAAAAAAAAACAACAAAATGACTAAAAGTAGAGATTAGGACTTCAGACTTCTTTCTCTCTCCTTCCCTTGCCCATAGTTATTATCAAATTTGACTGATGTTTTGATAGCTTTGTGAATGTTTCTCTGGATGGCACTTTTGGACATCAAAACACTGTTCTCTGCGCTTCTATGTTTTATTGTTACAAAATAGCTGAAAGCCTCGTGATCTGTCTTGTCTTCCCCAAATTAGGAAAATCTTAGCCAGCAAGAGTGGGTTGCATCTGAAATCAGTCAGTATCTATAGCTTTACATATCCAGGGTAAAATAAAACAAGCAATAAAACCTCATATATACCAGCTAAGTCATTTGAAAGTTACAGGAATAATTTGTTGCACTGATTTACTCAAATTGATGAGAACTAGATTATTAAGGGGCATCCATACCATAAAATAAAATGAAATTTAAAAAACCCTGTGTTTTTGTCTTATAATAATATGAAAGATCTAAGTCAGGACTCAGTGTATGCAAGGTGGGTAGTTTTACAGGGCATAACATAAGAGCAAGGTCTAAGGGTGAAGAGAGAATACAACAAAAGAAATGGAATATTCTCTTTTCCCCCAAATAAGCACATTTTTAGTGCCAGCAAGTTCTACTCTTTATGGTTTATGGGTATTTATTTTGTGACAAGTCAAACTACATATGTTAACGGTAATTCCTCAAAGCTCTTGGTAACCACACTTAGGGTGCATAAATGTCTGGTTCAGACACTAGTGATTTTAATGTTTTCTAACAAGGGACTTTAGAGACTGGCAGATGAATATTTCTGGATTATTCTTGAAAGAGATGGGAAAAAAGCAACTAAAGTATTTTTGTAGCCAAAATAAGTTTTAGTGATTTGTGTAATGCATTTTCATCATGACACGGTTATACTTTTACTTTCCAGATGTAGTGAATTCTTTAAAGCAGTTATAGTATTTGCCATGTTATAAAACTATCCATTTGGATGATATGCACATTATTTATTTTTTGTTCTAGACCTGTGATTTCATCAGGGCAGGGAGCTCCTGGTGAGGAATCTTCTTTTATTAATGAAAATCAATAATTGGTTGACACCTTATGATCTTAGAGAATTTCCTGGGGAATTTAAAAGTTAAATGACTTGCCTAGATTTACACAGTCATCATGTACCAGAGACAGAACTTGAACTCAGGCTTTCTTGATTCTGCATCTAATTCTCTATCCCAAGCATGCTGCCTTTCAATTGAAATTAAAAAAATATTTTGACATCTGTTAGGCAGTTAGATGCTTATTCATTCTTAGTCACCAGGTATAGCATAGGCATTGGGTCTGTATCCGTATTTATTTTTAAGAATGGCTGAAAAATATAGAATATTTTAAAATAAAGTGATTTGAGGAGGATTTGCGTTTCTGCATTTACCAGGAAATGGAAATAGATTTATTTGGTGGTAATCCTCATATCTACTCCTACTGTGATAATTTATACACCAAATAGCCTTAATGTACTTATTTTTCTAGGGGAAGGCAAATTCAAGACTTGCATCATATCTTAGGAAGGATATTGCATTGGTAGGAAGTAACAGCTGTTCTGTTTCTACAGAAGCAAGAGGGAATGAGTTCTGAGAGGAGCAGAAATGGTACTTATTGGAGATGAGTAAAATTTGACAAGTCAGAAAGCATTTATTAAATGCTTACTATATGTCAGATATGGTACTAAGTGTTGGGAATGCAAATATAAGCAAAAAGAAAAACAATCTCTACCCTCAAGGTGGTTACATTATAACAAGAGAAGACAACACATCAGGGAAGCAGAGAAGGAAAATTAAGTTTTACATTCCTGAGGGTTATAGAGTATCCTTCTTAGTAGGTGCAGCAGAAAAATGTAGAGAATGGCTAAATATCTAGAGGCATGGAATCAATGTGGGAAGACTGCTGGATGTGGAATCATAGGACCTGAGTTAAAATCTTTACTCTGTTCCTAACTTCCAGAGGAACCTGCTTTAAGTTGTACAACCTGCTCATGTCCCAATTTTTTTTTTGTCTGTGATATTAAAGAGTGGACCCCTCATGGCTTCTAAGGATCTTTCTGGCTCAGAAAAATCTATGATACTATGAGACAGGGAGCGATAACACGTTGAGGTTTCTTTGAGTCCCTAATCTGGTTTGTGTCTGAATCATATACATTTCCCCAGCAAATGTGAAAAACCTAGAGATGTTTTCTAACTTTGTCCTTTTAAGAGTGGCCTCCTGTTTCTCTCCCTCCCATTTTCCTTGCTTTATTATTTCATCTATGTCCTCATAATAGTAATAATAGCTCATACTTATATGGCTTTCTGTCATTTATATAATGCTTTCAGTGCAACGTTCTTTTTGATTAAAAATAGATAGTAGAAATATTATTATGCTATCTTACAAATGAGGCTTCTTGTCCAAATGATAGGAGTCAGCTTCATCCAGAACAAATGAGGCAGAGAGGAGTTAAGTAACTTGTCCGTGGTCACACAGGATTGCTCCATTAGAAAACGGCATAGCTTCTACGTTAGTACAGGATACTCTCATTTATATTAAACAACTTTCTAAGCCAAATAGCCTATGAAAAATAGGTAGGACCTTATTGAATCTATTGGGCTTTTACATAAACTGAGTAAAGGTGCTTAAGTGAGTCCCTGTGTCAGAGCTTTGAATATGATGAATTGCAGAACAAAACTAGATTGCTACCCTTTTGCAGATGCTCAGCTTCCAGTATACTTGGTTAAGGAACACCTTTTACAAAGGCAGTATTAGAACTGACTTAGTAGGCTTATTGATTTGCTTGTAAACAAAGCCTTTTGCTTATTTCAGTCCACTAATGAGAGATGGCCTTTCCAACTGGCTATGGATAGATCCATCTTGGAATTTCTTTCATTTTCTGGAACAGAAATAGTAGAAAGTTAGATGTTTGGGTATAGTGTAGGGGCGGGTGAGTGGGACTAGGTAGCTAGGTGTCACAGTGGATAGAATGCTGGGCCTGAAGTCAGGGATACTTATTTCATGAGTTTAGACACTAACTAGCTGTGGGACCCTGGGAAAGTAACTTAACTTTGTTTGCCTCAGTTTCCTCATCTGTAAAATGAGCTGGAGAAGGAAATGGCAAACCACTCCAGTATCTTTGCCAAGAAAAGCCCAAGTGAGGTCACAAAGAATTGGGCAAGACTGAAAAACAATTGAGTGACAACAAAAACTAGGCTAAAATTCCAGTTCTGCCACTTATTACCTTTGTGACTTTGGGCAAACCTTTCTGGGTGTCAGTTTCCTTTTTTATAAAAATAAGGAGAAAGTATGTGTGTGAGTTTGGTGGGAATAGGGGGTTGAACTACATGACCTTCAAGGTTGCATCCCACCTTTAAATCTATGAACCTATGAACTAGATTTCAGTCCTGACTCTGCCATTTACTGTGTAACCCTGAGTATCACTTGATCTCTCCAGGCCTCAGTTTTTTTTTTAATATGTAAAATGGAATACTTATACTTTTATTACCTACTTCCTAGTGTTGTTTTGAGGATTAAGTTAAACAGTGGATGTAAAGTGAGATACAAATATAAACTATTAAGTTCAAAAGTAATCTCTCTCTTTCTCTCCCTCTTTCTTTGTCTCTTTCTTTTTTCGCTCCTTCCCTCTATCCCCCCTCTGTCTTTCCCTCTTATTTCCACTAGGAAACATGAAGACCAGAGTCACTATTTAATTATTTGAAATTGATTGGAATATTTCTTTCCAATCAGAGCTTCCCAAGACACCTCCTGAAAGACAAGCTGAAAGGTGTTTTGTGTCTTGAGTTTTAGCTAGTCACGAGGTTTTTGTTTTGTTTGTTTTACAAATTACTTTTAGCTCTCTTCACTTTTTTATATTAAATTTCTTTTTTTTTCGGTTGACAATCATTAAAAAAATCCTTACCTAAGTATTAGTGCCTAAATATACCTTACCTGAGTATAGCTAAGTATCAGTTCCAAGGCAGAAGAGTGGTAAGAGCTAAGCAATTGTAGTGACTTGCCCAAGATCACACAGCTAGGAAATGTATGAGACCGGATTTGAATCCAGGTCTTCCCTTCATCAGGTCTGACTTTATCCATTGAGTTACCTAGTTGGCCCAATTGACAACCATCTTGAAGCTACAAATAAATAGGTATCCACCTGCGGGTTCACTTCTAGCTTGCTCAGTTTCTTCTTTTGGGGGCTGGTTTCAGGTGATGTGATTAAGTATCAAGACCAGGAAGGGATATTATGTATGGAAGGATATTATTTTACTTCTGTTCGGTTTGCTTCTTGTCCAGATGACTGGAGGCAGCTGCATCCAGAAACGTTGTAGCAGATTGTACAAGAGGATTGTAGCAGATTGTATAAGGAACAGAGTGCCACGTGCAAGAAAGGCTTAATAAATACTTTTTGAGGAGGATGATTCATATGGTTCACACATGGTCCTGTAGGGAGGTGTCTGAACATCTAGTTAATGTGTCTTCATCATTTTCAGCCTCTCTAGCAAGCGCATTCTCCCCAAGAGTTGGAAACAGGAGCAAAAGATGTAGGGTTAGTAAACGAGGAAGGAGGAAAAGATGTTCAATAATCAATATTTTAAGTACTCATTTGTGAGGAAATCTGAACTGTATTGAAATTACATTTCATTTCTTAAACCAATCTGTTAACTTGATTGTTTTTGGCTGCTGTTTCAGTTAATTAGAGAGGATTCTTCTCATGAGGTGAGTGTAATGAATTTGAAGCTATGGATGGATATCAGAGAATCACTGCGCAGTGCTATAAGACCTGAGTTCCAATTCTCACTCCATCCCCAAATTGTGGGATCTTGGGCAAGTCATTTTAATTCTCTTAGCCTTTATTTCCTCATCTGTAAAATGAGAAGAATTGGAATAGTTGATTTAGGTCAGCCATTTCTATGTCACGAACCTCTTTGGCAGTCCAATGAAGCCCAAGGATCCTTTCTCAGAACAATGTTTTTAAATGCATAAAACAAAATATATAGGATTACTAAGAAAACCAAAGGTTACTGAAAATAAAGATGTAATTTTTTTTATCCCATCTGAGTTTGTGCATATCACCCTTTAGGAATCCCTCGGTTCCCAAGTTAAGAACTCCAATCATATGTTCATTCTGATCAAGAAAGGGATTATAATTTTCATATTGTTCCTTTTTAGAAGAATTCTGGAATTAAACACTAAGTAAAATTAGCATTCCATATACATAGTCAAAAAAGAAAAAGAAAGACTAATACAAGAAACTGTGAGGCTTTATCATATGAAGCTTAATTTTCCTTTAGATACATAATAAATTCAACATGTAACTTCAAAGCTTTTCTGCTTCTTTCTGGCCTACCTTTTATTTCCTTGTGTGCATTCATTTATTTTTTTTTAAACCCTTACCTTCCATCTTGGAGTCAATACTGTGTATTGGCTTCTAGGTGGAAGAGTGGTAAGGGTAGGCAATGGGGGTTAAGTGACTTGCCCAGGGTCACAAGCTAGGAAGTGTCTGAGGCCAGATTTGAACCTAGGACCTCCCGTCTCTAGACCTGGCTCTCAATCCACTGAGTTACCCAGCTGCCCCCTGTGCATTTGTTTAAATGCTTCAGTGACCCTCTTTTTCTTTTTTGGTAACCCTATTGGTAATCCTTTTTCCTTCAAAATTATCTCTCTAACTTGAAAAAGGTAAAAAAAGAACAAAACCTTTGTGACAAATATATGTTTTTGAACAAAGCAACTCCTCACATTTGTGTGCCCAAAATGTATGTCTTGTTCTACAACTTCTCAGGAATGGAATAACATTATTCATCATTGGTCCTCTGGAAGTGAGTTGGGTTACTGCACCGAACACAGTTCTTAAATCTTTCAAAGTTGTTTTTCTTTACAACATTGTTATTGTTATCTAAATTGTTCCCCATGTTCTGCTCACTTTACTCTCCATGTGATTTAAATTTAATAGCACAAGGAACAGTAATGGAACACACGAGCCCAGTTAAAGCAATCATAGCCAACCTGCAGAATAGACATGCCTGCTGCTGTAGCAAGGATAGAAGCAATAAGCCAGATCCATATTGCATCTGTCAAATATACTTTCTTTTTGCACTATTCTTCATCCGTTAGCTATACTTGAGATCATGTTCCCTTTAATGTAAAGTGACAGTTTAATAGTTTGGGTTTTATCCATTTATTTATTTATATTTTGTTATGTAGCTGACCAGACATAATGAACAAGGAGATTTGCTTTATGGTTTTCCTCTTATTCATGGCATCAGATGGTTTAGGTGGAGCTGATGTAGGACCCAAGATGTACATGAAACCTTGAGTTGTGAGAGGGACAAGATTAAAATTAAGAGGAAGCGGCTTCCTCTCTTGACCTGTTTCCCAAATCTACTTGTAGAGTCTAATGATTGCCTTAGTTTTAATAGATCAAATATCGTTATATTTTTAGTCTGCTCCTATGATCAAACTGGTGTTGAGAACTCTGGGTACATGTAGTTGGGGTTTGGGAGAGTTTATTAGTCTTCTCCACCATTTAGCAGCAAATGCTTTTAAATGGATCCTTTTGGTGATAAGTCAATAATAGAAAATGAAAAGCAACTCACACAAGGAACTTAAATACTAAAAGCCAATTTATTGGAATGAAATATTGAAGTTTAGTTGCCTGATCTTTGATTTCAAAAGGGGCCAGAATTATAAACTGTAAGAAAAAAGGACTCCAGATAACTTCTAGTTTGGAACCTATTCTTCCAGGCTTAATATCTCTGATTTCATCAGCTTTAGTCTACTGATGGAGAAAGTGCAGATAGCCAGGACACAGGTCCTGTTGTTCTAAGCCTTCCTTCCTCAACGAGTTTGATGCCTGGATCACATTCTTACTCTTTACTACAACTTTTGCCCTTATACTCAGATTCTTCATTGTCATATATTGATCATTATTCAACTCCCCCAGCTTCCCAGTTGCTCAATCTTCTTACTTCCCATGACTCACTTTTCTACTCTAGGTATATACAGAAATGGTCATATCCTTGGTTTTATCATCCACAGTTGTTCATACCTTGATGACTAGATTCAGCTCTATAATAAAACCTTTTGTCCTTTGTTCTATTGTTTATCACACTTTACCAAGAAGTCTCTTTAGATTAGTCTTACTGATTCAGATGATGTTGAACAGGAATAGAGAAAATTCATGTAACCATGCTGATTGAGTCCAATACAAATTTATGTTATATAATCTTATATAATAATGGATCTTATATATAATGGATCCTCATTGCATCAAGGACCTTTCTAATCTCTTTGATACGCCACTCATAGTAGCTATTTGAAATGTTTTAATTCTTCCTCAAGACTACTATGATACTCTTCCCTTTACACTGTCAGCTGAGGACCTTACTTTGTTCTTCATTACAAATTTTTATGTGGTTCACCAAGAGCTCTCTTTTCTTCCCTCTTCTTTATTCCACAAGGGTCAAGCATCTTTTTCTCTCCTTCACCCTGGTATCATATAAAGAAATAGCCCTTCCCTTTGCCAAGGTGAACTCCTGTATATGCATCCATGATCCTACTCCCTCTGTATTCTCCAGCAGATTTCCCCCACTTTCGCACTCTTTCCCAGACCCCATCACCAACTCTTTTGAACATCTACAATTGCAAGATCCAGCATCTCAAACTAAACATATTCAAAGTAGAACTCATTTCCCTTTAAATTCTTTCCCTTTCTCTTCCCTATTATTCTCAATATTACCAGACTCATAAATCATCACCCATACTCACCACCTTATTGTCATCTTTGACATCTTACTCACTCCACAGGTACAATCTGTTGTCAAATCTTGTCATTTCTACCTTCAAGTATATTTTGAAAGATTTTTGTACTGTGCAGTTTGAAAATTATATATATTTAGTGTGGCAACATATATTTAAATGTTTTAAGAACATAAGGATGAGTTTTATATCCAGGCACTGTGGGCAACCAATTGGTCTGAGATAATGCTCTGATTCAAATACAGTTTATTGTTTTAGTTCTTAAGGCTTATTTTAAAGTTATATTTATTAGAAGGGACATTATTACCTGTTAGTCCATGGGAGAGAGTGGACTTTTGATGTATTATTCTAATTATCAGGTCATGTCTTACTTGGCATTCTACATATGTCAAATTTTTACATCTTTTCCATCCTTCTCCAAGGTGCCCATGGTTCTCACTCTTCCAACCCTCAGCTGAGAACCTTGCTTCTTACTTAACTGACAAAAAAAAATAAGATAATTTATAAAGAGCTACCTCTTCTCCCTTTATTTTCAGGGTGTGCTGGAGCTAGTTTTAATGGTCTTGAGAGATCCAGTTGTTAAATTTTCATTGTGAGCAATTAGACTTAGGAAATTGGCAAATACTAAAATCAGGACTTGATTTATTGCTTGTTTGATTGTCTAGACTTAAGAAAGTGATACAAATATTTACTATTGTAGATTAAACTGGAAAGCATGACATGCATAAGGTATTTTTTTGGAGAGCTGGTTATTAAAGATTGACAAGCACATCGCTGCCTACTCATGATTTATATGCTATCTTCTCCATCACTCCTGTCTTGAATTAAAAGGATGATCTTCTCAGTGCCAAATCAAACCCTTTTATAAGCAGAAGCAATCCCATTCTTTCCAGTCTTTTTCAGCAAATTGCCTCCTCTATTATCCCTAATATATCACTAATTTTTTTAGAATTATCTAATTTAGTTTTTAATTAACTTTAATTTGCCTTTCCATGGACTTTTATTGATTTTAATTTTTATTGTTTTATAATATGAAAAGGATGCATTTATAATTTATGCTTTTTTCCATTTTGTTGTGAACTTTTTATGTCTTAACACATGGCCATTTTTTGTATATGTGCCATATACTGATAAAAAGAAGGTATATTCCTTTTTATTCCCATCCATTTTTCTCTAGAGATCTATTCGTTCTAACTTTTCTAAAATTTCATTCACTTTCTTCATTTTTTTCTTGTCTATTTTTTGTTAGATTCATCTAGTTCCGAAAGGGGAAAATTGAGGTACCCCACTAGTATAGTTTTACTATCTATTTCCTTCTCAAGCTCATTTTATTTCTCCTATAAAAATTTGGAGGTTATACTATTTGGTGTGCAAAAGTTTAATACTGGTATTACTTTATTGTCTATGGTACCTTTTATCAAGATGTGATTCCCTTCCTTATCTCTTTTATTTAGATCTATTTTTGCTTTAATTTTGTCTGAGATCATGGTTTCTATTTCTGCTTTTTTTAACTTCAGCTAAAGCACAATAAATTTTGTACTATCTCCTTACCTTTACTCTGTGTGTGGCTCCCTGTCTCAAGTGTGTTTCTTGTAAACAACACATTGTAGGATTCTAGTTTGTAATCTGTACTGTTATTCACTTCCATTTTTATGGATTTCTCTCATTCATATTCACAGTTATGATTGCCAGTTGTGTAATCCCCTCTATTTTATTTTCCCCTTTGATCCTGTTCTTTCTCTCTCCTTTCATTCTACCCCTCCTCCCAAGTGTTTTGCTTTTAATCACCCCACACCCCCATTTCCCTTTCCCTTATCCTTGCTTTATTCCCCTTCGACTTCTCTATAGGAAAAGATAGAATTCTATAGACAAATTAGTATGGTTGTTATTCCCTTTCTGAACCAATTCTGATGAGAGTAAGGGTTAAGCATTTTTTGCCACTACCCTCATCCTCCTCTCCCCTATAAAAGTTTGTTCACATCTCTTTCGGTTAGATAATTTCTCTCATTCTGCATCCCTTTAATATACCATCTTCTTTCTTTTGACACTGCCACAACTCTGGTATAGGCCTCAATCATCTCATGCCTGGACTACTGCCATAACTTGGCTGGTCTCTGTTTCAAGTGTCTCTTTACTTCAGGCCAATCTTCATTTAGATGTTAAATTAATCTGCCTAAAATGCAGGCATGATCATGTTATGCTCCTCTTCAATAAATTTTAGTGACTCTATCATCTCCAAGATGAAATATAAAATCCTTTGGTCTTCAAAGGCTTTAATAACCAGGCACTCTTCTACTTTCCCAGCCTTCTTATATCTTACTTTCCTGAATGTATTCTATAATCCTGCAACCTTCTTGCTATTCCTCAGACAAAACATTACATCTTCTGACTAGATATTTTCTTTATTATTCTCAGTGCCTGGAACCTTCTCTTTCCTTATCCTTATCTCTTTGGTTTCCCTAGCCTCCTTCATGTCTCAGATGAAATCCCATCCCTTACAAGCAGCAGCCATTCCTCATCTTTCTTAATGTTAGTGCTTTCCTCTATCTCACCCCACCAAGTTTATTTTCAGTTTACACTTTCTATATTTTGTTTCTACATAGTTTTTGTGTTTGCATATTTGTGTCCTCAATTAGATTGCCAACTCCATGAAAAGAGAACTCTTCTTTCTTCCTTCATTCCTTTGTTCCTTTGTTCTTTCCTTCCTTCCTCTCTCTCCCCTTCTCTCCCTTTGTCCTTCATTCCTTTGTTCCTTTGTTCTTTCCTTCCTGCCTTCTTTCCTTCCTCTCTTTCTTTCCCTTTGTTCCTTCATTCCTTTGTTCATTCCTTCCTTCTTTCCTTCCTTCCTTCCCTCTTTCCTTCCTTTTTTCTTCCAATACTTAGCTCAGTGTCTGTCACATTAGTAGGTCTGTAAAATCTTAGTGATTTTACTTAATTTCATTTGTGTTACAGAGTTTCTGCCACTTCTTTTTATTGGCCCTAAAGTCTGGGCTTCTCAAGGATCCCCACTCTTCTTTCATTTCTTTTGGTAATGACTTGGTCCTGAATTTGCATCATAAATACCTTTTTTTCTGTGTGTCCTTATGACATACATTTCCTTGATGTTTCTTTGTTCACATATTGTTGGTTGAGTTCATGTGGTTGTTACCTATGAAGGGCTCTTTGCATCCAATTTTGGATTATAACTGTTTCATAGATTCCATCTGCTTTTAGTTACAGTCAATAAATCAATTGGTATATGTTCATTATTAACCTTGTTAGTTAATGAGGTATTTTTTGATACTAAAGCATAACGAGGGGGGGGATAAAGAAGTTTTAATAAAATTTGATATTTTTGTCTTACATTATTTTTAAACCCTTATCTTCCATCTTGGAATCAATACTCTGTATTGGTTCCAAGGCAGAAGAGTGGTAAGGGTTAGGCAATGGGGGTCAAGTGACTTGCCCAGGGTCGCATAGCTGGGAAGTAAGTGTCTGAGGCCAGATTTAAACCTAGGACCTCTCGTCTCTAGGTCTGGCTCTCAATCCTATTGAGCCACCCAGCTGCCCCCTGTCTTACATTATTAAGGCTTTGTATTTCATTAATATTGCAGAGATTTTTTAAAGGGAAATTTCTAAATCTATAATGGTCTATTTTATAGTTCCAAAAGTATTTATTTAGGTACATTGGCCACTTTAGGAGACTAACATCTCCTGATAACCTCTCCTTGTCCAGTTTCAGCTCCATCTTTTATGGTATCTAGGCTGAAGGCTGCTGGTACTCTTAGGCCATATCACCATAGAAACCTCTTTGGAAAAACAGGCAATAATGAATTTTGTGCTATTACTTTTTCAGGGATCATCATGTCTGACTAGTCCTCAATATCACAGGTTCAAGTTTTCTCTGTCTTCTTAAAGTCTCTAAAAATTCTATGAGATCTTGAACTTGCCTATTTTTCTCATCCTCCTTGCATTTATTCAACTGCATAATCATGTCAATCAAATCTGGAGACTCAGGATACCCAGTTAATCAGTCATTTAGGTCTTCATTTAGGCCCTGAAATAGCTCATCAGTATCACCCCCTCCTAGTTCAAGATTGTTCTTGATTGATTTATAGTAGTGAGTAATTTAAAATTTAAAGCTAAAAATGAATGCTGATATGTGTCAGAATCTCAGTATAGCTATAGCCATATTCTTTTTTCAAGGAAAATAAACTGAGTCAGGAATTCTGCCCGGAGATCTCAACAGTTCCCTATCAGGGGTATTCTTTCTTTTATCAAATGAACTGGTTATTGCAAACTATCTATAGCCTAATTTCCTCATTAAAATAGCAATATTCACAATAGATAGAAGTATAGATAGAACATATCCATAGCATTTTAAGGTTAGCAGAGTGCTTTATATATGTCATCTCATTTGATTTTCACAACAATTCTATGAGTTTTTATCATCATTATCTATTTAGATAATAATAGATAATATTTTATCTATTATTATCATTCCCATTTTACAGAGGAGGAGCGATAATAGATAATATTTTATCTATTATTATCATTCCCATTTTACAGAGGAGGAAAACTAAGGCTGAGAGAGAGTAAGTGGCTTGTTCAAAGACATTCATTTCCTAATTGTCTGGAAGAGAGTTTGAACATGTTTTCCTGACTCCAAGAGTAGTCTATTGACTCTAACACCTATCAGTACCTGATCTGTGGAGGAAGCATAAGGCTGCATCTAAAGTGATAGTTCATGTCTCATCAGGATGACAGTAGAAGGAGGAATGACATAAGATCTTAATAAAAAAAATTCCCCCTGCATCCTCGAACATACCCTTGGATAGGCAGGGATCTTGAAAGGCAGCTTAGGTTGCCTTTAAAGGGCCAAATCATCTTGTCATCCCTTACTAGAAATTTTGTCATCCCCACCATATGGGTACATCATTGGCAAGGGACAGAAGAGGCCACAGGAAAAGATATGCAGGCATATTCTTTTGGCTGCCTTCCTGCCAGTCAGCACATTGGAGAAAAGACATGGTGAAACATTCCTCTCCAAGAAACATCTACTTGTGAAAATGTAATGATACAATGATGCCTTTCCCCATAACCTAAAGCAGGTGTTCTTATTTATTTTTTTGTAAAACCTTTAGACACCTTCTTAATGGTTAGTGCAAAAATAAAATACAAGGACAACAGTAATAGCTGATATTCATAAGTGCTAGTATTTTAAGGTTGGCAAAGCACTTCACAAATATTATCTCATTTTATTTTCACAATAACTCTGGGAGGTAGGTGCTATTATCCATATTTTATAGATGAGAAAACTGAGGCAGATAGAAGCAAAGTAAATTGTCCAGAGTTATATAGCTAGTGAATGTATGAGAGCTGGATTGAATTCAGGTTTTCCTGACTCCAGTGCCTCCAGTGTAATACCTAATTTTATTGAAATACAATTATAAAAACATTCTTAAAAAACTTCACTGAACCCAAATTAAGAACTAAGTTTAGAGTTTGAGTGTTTGGCAGACCAGCTTGTAAAGGATCTCAGTTTCTCCTACCTTATCTTGCCAGGTGATCTTCAGAATCTTCCTAAAGCAATTCAAAAGGAAGCAATTCAATTTCCTGGCAAGGTCCTGATGGACTGTTTAGGTTTCACAGGCATACATGCCCCATAAAAGTTTACCTGTGCTTGATTCTTACCCACTGTATTCTGCATCTACTTCTCTGCCTGGTTTCTGTTCCATGAGACAAAATGCCCCTCCTAGGATAAACTCATCACTTCTAATCTTTATTACCATGCTGCTAACTTCTCTCATCCTTCTCTTCCCTCTGATTGGTGGGCTGCAGGATGGAGTACCCAACTCCTCCCAATGCCTTCCTTTATAGAGGACAGAAACTGGATTCTCAGCCCACTGCACTTTGCTACAGTTCTGTCTAGTTTCAACCACCTGGGGATACTCAGTACCCCTAGTGTCCCCTCCTTACCACTCCTTTCCTGGCTGCTTTTGTGTGTCTCCCCTCATTAGATTATAATATTGTAAATAAAAATTAATCTTAGAAGCTTATTACTAGATTTACAAGCATTTATTACCAAAGAGAAAGAGAGAAGAAAGGGTTTTTCCATCTTTATAAAAAAATCCAGTTTCTCCTGGCAGCCAGCCCTTCAAGCCCAGCCTCCACTTATCAGAGATTAAGAGCTCAGATAAGAGGCTCAGGAAGAGAAAGGCAGGAGAGAGAGAGAGAGAGAGAGAGAGAGAGAGAGAGAGAGAGAGAGAGAGAGAGAGAGAGAGAGAGAGAGAGAGAGAGAGAG
>NC_058130.1:177576859-177689346 GCF_016433145.1 Gracilinanus agilis | reverse complement strand
TATATATATATATATATATATATATATATATATATATAGTGGTGATTTTGTATATATATATACATATATATATATATACATATATATATATATATAAAGGGCAATGCCACTTGCCTTTTACTTAATTATTCTTTCTCAACCACTAGAATTGACAGTATTTTCCTGTGGGAGAAAAATATAGATTGAAGAAAGGGGAAAGGATGGGGAGAATGAAGTGCTGGGGCTACTTCTGGTTGGTAGGAGCTTGAAAAAAACACCCAAGAGAGTCAGTATTAGATAGTACAATCAAAATTAGGCACTAAAGAAGGAATGAGGAGGGAAAAACTTGTTTATCCAGAGCAAATTTCATATGGGTTTGGCCAAACCCACCCCTTCCTTTACCTGTGGATAAAAATGATCTCTTCTCTTTTCAGACTCCAGACGTGTGTGTGTGTGTGTGTGTGTGTGTGTGTGTGTGTGTGTGTGTGTTTATCTTTGACCAGACCTATGAAATCATTATAAGGAGTTTTTTTTCAATTTATAAATTTATATATTTTCAATTTATAACCTCAGAGAACTGCCTAAGGCAGAGGCGTTAGGTAATTTCCCCAGAGCCACATGCTCAGTATATGTAAGAGGCAAATCTTGACCCGAGGGGTCTTTCTGACTCCAGGTAAGTTCTTCATCCAGAACTCCATGAGGCTTCACAACCTTTGCAAAAGAATTTGTAATATCCTGGTTTGTCTAAAAAGAAGGATGCAAGAAAATCTGACCTTAGATTGCCTCCTTCTGTTTTAGTTTTAGGATTAACAGGGATCCCCCAATGTTGTTGAATTCATTTTCCTCCTTCCAGAAGACTTTCTTAAGCCCTTGGGCTGCTGGACACCCCAGGGTAGTCCACTTTGTTTTAGAATTGAATGTGAAGGGAGAGATAAGCCTAGAAAAGGAGGATGGAGCCACTTTCTGCAGTGGCCTTGAATACTGGGATTAGAATTTATTTTCCTTTGAAAGGAAATGCAATCCCCTTGAGGGGATTATAGTTAATAGTACACATGCCTTTTCTTACCATTAGACTATAAATTCCTTAATGGTGGGAACTATCATACCAATCGTTGATTTCTCCATACCAAGATGATATTTTACACATAGAAATCATTTAACAGAGTTCTAGTTGTAAATCTGCCATGAACTAAATAGGAATATCCCCATTTTAGAAGAGAAGATTCCACTATTTGACTTCTGATGTCCCTTCTGACCCTACATCTTTGATCCTAGATCTCATCTAATTCAATTCCATTATTTTGAAGATCAGGAGTCTGAAGGTTAGAAAGATCAAGTAACTGATCTAGCCTCACAAAAGTAATAAGTGGTATTAGCTGGGATCTGACCTCAGGGCTCTTGACTTCAAATCTAGTGCTTTATACCATGATGACTCCCTAAAATCTGGATCAAATAAAAAGATGGACTGAATTTAAGAAGATAAAATTTGATCAGAATTAAGGTGGCCTTACATCTTTGACTAGGGGATTAAAACCTTTGCCAACTGGGGAAGACTATTGACCCCTTCTCAGAAGAATGCTTTTGAATGCATAAGAAAATATATAGGATTACAAAGGAAGCCAATTATATAGCAATACAGTTATCAGGTTATGTATGTTTGTGTGGGCTCCTAGAGTATACACACACATACACATACACACTCTTAAACATATATAAATGGCATATATAAAACAACATACATATACATATATTTTTATTTTTATTAAATAAAATATATGTTACAACACTCTATTTTAAATTATATATAACTTGTTTTAGACATACACATGCACACATATATCAGGTAGGTGGCACAGTAGTTAGAGTGCCAGCCCTGAAATTCAAAAGATTCATCTACCTGAATTCACATCTGACATTAGAAACTTACTAGGTGTTTACCTTATTTTCCTCATTTATGGAGAAAGAAATGGCAAACACACCAGTATTTTTGCCAAGAAAACCCCAAATGTGATCACAAAGAGTCGGACGTGACAAAAATGACTGAATAATAACAGCATATTTATACACACACAAACATAGGTATATACATATAGAAACATATATTCATGTGAATATACTTCTCATACACATATACATATACATACATGCACACATTTATACATACATATGAAACAAGTTCATTAGATTTAGGTTAAGAATTTCTACTTTAAATAAACAATTTCAAAAATGCGAGATTGAGAGACATGGCTAGAAAAACATCTGGGAGCTTTTTTTGGAATGCAAGTTCAAGAAGAATCAAGAGAATGATATGGCAGCCAGAAAAGCCAGTGAGGCCTGCGGGTACATTAAGGAAGACATCATATCTAGGATTAGGCTGATGATAATCCCACTGTACTTTGTTTTGATTAGATTATATTGGAGTATTGTGTTTAGTTTGGGGAATATTTTAGACAGGACATTAATTTGCTGGAAAGTCTTCCCAGAAGAAGGGGCCTTACCTCATGATCATCATATAGGAAAATCAGTTGAAGGAATCAGGGATATTTATCCTGGAGAAGACTTGGGGGGCCAGGATAGTAGCTGTCTTTAAGTCTTTGAAGGGGTTGTCATGTACAAGAGAGATCTGACTTGTTCTGTTTGGCTCCAGAGGGTACAAGTAGGAATAGTCGGTAAAAAATGAAAAGCCAAATAATTTTAGGTTCTGTGTTAGCAAAAGCTTCCTAAAAATTAGAATGGGTCACAAGTCAAATGAATTAAGGAGGAGTTATAAATACCGTATCACTGGAAGTATTTCCACTAAGGCTGGATGACCTCTTATTGGATATATTTCTGAAGGGATTTTTATTTAGGTTTATTTTGGAGTAGATAATTCCTGGGACCATTATCAAGTAATTTTGTGATTTTAGCTCTTTGATTTGTAAAATGCAGTGGGATAGCATTCACGTTATTGCTAACATCCTTTAAAGACCTAAAATTACATGGTTCTAATGAAAATTATGTGTATGTTTCCCAAGCAGATCCAGAAATGCTTGAAAAAAAATTGTGGCACTTTCATTGATTTTGCTACCCTAAAGTCTCTCAGACTAATCTTACTATAGGTTTGATGCTGTTGGGCCAGTTATAAAGTTATTGTATAAGGGATATATCTAGATCTTAGACTCAGTGTAGAATATAAGGGAGGACAGATAGGGCTAGAGAAGGTAGGACAGAATTATATTCTACCAAAGGATTTGTTTTTCCCTTCAAAGGCTGTTACTCTGGTGTCTGAGGAACAGTAATCAATACTAAATGAAGTAAATTAGAATTTGCCCAGACCAAGATGGATAGATCTAATTATGGCTGATCTTCCATTAATTTTGTGGAACTATGAAATAGAACTCTGGACCAGGCATCAGGAAACCAGGACAAGACCCACTTCTGCTGCTTGACCAGCTGTGTGACCTCATTTGGCATTTTTAAAGCCTCAGTTTCTTCATCTGGAGAATGACAGATGATAATGGACTAGATAATCTCCAAGGTCCTTTTCAGCTCTACCAATCTATGAACTTATATTTAGAAGTGCTAGATTTCTTGATTTGTTGGCAATGATCTAAAACTGGAAATGACTGGTACACTACGGATATCCCCTTGTCCAAACTTCCTGAGCAGGCACTGAAGAAGAGAGGATTTCTGAGTGGAGCAGGTCCTGGTTGGCTTTTCTGGTTACCCCATCGTTTTTCCCTGGGTATGAATGTCAAGTTGGAGATCACTATAGACATGGCGCTAAGTCAGCAAGAGACCTGGGCCTGAGCCATCAGTACTTATTTTCATTTGGGTTTGAACGGATGTCTTGTTCACAGGAAGCTCTAGTATGTACTTCTGTAGTATATACTAGGATGGACCTACACACACAACCACACATGTATATAGACTCAAGGCTACATGGAGTAGAAAGGCATCTTAGAAGTCATCTAGCTGAAATGCTTATTTTACAAATGAAGAAACTGAGGTTCAGAAAGTCTTGCCCAATGGTCACTAAGTAGCAGAAATGGACATTTGGTTCTGTGTTCCCCAACTCCAAGACTAGTGTTCTCTTTACTATGCCACGTTGCCTCTTAAGTCATCTAATCCAACCCTTCATTATATAGCTGAAGGATTTATTCTGTTCATGTAGGTTATGCATATCAAGTGGGATGTCTAAATTTATAGGACAATTATAAGGAAGCATTGATCGGTATTGCTGGAAACTTGCCCATTCCTTTCTAAGAGTGATTTTCTTTCCTGCCTTGAGAGGGACAGGAGAAGGAGTCATGAGGTTGGGTGCTCTGTTCTTCACATAGAGAGGAATATTGGACTAGCATTAGATCTACCTTCCTCTCTTAAGTATTTAGGCAACTAAGTGAAGGGGATAGAGCTCTGGGCCCAAGACCTGAGTTCAAATCCAGTCTTACCAGTTATATTATCTTGGGCAAGACATTTAATTTTTGTCTGCTTCAATTTCCTCATCTGTAAAATGCAAATAGTCATAGAACCTATTTTCCTGGGTTATTGTGAAGATTGAGTAATATAATATTTTCAAAGTGCTGAGAACATATAAGCTACCATCTCTCTTTTTTTTTAGACCCTTACCTTCCATCTTAGAATCAATACTAGGTATTGGTTCTAAGGCAGAAGAGTGGTAAGGGCTAGGCAATGGGGTTAAGTGACTTTCCCAGGGTCACATGGCTAGGAAGTGTATGAGGCCAGATTTGAACCCAGGACCTCCTATCTCTGGGCCTGACTCTCAATCCACTGAGCCACCCAGCTGCCCCCTAACTACTATCTCCTAAAGATGGAGGGTATTCCACAATTTCAACCACTAGTTTCCCATTAAATCCTGGTTATATTAAAAACAATCACAAAGAGTAAATAGTGAGTAAACCCATTGATCTAAGCAGGTGACAAACAGAAATGAGAGAATTTCTATATGTTAGCATAGACCAGTAAATACATAAGAATGAAAATCTCTTTGAATGGGAATGAAATGAGATGACATTCAACAAAGAGAGATTCACCAACCTCAGCCAAGAGGAAGTTCTCCCAAATTTCTAGATAGACAAGCTGAAAATCAGGGACATTTTGAGAAGCTAATTTCATCTGCCTTTCTGCAAGAAGCTTCACCTTTTCCTCCTTGCAACTGGTCCCAAAGAGAGGCTGGCCGTAGAGTATTTCTCACAAAGATGGGAAGACAGAATGTCTCTTTCCTCTTCCAAGTTTTCATATCAGCTTTATATTTTATGCAGGCATTTAGCATTACAGTATGATTCTTTCTACAACTAGGACAATTTTATGCAAAATACTCCAGGTGTGGTGGGAGATCTGGGTTGCACATTTAAAGCAACTGTCTCAAACCACATGGTTATTTGGTGGAAGAGTTCTTCCTCACTATATCTCAAAAATGGCCTTCATCTGAAAAAGCGATTCGAAATAGATATTTTCAATTTAGAAATCTAATACTCCTCTGATTGAGTTATTTGGGCTCCTGTGCACCCTTCTGCCAGGCTAATTTTTCTAGAACTACTTTTTTTTCTTCCTTACCTCATATACTTTAAAGAATTTTTTCTTGACTGTATATAACATTTTTAAAATTAGTTTTTTAAAATGTGAGTTCCAAATTCTCTCTTCTTTCCCCTTTCCCTCTTTAAGAAAGCAAACAATTTGATATAGATTATACAAGTAAAGTCATGTAAAACATATGTCCATATTAGCCATGTTTCAAAAGAAAAATACCAAAACAAAAAAATAAGACAAAAAAACCCCAAACCCAAAAAACCTAAAACTCTTTTTAAATGATATTCCACTTTGTGAAAATAAATTCCACCTTGTAAGAATAAACTATGGAATCCTGTCACCTATTGAATATAGTCCATATGATTCCACTTGTTTTTTCTAGGTATTCTTTGACTCTAGTTCAAGATCCTAAACTTATTTCCCTCTTATTTCCTAAGATGAATCTTTCACTCTAATCAAGACTCCTTGGTTATGTACCATGACCATTCCTGCTTCCAGGCCATTGCTCATGCAGTTTATCTTTCCCAGAACACCATCCATAATCATTGATTATGCAAAATTTCACCTTTCTTTGGGACCCTGCTCAAGTTTTACTTTTTAACATGGAGCCTTCTCTATTTTTTTAAAGTCACAATGTGATTTCTGATTTCTGTAAGCAAAGCCCTCTTGCTTATGTTCAGTATCACACAGTTATTTGATTGTTCTGTATTTCACGTGTCCTAGCTTTGCCTCCTCAAGTTTATAAGCCCCTTGAGGGAGAGACCACATTTTATGCTTCTTTCTAAGTTCTTTGACCTTGTACTTCTTTCCTCCACAAATACTCATCTGAGAGAGTTCTCCTTTGTTTACATGGCAAAGGGAGGATTTGCTAAAAGGTTTCATAGTCCATTTTTTTCCTCCTAGAAGATAAACTAGAAATATAGAGAGATTTTAAAGGACTGTAGATATTGTAGAATTGCTTCTCTGGTTTAGAATGTTGGTTCATGGATCCCTTCCTGAATGAGAGGAGGCGTCATACCTAAAATCTTCTTCATTGGCTTGGTTGCTTTGTTTCCCAGCATGGCTGGCCATAACATCGTCAGCCTTGGTTTTTACCACACTGATTCTGTGTCTAGTAGGGAAATATCACATATGTGATTCAGCCATGAAATCTGAAGGAATAAGAGTTTTATAGTCACCTTCTAGCTCGACACAATTTACAATACAATTAAGACCGACAGATATAATTGGATAAACAGAAAATAGAATTAAGGTAATCTATTCTAAGTGCACCAAATTCCTGTAATGAGTTGCTTTCAGCAGTTTCAGAAACATATAATTACCAAACAAATTACATGTTATTTTTATCTAAGAAGCTAATTAAGTGTTCTGTGTAAATTATTATGTGGTGGCAAAAGATCCGAGCTGTATTAAGTACCTAATTGGAAAGGGACGGGACAGGGGAATTGTACATGTGTAAATATCTGAGAGATATCATGGAAAGAATGTCTCATTACTAAGTGAAAGAGTGGTTAGAACCAGGGAAGTGGGAAGCAATGGTGTGAGATGCTGAGCCTTTGCTATAGCTCAAAGCTGCCTGAGGTTTGAAGGGTTAACTGACTTCCTACCTGTCCAGGCTTTCTCCCTTCAGTGATCTTTTACATATTTATCTGTTTATATGCTATATCTTACCTCCAATCTCCAGCAGAATGTAATTTTTTTTTTGGAGGGCAGATTTTTGTTTCTCTTTCCCCATCCTCTGACATAGTGAAGTACTTAATAGTAGGCAGCTAAGTAGAGTCTCAGACCTGGATTCAGGAAGATTCATTGTGCTGGGTTCAAATCTGACATCAACCACTTACTAGCTGTGTGATCTTGAGCAAATCACTTTGCTTGCCTCAGTTTCCTCATCTGTAAAATGAGCTGGAGAAGGAAATGGCAAAGTGCTCCAGTGTCTCTGTCAAGAAAACCCCCAATGGGGTCACAAAGAAGTGGACATGACCCAAAATGACCCACAGCAGTACTTAGTAGGAGGCACATAGTAAGTACTTAATGAGTGCTTAGTGGGAGACTGCCAAGGGGACGTGAGAGCATCCAGGGCATAGATCTGGTGGAGGCTCAGGGAGCTGACATCAGAGGATTTAGCTGTTACAACAGTAACTTTTCCCCATGTGGTGATTAAACAAGGACAGAGGGCTTTTCTGCCCATGTAATTAGTAGTTAGGTAGGAGCCCCAGGTGTTGTCTCCTTTTTCACACTTTGTACCTCTCCAAGCAATGACATCAACTGTATAAACGATATGCCTGGGAGGAACTCTTAATAGCAAACGACATTAGCTCATCAAGGGAGACAGATCTGACCTGTGGGTTTCTACTTTGTTGTCTCTGGGAGACCTATGTCAGCAAATTTTGGACATTCATTAAAATCTAAATTCAATGTGGGCTGATCCCTGCAGCCTTGATCCAATGTGCCAAGACACTGCAGTCATAACTGGATTTCCTTGGTTTGTCCTAATTTGTATTGTTCTTAATCAGCTTTCTTAATTGGGCAAGCCCAGCTTAGATAGTTTGGATACTGTTCTTTTTTACTTTCTCATTTTAGAACTTCCTAAGGAAATTTTGGGGCTGTTGGAGTGTTTACCTGGCCTTTCAGTCTAATTCTTTTTTTAAAAACCCTTATCTTCTGTCTTAGAATCAGTATTGAGTAATGGCTCCAAGGCAGAAGAGTGGTAAGGGCTAGGCAATGGAGGTTAAGTGACTTGCCCAGGGTCACACAATGAAGAAATGTCGGAGGCCAGATTTGAAACTAAGACCTCTCACCTGGCTCTCTATTCACTGAACTACCTTCTTGCCTCTTGGCCTTTTTATCTTAACATTCCTTCTTTGTTCTCCCCCCAAACCCCAACCCCTTCCATTCTTGCTCTCTGTTTCAACCAGGTCAAGCTAGTGTTTCAGGTTTGAGATCAGAATGAAATCAGATACTTGGTAGTCATCAAACAGTTAATAAGAGGAGATTTACATTTAATATACCAGCAAAGATCATAATAATAGCTTGCATTTATCTAGTGCTTTAATGTGTGCAAAGTGTTTTATGTATGTTATCTCATTTGATTCTCACAACAGCCCTGGGAGGTTGGTACAATTATTATCACTACTTTTTAGAGGAGGAAAATGAGACAGAGAGGAGAAATTACTAGTTAGGTTCACCCAGCTAAGTAAGTATCTAAGGCAGGATTCAAATTCATGTCTTACTTTTCCATATTAGGGCAAAGACCTTACAAAAGAGGAAAAGGATATTTGCTGAGGAGTCAGTTAATTCAGCTGAACATAATTTCCTAGTGTTGGTCATGCACTGGTCTGCTTTAGGGCCCAGCTACACCTACTTATACCACTTTAAATTCATGGAGTTATAGCAACAGTATCATTCTTAGTCTACCCAAGTTAATTAAATCTTGAGGACAGCTTCAATACTTAAAAAAATAGATTTCTATTGATATCTTATATATTCATATTACTTAGATTTTCCCCAATATCTCCTCTCCAATACTGTTCTAGCTGTTACTTATTACAGAATTTTTTTAAAAGAAAAAAGTAAAAGACTCAGCAAAATCAATTAATAAACTGAAAAAACCCTGACATTATATGCCATATTGCAGAGATTCCTTCCCCCGAGTGGGAGAAGGTGTCTTTTCATATTTCTTTGTTGGGGCCAAGTTTGTATATACTTTCACAGTGTTCCTTTTCAATATGTTTTGGTGGTTGTTCTTTCCATTTACATCGTTGTAGACTTTGGGTGTATTATTGTTCTGGCTCTACTTACTTTACTTTGCATCAGTTCATGTAAGTCTTTCCATGTGTCTCTATATTCATCACTTCCATCATTTCTTATGGCAAAGTGATTGCATTGCATTCAGTGCACCCTGATTTGTTTTGCTATTCCCTATTTGGTGAGGACCTACTTTGTTTCTCATTCTTTATTGCCATAAAAGTACTATTTTAAATATTTTGGTGTATAATCTGTCTTCTTTGTTTTTAAATCACTAGTTTCTTTATGGGATAAGACTAGTAGTGAAATTTCTTGGCCAAAAAGTATGGAAATTTTAGCCTCTTATTTTCATCTTCCAAATTGCTTTCCAGAATAGTTGTACTAATTTTGAGCTCCACCTATTATGCATCAGTATGCCTGTTTTCCCAGGCATCCTTCTAGTATTGGCAACTTAAAAAAATTAATTTCGTGTTCTCATTACAAGTATTTCTTTCCCCCACTTTCTTTCTCTAATTAGAAAAAAAAACCCCAAAATCTTTGTAGCAATTATATACACACATTCTCTCTCTGTCTCTCTGTCTCTCTGTCTGTCTCTGTCTCTGTCTCTGTCTCTGTCTCTCTCTGTGTCTGTCTGTCTGTCTGTCTGTCTGTCTGTCTGTCTCTCTCTCTCTCTCTCTCTCTCTGCCTATTTATATATCTCCAAAGAAAATAAATTCCTGTATCATCCACATACTAAAATGTATATCTTCTTTTACATTCTCTTGTATTCATCACTTCTCTGTTAGGAGACTGAAAGCATGCTTTATCATCAGTCTTCTGGTATTATGTTTGGTCATTACATTTTAGAGAGTATTGAGCCTTTCTGAGTTGTTTTTCTTTACAATTCAAATGGACTATTTACATCATTTTTTCATCTTTTCATACACTTTATGTGAGCTGAAACCTCAGAATTATTTTGATTTGAATGTTTCATTACTCATGATTTTGGCCAGCCAGCCTAGGATTTGTACTATAGGACCTAGTGGAGAAGAGATAAGATGGCTGACATGTTAAACAGAGCAATTGTTACCTTGGGGTGCTCTGCTGTTTTAATTTATGGGATTTGGCAAACCTGTGCTACATTTTGGTTTGTCACTGTTCCCCAATTTTTTAGGTCAATAATAGAATTTTATGACACTTATCTATGGCTAACAATTACAGTTGAGAGGCATTGGCTTATGTACCAACAGGCATAGCCATGACTGCCACTGGATATGGAGCCCTAATGATTTTAAGAAAGATACTGGCTTTTACTTTTGGAAACACTAAAGTTACTGACCCGGCTATGGAAAAAATGTTAGAGTATATGAAAACACTAATAGAAATTAACAAACAAATAAGGGAAGGGAAAGAACTTGATGCTAGGACAATTATGCAGCTGGAAATTATAGAAAGCATGGTCACAACTAAGAAAGGGGGTGAAAAACAACAAGAGATTAAAAAGGACAACCCAGAAAAGCAAGAAGTTGCAGGGGCAGAGTCAGCTCCTGTAACAACACTTCCTATTACAGACAGAACAATAGTACAACCTGATGCTGGGATTATACATGTTAAAGGATATAAACCATTTACTGGAGGGGATCTAGAGATTTTAAAAAGGAGGTTCCCCCAGTTCTTCGAAAATCCACATAAGGCGATAAAAGAATTCAAATGGGCAGTCAGGCTGTATAATCCTAATTTTGAAGATGTGGAACTCTTATTACAGAACTATTTACCCCAAGCAAAAAAGCTAAATTTCTTGCAGAGACAAGGAATAACCCCAACCTAGCATCATGGCCTGAGCAACATCAAGATCTAGAGCTGTCCTCTCATGCAAACATGACGTATCTTAGGAGATGCAGGGAGGACTTGGCAGAGGCGATGAGACTCCATGCTAAACGATCAAATGCATGGGGCTCATTTGAAAAGTTAAAGCAGGGGGAGGAGGAACATCCAAGCTTATACCTAGATAGACTGCTGGAAGCTGGAGAAACTGTTCTAGGGTTCAGGGACATGACTGCTGAAGACAACATTCAGCATATCAGGAGGCAATTTGTAAAAGGGAGTCAAAATTACATTCAAACATATTTAGACATGACATTGCCCACAATGGGAGACCATGCCCATTGAGGAATTGAGAAAGACAGCAGCTTATGTCCATGACTCAAAGGATAGTGACTCTAAAACATCTAGAAACTCTGAAAAAGATCGAGAGATTGCTGAGCTTAAAAAGCAATTGAGGGAAGCTCAGAAGGCCAGGGAGGTGGAAGAAATAAAAAATATGGCTCTGATGTCCACCAATCAGAGGAGCCAAAGCAGGCCTAGACAATCTAGTAGCAGTGCTAACAACAAAATTAAGAGATGTTTTCTTTGTTCAAAAATTGGCCACGTGGTATGGGATTGTAGATATAAGTCTCAGATTAACTTTGGAAACAGGAATAATAACAATAACAACAGGAGGAATACATACTACATTTCCAGATACAATAATAACACCAACAATAATAACAACAGGGACAACAATAGTAGATACAGTGATAAGGTGAAGGCCAGATGTTGTGACCATGACTGTGCCAAGTTTAGTAGGTCCCCAAGCTTGTCAAAAATGGAAGAATACCTGTCCCAAGGTGCTAGACCTCGTACATTATGAACCGAGGAAGCAGCCTTAGAGAAAGCAGTTGTTGCAAGAAAAGAGAAAGGCAGTGATAATGATGTAGCAAAGGAATGTGAGAAGAACAAAATGTGTACAGAAGATATTATGAATTATGGGTTGGAGGAGGTAACACAAAGTTACAAAGATATGACTGAGGAGGAGTTGCAAATGGAGGAGGATATAATAGAAATTAAGGAGAGAATTTATGGGAAAGGAAACAGTGATATGGGGTACACTGACAGAAAACCAGGCACATCTGCACAAGTTCTTGATAAAAGCTTGAAGAAGGTAGCATTCCTTGATTCTCACTATGGGGGGACAGAACCATTCTGTAGTAAGACTGTGGATCATTTACATGTAAAGCAAAGCCAAACAGCAGGGGCAATGAATATAGACAAGGGTTCTAATGGGGATCTCTTGGAAATGGACAGTGTCACATAATTTTTAATAGCTTCAATTTTTTTAAAGAAATGTTTGTTTATATTCTTTGACCAACTATTTGCCTAATGAGGAATGATTTTTGGTCTTAAATTTTTCTTTGTTGTCAATATATCTTGGATACACAATCCTTGTAAGAAATACTGAATACAAAGGCTTTTCTTCTAGTAGATCACTTCTCTTTTTGTCTTAGATACATTACATTTATTTTTGCAAAAGATTTGTAATTTTATGTAATCAAAATGATTCAAAAAATCTTTTTTAATTGCGCCTATCTTTTGGTTGTTAAGAATTTATCTCTTCTACATGAACTCTGAAAGACATGATATTTCTTTTTAAAATTGTGAATGTGTTTTTTTTTTTTTTTTTTAATTTTTTTTTTTTTTTTAATTTTAAACCCTTAACTTCTGTGTATTGACTTATAGGTGGAAGAGTGGTAAGGGTGGGCAATGGGGGTCAAGTGACTTGCCCAGGGTCACACAGCTGGGAAGTGTCTGAGGCCGGATTTGAACCTAGGACCTCCCGTCTCTAGGCCTGGCTCTCAATCCACTGAGCTACCCAGCTGCCCCCGTGAATGTGTTTTTTAATGGAGTCACATATCCATTTTGAATTTATTGTGGAATATAGTGTAAAATGTTGGTCTAAGCCTAGATTTTTCTATTTTCTAGCAGTTCTTATCACAGTTTAAATACTTTTAAATAAAAATTAAACCAGTTTCCATAAGCTATAGCCTTAGGAAATTGCTCCCATCACACCTTTCTTCCCCTCCTGTCCCTTTCTATTCTCTCCCCTCCCCTTCACTCTTCTCTTTTCCTCCTCAGTTATTTAATCTGTGAAGGATTGTGGGGGAATACAGAGCTGTACAAAATGTGGTCCCTGCCCTTTAGGAATTTATAATCTAGTCCTGTGAGCCATACCTTATGCCCATGAACTTGTTTTAAGTATTATTTTGGTAACTACATTTCAACATAACTGCTTTTCTTTGAAGTCTTTTGTATTTTATTTTATATATTTAAATGCATTATTACAACCTACCAAGGGGGTCCATGACAAGAAAAAGATTAAAAAACTCAGTTTAAGAGAAGAGATAGGACATATTATAAATATTACAAAAGTATATAAGTATGGAAAATAAGTGCTATATAGGAATGGGGAATCATTTTTAGGTGGAGTGATCAAGTAAGGTTTCATGGAAATGAACATTGCCTTTTTTCATAGCAGTCTTTTTCTAGATCTTTGTTGAGTACATTAATAAATGAGGATTAGATAAATCTTTCACTTTTTACTAAAAAGTTCTATGGACCAGAATGAAAATGACAGTAACTGAAGGATAATTGACATTAAAGGATGGATAGGATTTTGAAAGTTTAAGATTGGGATTGGGAAGGAAGAACAGAAAAGGACATTATGGATGGAGGGAATTGAATGAACAATATTTTGGAAGTGGGAAATGTGATACATGTTCCAAGAGTACCAAGCATCCCAAACTGGCTGGAGCACAGAAGTAGAATTAGGGAATGAGAGGGGAAAAGACTAAAAAGTTGGATTGAAATTCCACTCAAAAGTACCTCGAATATTAGACTAAAGATTTAATGACTTTGTTTTGTAGGCAGTAAGGAATCATGGAAGGTTTTTGAGCAGGGGAATGCTATGATCAGAGCTTTATCTCAGGATTACTCTGTTAACATATGAGGAGTTGGAGGGAAGAAGAATTTGGAGGAAACCAGTTTAAAAACTCTTACAATAGTTTAGATGCCAGATTTTTAGGGGCAGAACTAGGATGGTACCATGGGATTGAAGTGAGGTAGAGAGATTTGGATAGCCTTTTGGAATTAAGAGTTTATTTCTCTTAAGACAAGGACTTCCTGGATTGATTTTGAAGTTGAAAGGATGGAGGAGAGGTGAATGAGGCTGCTCATTGTAGTTCACTTCTCTGGCCATGTAGGGCTTTTGGAAAAGGCCAGAGGACAGGAAAGATGGCTGCAGTTTATTGGAGATTAGGCAATTCTTAGACCGAGTAGTAGATCAAAATGAAGAGTGCAAGTGAGAAGAACAAATGGAGTGTGTCATTTCTTATCATTCAATTACATTTTGTTTATTTTGTATTTGTATTTGTGAATATATTTACATCTTTATTTATACCTATATCTAATCTATACCTGTATCTGTGATTATACAATTATATCTACATCTGTCTATATCCATGGACAGAAGCCTATTACTATATTTCTACATATGGAATTTCCTTTCTAATTAAATCATAGGTCTTATATCTCTCATATCTTTCTATCACTCATCTCTATCATTAATGATATTAGTCTTTTATCTATTGTATCTACATATTTATCATCTATCATTTCTCTCTCACATCTATTATCTACTTATCTTTTATTTCTTTCCATCTACCATCTATCAATGTATCTATCTGTTTCACCCTATGTATTATAAGGTCCTTGAGGACGGTGCCTGTTTCATTTTTGTCTTTGTATCCTCAGAGCCTAGCACAGTGTCTGGTACATTGTAGATGATCAGTGATGTTTCTTGATGGATTACTTTTTAGAAATCTAAATAAAGACCAGATGCCTAGGAAATTAATATGGGAAGGGGTGTTAAGCAAGCAAGTCCAGACTCCACACTGGGTATTAGTGTGGATTTTAAAATGAGTATATAATAACTATTATGTTTAATAAAGTTTTATTAATAATAAACTAACATAAAAAAGTGAAACGGTACTACACTAACTTCAGCCACGCTTGTGAAGAAGAGAAAAAGAGGGAGGAGCTATAGAACTTATAAAACAATAATGTGACCACGCAAATGTGGACAAAGGGAAAAGTATTCTGGGTAAATCAGAAAGGAAGTTTGAGTAATGTAGTTTTAGGGATTCAAGATATTTCTAACTATACATTAGGCAGGGAAAATTCTTAATCAGCATAAGATCTTGAGAAAGAACTGAGTTCAGAAGGAACATCAGGTTTTGTGAATCTGGTTATCTCACTGCAAAGTGGATTGATTTATAAGAAGGTGATGAGATTTTACAGGTCAACTCCAGCATTGGCATAAGCCATTGGTCCTAGTATTAGGGGAAACTTACCTTCTTGGAGAGCCTTGGATTTTGCTAGGATGGCTTCAGCTTTTTTTTGCCTCCGACATTCTTTTAAGGCAGGGGGATGTATTTAAATCTACTGTGGAAAAAGCATTCCAGAGCCCTTGGATCATGACTCCTCAGCATCTCCCAGGCTATTGTGGCAATGGAAAGGGCTCTGGCCCTTTAAGTTACATGATCTAGATTCTTATGTTTACTACAAATATGGTAGTATTTAGATGAATGGCTTTCCTGCTCTGGGTCTCAGTTTCTTCATCTGAAAAATGAAAAGTTTGGGATCTGTGAGCTTTTTTTTTTTTTTTTTTTTTTTTTTTTTCTGTGAGTCCTTCACTTCCACCTTGAAATCAATATTAAGTATTAGTTCCAATGCAGGAAAGTAGTAAGGGGTAGGCAATTGGGGTTAAGTGACTTGCCCAGGGTCAAACAGTGAGGAAGTGTCTGAGATAAAATTTGAACCCAGGACCTCCCAGGTCTAGGCCTGACTCTCAATCTACTGAACTACTCAGCTAACCTGGAATCTGTGAACTTTTAAAAAGTATTTTGATAACTGTACTTCATAATTAATTCCTTTGTAATTCTATGTTATTTTATTGTATGCATTTAAAAGCATTATTCTGAGAAGGGGCCCCTAGGCTTTTCCTAGGGTCCACAATACAGAAAAAGTTAAGAACATTTGCCCCAGCTCTCTAAGGACCCTTTTAGTTCTAAATCTGATGATTTGTCCCTTGAGGGAAGCAGCAAGCCAAGGTTCTGACATATATTTTTAAATAAAGCTTTCTAAGGTGGCTTGCTCCTTAATTACAATGAAAAATGTGAGCGAGAAAAATCACCTGGAATGTGTGCATTAAAATGCTGCTGCTGCTTCTTTTGTTGTTGTTTTATTTTTTTAAGAAGCAGCATATTAATAATTTATTACTATTTTTGATCTCCAATCACTAGGTAATACTCTGGTAAACAGGGTCAAAATTGGCTATGATTAGACAGGCGGCGCTTGCTAGATTAGTTGTCAGCACAAAAGGATCACTGCTAGTGAGCAGCGCCGACTTCGGACTGTGCCAGAGGTCTCTGAGACATCAGGGGTCGTTTGTAAATGAGTCTGGCAGTGGCCTGCCACGGCCAGCCTCTGTGGTTCCTTTTCTGATCCTGTGCTGCCTTGAGGGAGGGGGGAGATGCCGAGGATTAGCCCATGTTTTTGTAGTTCCAGCCCTGCTCTGTTGGAGAGGCAGGATTATGGGTTCTGTGCCAAAGCCACAGGTTGCGACCTCTCAATTTACTTTGGAAGCCTCAACTTCAGGAAAATGGGAGACAGTGGGGTTAGAAATGGAAAAATAGAAATTGTTATATTATTTTATTATGTGCTATAATAAAATATATCATAAAATATATAATATATAAAATAGGTTATAAAATATAATATAATAGAATGTTATATAATATATTGTTATAAAGAATCACTTGAGTGTAGGTTTTTAGAGGGCAAGGAAAAGAAGTATTTCTTTTAAAATGATACTTAACCATTTGCAGGAGCAAAGATCTAAAGCTGGAAGGGCCCTTTGATTCCATTCCCTCATTTTATAGAGGATAACATTGAAAATTAGGGGGATTAAATCACTTGTCCAAGTTCATGCTGCTAGTAAGCATCAGAGGTTGAATTTGAACCTTGGTCCTCTGATTTTTACACCACTCTGTCTATGGCGTGTGAGAATGAGAGAGTCCTCAGAGGCCATCCAGTACAACACATACCTGAACGAGAATTTGCTCTGTGACAAACCTGGAAAGTCGTCGTACAGTCTTTGCTGAATCGGTCAGTCTATTGGCCAATAAGCATTTATCAAGCACTTACTATGTGGGTGCTAAAGTGAATAGAAAGTCAGGCTGGAGGTAGGAAGATTTATCTTCCTGAATTCAAATCCAGCCTCAGACACTTACTACCTGTGTGACCTTGGGCAAGTCATTTGACCTCATTTGTCTCAGTTTTCTTATCTGTAAAATCAGCTGAAGAAGGGAATGGCAAACTGCTTCAGTATCTTTGCCAAGAAAACCTTCAATTAGAAAAACTCAAAAAGTCAGACAAGTCTGAAAAATGACTGAACAACCAATTTGCCAGGCACTGTGTGCTGAGCACTGGGTATAAAAGAAAGAAAAAGGCAATCCTCTGTTTTCAAGGATTTCACAGTCTAAAGAGGGAGACAAAATGAAAATAATTTTATACGAACAAGATATAGACAATATAATTTAGGAATAATGGGTGAGAGGAAAGGAAGACCTTGACTTCATGACACTTAAAGGACTACCTCCCAAAGCAACCCATTCACTGTTGGAACACTTCTAATTATTAGGAATTTTTTCTTCCTACTAAATGTGAGACCTTAAGCATGTCATTTGTCACCTCTGCACCTCAGTTTTCCTTTCTCATTCTTTCAATAAAGATTTTTAAAAAGTGCTTGTTATATGCTGGCATCACCCCAGGTGCTTTAAGAATACAGTTTAGGAACCTGATCCTCAAGGCTTTATGGTCTAGAAGGAGAGATGAAACAGGAACACAAAAAACTATATGGTACAAGATAATATGTGTCATCTGAGTGATAGGGATAAAGTACAAAGACATATGTTAGAAACCCTTTCAATTCATTTCAATTCAGCAAATGTTTTATCAAGTTCTTATATAGAGAGTAATAATAAAAATAGCTAGGTTTATCAACCTCTGATGCTTACTAATGGCATGAACTTGGACAAGTCATTTAATCCTCCCCGAGTCTGTTTTATCATCTATAAAATGAGGGAGTGGAGTCAATGCTAGCTTTAGATCTTTGCTCTTGCAAATGGTTAACTATCATTTTCATATCAAGGTCTACAAAATCCTTTATATATGTTCTTCCATTTGAGTATGTGCCAGTCCTTGGGGACCTTAGAAGATTTTGAGAAGACAGTCCCACATTTCAAGGAGCTTTTGATCTAGTGGGGGATGAGGTATTATAGTATTGTAGAAAGAATAGTGGATTTGGAATCAGAAAATGGAGTTCAAATCCTGCTTTTCCTCTTTGCAACATATGGTAATTTTGGGAATCCACTCAACCTTTCTAGGCCTTGGTTTCCCAATCTATAACATGAGAAGGTTGGACTGGATGATCTCCAAGGTTTTGCAGAGTTCGAAAAATGATAAACCTAAGACTCAGCTATATTGAACAGTGAATAAAGTGCCAAACCTAGAGTCAGGAAGACCTGAGTTCAAATCCAATTTCATATACTTATCAGCAGTGTGATCCCAGGCAAGTCACTTAACTCTGCCTCAGTTTTCTCATCTGTAAAATCAATTGGAGAAGGAAATGGAAAACCGTTCCATTATCTTTCAAATCTGGCCTCTGACACTTAGGAGTTGTGTGACCCTGAGCAAGTTACATAATCCAGTTTGTTTCTGTTTCATCTGTAAAGAGATATGGAGAAGGAAGTGGAAAACCCCTCCAGTATCTTTGCCAACCCCCCCCTGCAAAAACCCAAAGGGTCTCACAAATTGTTAAACACAACTGAAATGACTGAACAAAAACAAAAATAAAATGACACAAAAATATGTAAGCAAGGATAGAGACAGAATCTGTAATTTTGTCAGTTGTGCTGGTTAGAAACTTTCTGCTAATACAAATCATCACTTCCATTGCAAATTAGAGAGCTGCCTAGATCACTGAGAGATTAAATGATTTGAGTAGGGTCATAGAGACAGTATGTGTCAGTGGCAGGAGCTCAATTCAGATCCTCAGCCAGTTCCCTATCTACTATGCCATGCTGGTGATGCTGGTAATATATCAAATCACAATATTTCATGGTAGGAGCATTAGAGAGCCATGAAACAAAATACTATGTAAGATCCTGGGGAATTATCATTATTAGCAAAGAGATCAAGAAAAATTTCTTGGAGGAAGAGATATTTGAGTTGAGCTTTACCAGAAAGATGGTAATTCAGCAGGACTTAATGATGCAAGGTACAAAGAAAAGAGGTTTGGGTCTGGAGCTAGAAGATCCAGGCTAGAAGTCCAGCTCCGCCACTAAATTTGCAACCTTGTTGAAATAAACTAACCACTCTGAGTTTTACTTTCCTCATCTGTATAATGAAAGGTTTGGGACCTGATGGCTTCTAAGCTCCTTTGCATTTCTGAATCCATGATCCTGGTCCTAGTTTCTTCAGAGCTTAGGAGGCTGTCACAAAGAACCAGAACGATCAGTAATATCTAAAGTAATAGACCATAGAGCTTGCTTAAACCTACCCAAGGGAACCCCGAGACATAAAAAGAGATGCCTAGGGTCAGAGGCATTGGGGAACAGGAGCAAGGGAAAGGGGATTTAGGGCAAAGTATACTAATAGGTCTTAGTCACTAAAGAAAAATAGATATAATTAATTGGTTTATCAAGACCTCAGGTATGTTGGGCTTAAGGTCCTAGAAGGATCAGGAAGTAGGATCAGAGATGGTCTTACCGAAAATTTGCCCTTAGAATTGGCGTATCTACCTCTACCAAGCTCTCAGTCTCCCTTCCTGATTGATATATGGGACATCTGGGTTCCAATATCTCTCCAATGCCACAGCTTAGCTTATCCTTTCAAAACAGTCAAAACTTTGAAATAAAATTCTATTCATTAAAAAAATTTACATCATCTACATTGTGCGTCATACTCTTTGCCTATACTGTCCCAGACAACTAACCCATGTAATAAAGACTTTTTAAAAGAGCAAAGGAAGGGGGCAGCTGGGTAGCTCAGTGGATTGAGAGCCAGGCCTAGAGATGGGAGGTCCTAGGTTCAAATCCGGCCTCAGACACTTCCCAGCTGTGTGACCCTGGGCAAGTCACTTGACCCCCATTGCCTACCCTTGCCACTCTTCCACCTATAAGTCAATACACAGAAGTTAAGGGTTTAAAATAAAAAAAAAGGTAAAAAAAAAAAAGAGCAAAGGAAAAAATAGTTGAACAAAGCAAATTAACATAAATAAAAAGTCTGACCTGGGTGTTTGACACCCATCCATGGTTTCCAAAATTTACAAAGAAGCAGAGAAAAGTATCTTATCTTCTACTCTTCTTTTGGATCAGACTTGATCATTATAATCTTACGCCATTTAGTTTCCATTGTTTTTTCGATTTATATTCTTATGTTCCTCATATATATTGTTTTCTGGTTGTCCCTATATTACTTTGTATCAGTTCATAGAGCTATTTTCATTATTCTTTGCAATCATAATATTCATTTTTCTTGCAGTACAGTAATCTTCCATTATATTCATGCATGGCAATTTGCTTAGCCATTCCTCAGTTGATGGCTCATCTCCCTTTCCCTCCTTAGTTTTTTGCTACTACAAAAGTACTGATTATTATTATTTTTCTTTTAAAGTATATGAGGTCTTTCTTCTTGTTATTGACCTTCTTGGAGTTCATGTTGAGGAATCTATGGCTTATGAACATTTAAGTCACTTTCTTTTCGTAATTTGAAATTCCTTTCCTGAATGACTAGATCAATTCACATTGACCATCAATGCATCATTGTGTCCATCTTTTTACAACCTTCCAACATTAACTATTTCTATATTTTGTCAATGTTGTCAATTTGCTCGGTATGAGGTGAAACCTTGAGACTTGATTTATTTTCCTCTTGTTTTTAGTGACTTTGTAGCATTCTTTCACTTAGTCATTAATGATTTTAAATCCTTCCTTTAAGACTATTTGTATATATCTTTGAGGTAATTTTTTTGCTCAGATGGGAGACCAATTCGAGTTTTTCCTTCTCCTTGGGCATCAAAAATAGGGAACTAACTCGTGACCAATAACGGCTTGGTACCATCTTTAACTATATAAGTGGGAAAATTGCCAATAAATGGGCAAAAATTGTTGACAGGATGACAAAAAAAAAAGAATATGACTTATAAGATGCTTTCATGGGGCATGAGATTAAAGATAGGGGAAGAGGACCTACCAATTCAAAAATATTTACAGCAGTTCTTTTATTTTTTAAACCATTACCTTCCGTCTTGGAATCAATACTCTGTATTGGTTCAAAGGCAGAAGAGTGGTAAGGGCTGGGCAATGGGGGTTAAGTGACTTGCCCAGGGTCACACAGCTAGGAAGTGTCTGAGGCCAGATTTGAACCTAAAACCTCCCATCTCTAGACCGGGTTCTCAATCCACTGATCCACTTGGCTGTCCCGAACAGTTCTTTTTTTTGTGGTGGCAAAGAACTGAAACCTGAAGGGATATTCATCATTTGGGGAAAGGCTGCATAAAATGTGGTATATGTTTGCAACAGAAAACCATTATGCAATAAGAAATGATAAACAAGATGGTCTCAGAAAAAAAGACCAAACAAAACAGAAAAGATTTAAATGAAGTGATGCAAAGTGAAGTGAGCAGAACCAGGAGAACATTATACACGGTAACAGCAATGATGTATGATGATCAACAGTGAATGACTTTATTATCAATAAGGCAAGGATCCAGGGATCCAAGGGATCTCCAAGGGACTCATGAGAAAAAAAGGCTATCTACTGCTATAGAAGGAATAGAAGGAGTCTGAAAAAAGTTGAAGTACACCATTCTTTACTTTATTTCTTCCATGAAATTTTCTCTGCTGTAATCAATACGTGTCTTGTTTCACAAAACAACGAACATGGAAATATGTATTATATGATAATATGTGTACAATATGGAGAGCAATCTGGAATTATGCCCAAAGGGCCATAAAACTGTGCATACCTTTTTGACCCAGCAATATTACTACTGGGTCTGTATACCAAAGAGATTAAAGATAGGGGAAAAGGACCTACCTCTACAAAAATATTCATAGCATATTATCTGCCTTCTTTGGAAGGAGTGACGGCTGAGAGGGAGAAAGGGAACATGGATTGCAAAATGTCATAAAATGAATATTAAAATTGTATTGACATGGAAAAAACAAAAGAGTAAAGGAAGAGAATAAGGCAACAAGGAAGAGACTCTAGCACAACTGAGCCCAGATCCTGACATACATTCGACCATTAGCATCTATGGGGAGCCTCCTTAGCTTCTAGTCCCTCCCTCAGTTTCCATTCTGTCAATTTTACTTTTCATTTCTTTTGGAGAATAATTCAAGAAGGGTCATTGACAAGGAAGCAGCAAGGACATTTATTGTTGCTTAGCATTTCTAGGATGTTTCAGTGACAACGTGAGTGGTTCTTTAAAAGTTTGTTCCCTGTAGGTCCTGATGCTGAATATATCTTGACCAGAGCATGCTGGGCGGTCAATAAGCATGTTTAGCAGCCTCACTCCTTAACTTGTTGAAAAGCCCCTGCTGCCTCTTCTATCATTCCAGCTCTCCTCTTGAAGACACTCTCAGACATGCTCCTATTTCCCCCAGGGTTTTCGAAAGCATCATGAGGCTCCTTCTCTAACGTATTGTACTCAGAGTGCACAGCTGCATCTCAGAGTTTGCATTTGCCTGCTAAGCCCCAGGGTGGTGTCAATTTTTAAAATAACCAGATCATTTCCTCTGCCTCACTCCCTTCAAAACACTAAAGTAGGCGAAGGGCTATGGGGAGGGTGGAGATGAGGAGGGAGACAGAGAAGAGAAAAACTACCTGTCTGAACGGTCCTGAGTTATTTCTTCATTGCTCTCAGCAGTTAGTTTTGTGTTAATAATATTGGTATTTGCATAATCCATTTGACTCCCCCAGCTGTTTGCTTTCTCCAAGGCTTGCTTGAGTCAGTGGGGCCTGTCTCCTCTTTTCCCTTAATGAAGATATGACAGTAGGTGGTAGAGAGGAAGTAGGAGGAAATGTGGAGGTATCTGGAAGGGAGGGGGGGAGAGAGTCCCTCAGGTTACATTCTTGTTACTAAATATTTTCCTGAATTGTATTCTCGACATCTGATCATCTGAGATTTGGATTCAGGGATGAGTGCTAAATATAGAATTCATTCTTGTGTCACGTTGGTATGTTTTTGTCCTGATGCATTCCATTTTGATAGGGATGGGGTGGGCTGGATGGGTCAGAAAATGGATTTGTGGCCTGAACTCCATGCAAAGAAATCTCCTCAGATGCATGTCCCATCTGCTGATTCAACAGTTTTTACTGTAGATAACATTGGCAGAGATGCCTATAGCATTTTGAGCTTCAAGGTCTCTTCTAAGCTTAGATTTGTGTAAATTCCATGATTGAATAAGGAGACTTTCAGGGTATTGAAAAGGGAAATAACTTGTGGTGGGCCCTAAATTAACCAGCTCAGATGCCTTAATTTGGCCTTTCTTTGTAACTGAGATATTGAATCCTAGAGTTTAGTCTTTGTTTCATGAATACAAACACGGGCTGTGCCACGTTAAATTTTCATTCATATTTCCCATGGCTTGCGAACCAGCTCTGGCTGATAACCAGAGGTAGTGTGGTAGAAGGGAGAGGATAATGACTCTAAAGGCAGAGGACTTGGGTTCAAATTCCACCTTTAACCCTTGCTGTCTGTAAGCCCAAGAGCAATTCACTTAGCTTCCAAGGGACTTAGTCTCCTCATCTACTCTATGATTCAGGCAAATTGGCTCTCTGTTTCTCATAAATTGTTCTCTTTGGTATTTAAAGACCATTACCATCTATTCCCAACTGACTCTTACAACTTTATTATACATCTAGCCAAAGTAGACTTCTTATGTTTTGTCATCCAAGATGATCCATCTCCCATCCCTGATTTTTCATTGACTGTCCTTGATGCCTAGAATACACTCTGTCTTCTCCTTCACCTCATAGAATTCTTCTTTTTCTTCAGGAACCAGCTCCAGTACCATAGCTTATAAGAATTCATTCCTGGACCACTCAGCAGCCAGCATCCTTCCTCTCAAACTACCTTGTATGCTCTTCTACATATTTATTCTTTATATAAGTTCAAGCTTTAATAGCTTAAAGCTGTACTAAGACATCCTGTATCCATTTTTTTACCTCTCTTCTTAGAATATGAACTCATGCAAATAGTGATTGTTTCATTGACTATTTTTTTATCCATGATGCCTGGCACTTAGTAGGACCTTGATGAATATTTGTTGCTTCCTTGCTTGATCTCTAAAATGAACAGGTCGGACTAGATGATCATTTCAGGTCTCTCCAAGTTCTAGATCTATGACTGTCTTAGGGAAGCTTGCCTCTTTGAGCAGGTTGTTTTTCTCAAAGAACTTTGTTGCCTTTTGTTGAATTTCAGCTCTCAAACTTCTCAGCTACCTCATGGGTCATTGCATCTGTTCTACATCTGCTTCTTCACAAATAATCTTGGCACATTACACTTTTTAGAGACATTTAGATGTAAAGATATTTATAAAGAGGGATTCTCTTCTATTTTTTGCCTAGTCATCTATGTGTGTGTGTGTGTGTGTGTGTGTGTGTGTGTGTGTGTGTGAGAGTGAGTGAGAGAGAGAGAGAGAGAGAGAGAGAGAGAGAGAGAGAGAGACTGAGTTCTTTAATTCATCTCTTGCCTTTCAAGTCTGCCCATACAGATTACATTCCTGTGGGTAGGTGGAGAAGATCAACCTGCATCCCTTGACTGGTTTTAATGAATGAAGTGTTTGCAATGGTGACTCTTTTTTTTTTTTTAAACCCTTACCTTCCGTCTTGGAGTCAATACTGTGTATTGGCTCATAGGTGGAAGAGTGGTAAGGGTAGGCAATGGGGGTCAAGTGACTTGCCCAGGGTCACACAGCTGGGAAGTGTCTGAGGCCAGATTTGAACCTAGGACCTCCCATCTCTAGGCCTGGCTCTCAATCCACTGAGCTACCCAGCTGCCCCCATGCAATGGTGACTCTTGACAGGTTTGCAACATAGCAAATTACTTCAGGGAGGTCAATAGATTTTTAGTTGCGTGGGTCTCTTCCTTGGGCAAGCAGTGACTTTGCAATAGGGTTCCTTATTTGCTAAGACTCATAAGCCTGCTATCATTAGAAAGCATTTCAAGAAAACTAAATGGAGTCAAGAAAAAAATGAGTGATATCTAGAGCAGGGAATGTCAGCATCCTAGGGTAGCACACATCTCCTAAAGAGTGAATTAAAGGGATCAGCAGCACTTGGCACTGGGTAATTCTTCACTACCAGCAGGGCATAATGAATCAGCTGCTCAACTGTGAGTCAGAAGACTTGGGTTCGCATCTTAACCCTGACACTTATTTGCTCTGTGACTTTGGTTAGGTCACCTCATCATCATGATCATTATCATCATCATTAGCATTTACATAATTTTTGCATCTTTTATTTTTTATGTAACATAACATGATAAGTAACATAATAATATAATACATGTGATTTGTTATAAATACGTAACAAATTATAACTATGCTTATCCAAGAGAAACAAATGAGAAAACAAGTGTATATAATGTTTTAAGATGTCAAAGCTCTTTTCACATGTTATTTGCTTTTATATTCTTTGTATTATCTACCTCAAATGACATTATATGAATTCTTTTTCACCTCAAACTTTTTATGAAATCTGTATAAAGATTTTATAAACCATAAAACTCTGTATAAATGCCAGCTATTGTTTCCATATTTGAACAGTGTGATGCTATGGATAAATAGCTCACTGCAGCATCAGGAAGACTTGGTTCAAGTCCTGTCTCTTCCATTTACTGGCTGGATGACTTTAGGAAGCCACTTAACTTCTACTTGTTGCCCTAGGCAGCAACTCTTTAAGAGTACAAGTTGTAGAGAAGTCCTTCAATAATAGAACAAATGCCTCGCTACTAGCTTCCCACTAAGAATGAAAGCATAGGTCAGGTAATAAGTAAAAATTGCCATTGTTATTATTTTTTCATGTTTCACTGTTGTTCTTTTTTACGTGTATATCACTTTCTAATGACATCCCCTTCTCTTGCTCCAATCAAACCTTCCATTACAAAAAAAGAAGTACAATTAAGCCAAACAAATGGACGCATTGGACATGTTGAACACTGTGTGCCTCATTTAGCACCAGTTGTTTAGTGCCTCCATACCAAAAATGGGAATGCATGCCATTGGTCACATATGTGTAAATGTTTATAAACACATCCATGAATACTTTTGGTACAAGAACTTATCAAAGTTATTTTCTGAGAAAATGTCTCTCAAAAGAGACTCTTCTTATTCTGACTTGTACAAAAGCATTTTAGTCTTGTGTAATTGAAATCATTCATCTCTATCTCTTGCTTGGTCATACATAGTTACCCTTTTCCATTCTGGTCAAATTTTTAAATGAAATGATTTTTTAAAGTTTGGAGCTCATCATGGTATGTAGTATAAGATATTGGTCAAAATCTAATTTCTGCCAAGTTGCTTTCAAGTTTTTCAGCAGTTCTTATAAAATGGGGAGTTCTTCTCCTAGAAGTTTGTGTTAGTAATGTCTACATGGAGGACATATTCAAGAGCAAGGAATCATGTTTGGCATTTTAAAGGATTTCGATTAAGAAGGAAAAATTTCATGAGTATTATTAGCTATAGGAAGCACGGATACATTTTTATTGAATTGAAGTGAATTGATTATGTGTATGAGTGATGTAGGGAAATTAATATGATTCTACCTCTGGCTATTCTGACAAAGTAGGAAAGATTTTCATCTATTTGAGATAATCCTGGTAAGGTCCTATCAAAAGTTAGAAGATTCAGAAGGGAATTTCTGAACTTTTACAGATTTTTTGGGGGGAGGATAAGAATTCTCACTTTTTAGTTTTGACAGATTTTAGGTTCGTGTTTCTTTTTTCCTCTTTCTTTTTTTTTCTTCTATAGAAGTGAATGTGTCAGACCTCCTCCTGTTCTGAGTGGGAGGGAACTAGCTGTTCTCTGGTTATCCATGTAAAGATGAACACTCACCCTTAAGTGTCCTTCCTGACTTTCTCTCAGGTTTAGAGTCACTCTGCTTCCCCAACTTCTTCATCTCCCCTGCCTTCCCCCATGAAGACAGACTAAGCGCCTCAGTGAAGGAAGAGATGCTCTTCCCTTTGCAGCTTTCACAAGTGTTGGAATATTATTGTGGTCTAGAAATGTCATCTTTTGTTTTTCTTTTCTCCTCTTCCCATATTACTGCAGGGCTTAGCTAAACAGTTGGGTGACCAGAAGAATTGGTTTGCCTTATTTCCCTCTCATGAGCAATCATTTAGCTCTTTTCCCCTTGATTTGCCTGGTGCATTCTGGCTCATTTGAGCCTTGAATTTCCGCAGTACTCTGTCATGTCTTGGATTGGAGGAGAGAGGTTAGAGGGTTATCTGATGTGCGAGATTTTCTTATTCCATAGGCATATACCGGACTCTCAGAATGATGTATTTGTGTGAAACTTAGGCAAATGCCACTTTAATCTATCCCACACTATTACGATTACCCCTATTAACAATACCATGGAACTAAGAGTAATAAACTAATAGGCATGGATAGCTGTGGGAGCTAAGTTGTCAGTAAGGTGATTAGCAAATAGTAAGCATTTAAAACATGCCAGGTGCTAGGCTAAGTATTGGGGATACAAAGAAAAAAGCAAAAACAGCCCTTGCTTTAAAGGACTTCATATTTTAATGTGCTGCCCTGGCAGCGTACTGGACTTGTAGTGTGCTGGGAAAATCCCAACTCAAATCCTTGCCAACACTGTGAATATAGGCAACACTCTGGACTTCAGTTTCCTCATCTGTAAATGGGGATAATAATAGTGCCTACCTACTAGAGTTGGCGCTGGTAAAGAGAAGATGAAATAATGAATATAAAGCACTTTCCAAACTCTGATGTGCTAAATCAGTGTGAACCATTATTAGGCAAGTATTTTTAAAACTTCATGACTTTACTTACCCTGGGCCAAAAGACTCCTGATTTCCATACAGGAAACAAGCAATAATTTGACATTGTTTCACAAGCACACATACCGGGAGGATTAATTTGTTTCCTAAGAAGGAAGACATTTTTCACCAATAGAAAAAAAATTCTCTCCCCTCAAAAAAAAAAAAGCTTAAAAAATCTTTAACGAACATCAATTAATTAATTAATTAATTAAAATTCATAATCATTTATTCATTAATCATTTATTATTTGCATATCACTTTGCTAGTGTGGGGGAGATACAAAGTATTTAACAGGGCCCTTCTCTTTTCGCTCCTCATCTTTGGCTCTCACATTCTTTCTTTTGTCATCAGGGAGTTTTATTTTTCAATTCTGACCTATGTCTATATCATTTTTACAGTAAAATGAATTGGACTCTGATTAAGAATCAAAGTAAAACTGGGAGAAACATTTGACTTAAAAGGACCTAGTAATGTTACTTTGCTACCTTTGAGACCTTGAATATCAATTTACCACTTCAGTTTTCAGTTCCTCGTTGTTAAAATGAAGGTGTTGGGTCTATGCCCAACTCATTTCAACTCAAATATTTATCAGACATTTCCTATACTCTAGGTGGGATAGTTAAGTGGTGCAGTGGATAGAGTGCCTGGCCTGAAGTCAAGAAGACTCATCTTTCTGAGTTCAAATCTGGTTTTAGACATTTACTAGCTCTATAACTCTGGGCTAATCACTTAATCCTGTCTGTCTCAGTTCCCTATTTATAAAATGAACTGGAGAAGGAAATAGCAAACTACTCTAGTGTCTTTGCCAAGAAAATCCCAAATTGGGTCACAAAGAGCCTGATATAACTGAAATGACTGAATAATAATGCACACAAAATAGAAATAAGATAATTTGGGAGAAAGGCACTAATAACTGGTGGTGATTGTGAAAGAGGCTTCATGTAGAATCATGGTTTCCCAATGTATACTTCAAGAAGGCATCAGAAATTTGTCAAGAGGTATGAGGAATGGGGACGGCTGGGTGGCTCAGTGAATTGAGAGTCAGACCCAGAGATGGGAGGCCCTGGGTTCAATTCTGGCCTCAGACACTTCCTAAGTGACCCTGGGGAAGTCACTTAACCCCCATTGCCTACCCTTACCACCCTTCTACCTTAGAACCAATAACCAGTATTGATTCTAAGATGGAAGGCATAGGTTTTAAAAAAAGAGGTATGAGGAATATCTAAATATTAACTAACCAACTAAATAGCTAAATAACTATAGTAGCTGAAGAAAATTAATCTATTTTGTTTCTCATATGCAAATGCTACAATTTATTTCAGTTCCTGGAATGGGGACATGAGAAATATTCCTTAAAAATATTCTTTAAAAAAGTTACTCTTTCTTTAAGGCTCTTTCCAGCTCAAGCTGATCCTTGAAGGAAAGCTGGGATACTAAGAGACTAAGGTAAAGGGAAGGCAATCCAGGGTTAGATAATAATTATCAAGGTATGGAGAATAAGCACCATTTATGAGAAGCATGAAGAAAGCTGGTTTGGTTAGATCCTATTGTGTAACAGAGCTGGAAAGGTAGGTGGAATTTATATTTTTTTCTTGGAGGTAATAGGGAACTGGAATTTATTTACTAGGTATGGAAGTAAAATGGTCAGACCCATGCTATAAGAAATCTCTTTTGCTTACAGAACTTATAGCTTCTGTCTTATACTTTTATTTTACTTAAAACAAACTTTTAATTAAAAAACCCCTTTATCTTATGTCTTAGAATGTATACTAATATAATGTATACTAGTATACTAATGTATACTAATATATACTAATGTATACTAATGTTCCAAGGCAGAAGAGAATAAGGCCTAGGTAACTGGGGTGACTTGTCTAGGGTCACACATCTAGGAAGTGTCTGAGGCCATATTTGAACCTAGGATCTCCTGTCTCTAGGTCTAGCTCTCTATCCATTGAGCCACCATCCTGCCCCTAGTCCTTTGTTTATAATATATATGTTTACTGATAGTTAATGAAACTGAATCACTTATCCTAAGCCAGAATATATTCAAGGCAAAGGCAATCTGAGTATTTTTGCTTTTCTGAGATGATGCTCTTTCTAGATTCCAGCTAGGTCTAAGAAGTTGTCAGGACCAGAAAATGATTTCCAATTCTTCTTGAACAAAAATAATAATAATGGCAGATTAAAGAATTCAAGAGAGACAGCTTGGCATAGTGGAAATCAGGGAGACCTGACTAAGCTCTGTCTCTTACAAATACTACTACTGGTGAGTCCTTTGACAATTCACTTTTTCATTTAGTGCCCCAGGCACTAAGTTGCCTACCTGTATTGGTGTGAAGCTCTCCAATCTGATAAATCACAGGTCTGAGTCCAAATCAAAATCAAATACATAAAAATAGAGTTTATACCATATGGTTCTTCTGCTCAAAAATTTGTAGTGAATTCTTACAGCCTACCAAGTAAAATTCAAGCTCTCCTTTCTACCTGGCATTCAAGTTCTATGTAAACTGATACCATCCTCTTTTTCCAGTTTATCCAGTAGCCAAATTATTTAATACTTTGTCTCCTAAACATACTTAAACACTGGCTTCCACATTTTTGCTTTGGTTCTTCTTGCTGCTGTAATGCTTCCTTCTGCCCTCTTAATATCCTTCTCCTGCTCTCTCTTGATTTACACATATACTTTTCCCAACTCACTGACTCTTCAGTTTCCTCACCTTTAAAATGAAAGGGTTGGTTGAAATGGCCTCTAAGGTACACTCAAGGTGAAAATCTATGATCCTGTAAGCCTGGTATAAGTTATTTAAATTCTCTGGACTTTGGTTTCCTCATCAGTATGATGAAAGGGTAGAATGAGATGATTTCTAGTTCCTTCCAGCTCTACTTTAGGATCCTGTGAACTTTTGAATCCTTAAAGGCCAGTTTAAATGATACCCTTTTCAGGAAGGCTTTGCTGGTTCCCTTGATTGACAATGACCCTTAGAATTAAAAAAAATTGTTTTATATTTCTCTAATACACCTGTTTTATAAAATTGTATATTATATCTATCTGAGTTTGCATTTGATTCCCCAATTATGTTGTGAGCTCCTGGGAAACAGACTATATATTACCTAAATTTTATAAATCCTCATCTTCACCTACCTCCCCCAAATGTTCTTATATAGGAGGTATTTAAATGTTGTATTTTATGGCAACAAAAGAAAGTTGAGACTGCAAATTCCTTCTTCTTTTTTTTTAACCCTTAGCTTCCATCTTAGAATCCAAACTGTATATTGGTTCCAAGGCAGAAGAGTGGTAAGGGTTAGGCAATGGGGGTTAAGTGATTTGCCCAGGGTCACTTGACCCCCTAAGAAATGTCTGAAGCCAGATTTGAACCTAGGACCTCCCATCAATTTCATTCTAATGCTATCCAGAAATGGTTGCTGTAGTCCAGGAAGTCACACACACAATAACTGAAGAGAGAGAGAAATCTTATATTCATTCTGATAACAGTTGATGTCTGGCACCTATAGATTGAGACCATAATTGGAATAACAGGATACAGACTGGTTTTATGATTACCTTGCTAACAAGAGGTGTAGCAAGAGGCATGAATTGAGTATTAACCTGGGTTGGAGGGGTCTGAGCCCTGCTTCTGGTGCATACTAATTACTAGACCTCTTGAACTTCAGTTTCCTCCTTTGTAAAATGGGAGTAAGAATAAAGCCTATAGTACCTTGAGTTTGTTGGCTCATTTGAAATACTGTATTAAAAGTATTTTGCAAGCTTGAAATAGATATATATCAAGCTGTTATTAAAAGGGGTAGCAGGGTGGTACAGTGGATAGAGTGCTGGACCTGGATTCAGGAAGACTCCTCTTCCCAAATTCAAATCTGGCCTCAAGATACTTACTAGCTGTTGGATCCTGGGTAAGTCACTTAACACTGTTTGATTCAGTTACTCATCTATAAAATGAGCTGGAGAAGGAAGTGGCCAACCAACCTTTGCCAAAAAAACCCAATATGGAGTCATGAAATCAGAGATGACCAAAACACTACTGAGCAATATTATTGGGGTGGTATGTGGTGAGCAGAACCCCCTGAGATAAGCCAAGAGGAGAAGCCAATCTTTCTGCGTGTTGAGAAAAACAAAACGAGAAACACCCTTTTCTTCCTCTTTTGGCTTGGTTGACCTAAACAAGCAGTCGTCTTTGATCCCGGGCATCGGACCCTGGCTCAGGTCTAGCCCATTTCATTTTGTCCCAGCAGACAAAACTCTAGAGAAGCTGAAGCCTCATGAGGAAGGAGAGAGATTTTAAAAACAAAAATAAAACCAAAAAAAACCCTACAACCACAAATAATAACTCTTGTCATCCATTTTTAATCTTACTTATCACGCAAATGAATTTGGGAAGGTGGCCTCCTGCCATGTGGACTTTATAAATGATGTATATGGTTGGTATTGAAGTCAAAGGAATGACTGCAGAGAAGGCAGTTGATGTTGCTGAACTTTCAGCTCTTCCCTTGGTTTTGGAGGATGCTGAATATGCATTGATTTTTCCAAACTATGAGTTTTGCCTTCCAGCAAGAGGCTGCCACTGGAGTGGCTTGAGAGTGGGCAGACCACAATGCCTCTGAGTTTCTTCTATTGTTTCATATTCTTTGGCTTCTCCCTTTCATCTCTCCAAGTTACTTTAAATGAATTACTGATGTAATTCCTTTTAAAAAATGTAATGGCTGTAGTTTTTTTTTTTTAAGAAATGAAAAGGGCATTTTAGAAAATCAGAATCCTGAAAAAAAATCAAAGCAGAAACTTAGAGGGAGGAATCTGACAGCAGTATATCTCTAATGACCTTCAAGAAGATCACACACTCCAGGCAATTAGAGGGTTTGGTAGAAAATAGCTCTTTCAGACCCGCCTGAGTGTTCCTAACCTGTTACAATGCTCCTTTGCTTTGTAATGCTTAGCTCCTCTTCTCTCCATGGGTTCCTTACCCAGGATCTCCTGCAAGAACCTTTGCTTGGATTAAATCTCTGCCTTCTTTGACAAAGAGTAAAGGAGACAGCTGCTACTAAAAAAGGGGACCTTGCCGATGATGCCAGCTTCTTTGGCAACCTGAAGGCTTTTCTGGCTCCAATCTTAGGAAGGGCATAATGCATTCTGTCTTGGGGCCAAATATTATTAGAGGAGTTTGCAGTGAAGACACTTGAGTCTGGGTGCAGCTGGAAAAAAATAACACATTTGTCAATAGGTTACCCTTTTCACAGCTGGCAGCACTCAGAAAAAACAGGGGTATGGAATGAACTCTAACTGGCCCCACACAGCATGGGGAATGAAGGTCCGTCCATCACAAGTCATTTCTGAAAAGGGTACAGGAAACTGTGAAGTAGGTATTTGGTGCACCCAGGGGCCTCTTTTAGTTGCCTCATTAGAGGGTTTTACGTAAGTTTAAGCAGGTGGTGTTTTTGCTTAGCAATTTTTACTTTTCAGTAATAATAGCAAGGAGAGCTCACATTTGTATAGCCCTTTAAGGTTTGCAAAGTATTTAAGTGGAGGTAGTTAGGGCCAATGCACAGCACTGAAGTCCCTGCATCTGCTCAGCTCCCCTTTTAAGGGAACATAGATTTCTCTCCATATTTGCCTCTCTGCTGTTTGTTATGAGTCATGCATGAACCTGAGAAACCTCCACTTCCCGATGCAATAAAGAAACAGTATAATGACTTCTGCTTGAGCAGAAGAGTCTGGAAATTCAGGATGTGCAGCTGCATTCACGAAGGGTATTTGCCTTGTGCATGACGCCTTTTGTCCTGGTGTTATGGAAATAGTAGCATGCCTGCTTCCATTGTGCCCTTGTGTTGCCAGGATTACTTGACTGCCAATTCATTTACACTGAGCCTTAATATTTCTTTGCCTCTATCTGCCTGTCTACAGCTCTCTTTTCCTCTGTCTTTCTTTTTGTCTCTCTCTATTTCTTGTTTCTTTGGGGGCAGCTGGTAGTGCAGTGGAGAGTGTTGGGCCTGGATTCAGGGAGACCTGAGTTGAAATGTGGCCTTAGAAACTTATTAGTTAGGTGCCCCTGGGTAAGTCACTTAGCCTCTATCTATCTCAGAGTCCTCAGCTGTAAAATCTCCCAAGGTTGTTTTGAAGAGCAGATAAGATAATATTTATGAAAGTGCTTAGCACACAGTCAATGATCTGCAAATGCTTATTGCCTTCTATTTCTATCTCTGTCTGCCTTGTTTCTCTCCTCCTTTCCCCCTCTCTCTATTCTAAGGTCAGACAGTAAGACATACCAGATTTTGCTTGAACTAGACTGTCTCTCTCTCTCTCCTTCTCTCTCTCCTTATCCATCCATCTCTCTATCCATCCATCTATCTATCCATCTCTTGCTCTGACTGTCTCTTGTCTGTCTCTCTCCATATATCGCAATTTGAAGAGGGAGGTTTTTTTTATTTTTTATTTTTTAGAAAAATTTTCCCTGGCTACATGATTCATGTTTTTACTTTCCCCTTCACTTTCCTTCATCCCCCCAATAGCCAATATGCATTTCCACTGGTTTTAACATGTGTCATAGATCAAGACCAATTTCCATATTATTGATAGTTGCATTGGTGTGGTAGTTTCGAGTCTACATCCCCAATCATGTCCGCCTCAACCCATACGTTCAAGCAATTGTTTTTCTTCTGTGTTTCCACTCCTATAGTTCTTCCTCTGAATGTGGGTAACGTTCTTTTCCATAAATCCCTCGGAATTGTCCTGGATCCTTGTATTGCTGCTAGCACAGAAGTCCATTATGTTCGATTTTACCACAGTGTATCAGCCTCTGTGTACAATGTTCTTCTGGCTCTGCTCCTTTCACTCTGCATCAATTCCTAAGAGGGAGGTTTTTTAGTGTCAAAGTCTCAAAGTTGCTACAGCTGATATGAGATTTTGACTAAAGGTCCATCCTTCCCTTTACGCCACACACTAAATACATTATGAAACTTCCAGATGGTAATGACTCAGAAAGTTTTATGAATAAAGAGAAAGCCACTAGTGGAAGCATCTAGGAGAAGTTGCTTGGGATAGCAACTCCTGATGCTCCCTTGTCTTGCTATGCCAAGAAGGGTCACTAAGGATAATGCTAGAATGTTAGTGCTAGAGAAGGAGGGACTTTAGAGGTCATCTCATGTTGGAATTCTTGATTTTTTTACATCTTAGATACTTTTAGAAGTCTAATGAAGCCCATGGTCTTCTTCTCAAATAATGTTTAAAATGTATAAAATAAATTATATAAGATTAAAAAGGCAAATCATTCGATTGTAATTCAGTTCATAGATGCCAAGTTAAGCACCAGTGATCCAATCCAATTCTTTCCTTTTACTGAGGCCCACAGAGATGAAGTTATTGGGATAGTTAATGGCTGTCAGGATTGGAACTCAAGTCTGGTACAGTACTTCTTTCTTAACTCCTGTCATTGACTTCACTTGGAGAATATTTAACTAGGGAAAAGTTTCTAAAAGTCAGGAGGATGCTCTGGGTTTGATTTCATTATCCTAGCTTCTATTTTTTAAAATTAATTTATTATTTTTTTGGAAAACCCTTACCTTCTGTCTTAGGATCAATACTGTGTATTGGTTCTAAGGCAGAAAAGTGGTAAGGGCTAGGCAATGGGGATCAAGTGACTTGCCCAGGGTCACACAGCTGGGACCTAGCTTCTATTTTGCATATTGTTACTTGCTTTTGGGAGACAAAAGTTAGAAAGGCCTGCCATAATTATTTGAGTCCTCCTGACCTGTTTTAGTATGGGAGCTTTTCAACTGCAATTCTTTGTCTTCCTTTTCTTTGTTCTGGTTATCTGTGCCAGCATCCATATACCACTGAATGCAGAAGATGATACTTTCTGTTCGGTCCTTTCCAGTTGTGTTTGACTCTTAAAAAAACCCTTACCTTCAAGCTTAGAATAGATACTAAGATTGCATCTAAAGCAGTAGAGTGGGAAGGGGTAGACAACTAGGATTAAATGACCAGCCCAGGGTCACACAGCTAGGAAGTGTCTGAGGTCAAATTTGAACCCAGACCTCACGTGTCCAGGTTTGGCTTTATGTCCACTAAGCCACCTAGCTGCCCCATGTTTGGGATTTCCTTGGCAAAAATACTGGAGTGGTCTGCCTTTTCTTTCTCCAGATCATTTTATAGATCAGTGATTCCCAAAGTGGGCATCACTGCCCCCGGTGGGTGCTATAGCAATCCAGGGAGGGCAGTGATGGCCACAGGTGCATTTGGGGGCAGTGAATAACTGTAAGGGGGCGCTAATAGTATGTGACAGGGGGTGCTAAATAATATTTTTTCTGGAAAGGGGGCAGTAGGCCAAAAAAGTTTGGGAACCACTGTTATAGATGATGTAAACAGGGTTCAGTGACTTTCCAGGGTCACACACCTTGAAAGTGTCTGAGATTGGATTTGAACCCAGGAAGACAGGTCTTCCTGACCCAGGTCCATCACTCTATCCACTATACCATGTAGCTGTCCCATGCAGAAGATGATAGGGGGTTCTTATTAACAATGTTGACACTTAAGCAGTGCTTTTCCAAAGTCAATCAATCAATAAGTATTTATAAAGCTAGGCACTATGATTAATCATGGGAATAAAAAATAAGGGGAAACCATTCCTGACCTCAAGGAGCTTACATTCCAGTGGTAGAGAAAACATGTACACAAATAGGTACATTCAAGATCCATACAGAGAAGATAGAAGGTTAGGGTTAGAGTATCAAGCATCAATCCATGGGAAGGACTAGGAACAGACAGGGAATAAGCATTTTTATAGTGCCTATTAGGTGCCAGGCACTGTGCTAAGGGATTCTTATCAATCACATTTTATCAGTTTCTCATTTGATCCACAACAACCCAGTGATGTAGGTGCTAGTATGATTCCTATTTTATGTTTGAGGAAAATGAGTGAGGCAGCAATTAAGTCAGTTGCTGAGGGTCACACAGCAAATAAGTATCGGAGGTTAAATCTGAACACAACTCTTTTTGATTCCAGCTCCATTGCTCTCTCTTCCTCACCACGGTTACCTCTGTAGGTCTTCTATAGAATTTTGCTTTTGAGCAAAGAGGCCATAGGTTCATCCGAACAGAGCATTATTCAGTTGGGTGAAGAGGATGACCAAATAGGATAAAATTGGTTTGAACTAAAGAAGAGTAGATAGAAACAAGAATCTCTTTTGCTCATCAAATATTTGAGTGCTTGCTATATCCAATGCAGCCTCCTCAGTACTATATGAAGGGGGTATGGCAATAAGACATGGTACTTGAATTTACAATCTTTGGCAATGCCAAAGTACTAAAATTGGCTGTTTTATGGATGCTCTGTTCCTTTTTTTTTTTTAAATAGCTCTTTGAAGAACAATAGAGACCTTTTTACCTGTGATGGGCTAGGTATATTTGAATCTAAAGACAGGAGTTAGAACAGGAGCCTACACAAACTTTAAAGGTCATGACTCATTCTAAGGGCATCTAATCAAATAGACCTGAGATCAATTTTGTGTACTGCTTCCAATCCTAATGAAATGAGGAGAATGTTCTAAACTCTCCATCACGAGGGCAGGTGTTTTGAGTTGTTTCACCAGCAACAGGGATAGGTTGGCATTAAAATATCCATACTCTTTCCTGCTAAAACCCTAGGTAAAATTTTATAACATTGCATTGCAAAAGTTATAATCAAAGACTAAGAACTTTATTAATATGTTAAGTCTAATTACACTTCTTTTCACTAAACTAAGAAAATTTAACATCTTTATGTATGGGAGAGGGAAACATCAGGGCCAACACTCATCTTTTTAGGCAAAACTTAAATTCTGGCAATTTAGCATAGTAGAAAGAGCACTGGACTTGTAGTCAGAAAGAACTGAATTAGATATTGATTAGACTCTGGGCAACTCATTTAATGGTGCTCAGCCTTAGTTTCTTAATCTATAAAACATGAATAATAATATTTGCCTTATACAGTTATAGTGAAGATCAATTCATATATATATATATATATACACAAACATATATACATATTTATATGTATGCATATGTAAAACACTTTGCTAATCTTAAACATCATTATTATTGTTCGTTCAACTAAATTGTACCCATTTACAATGAAAGAGTTTAATGAGAGGAGGCTAAAGTTTATCATCAGAATGATACATGACTGAAAAGTAAGGTATGCTGTTCATATGTAAGAGATAAGGGATAATTCCTACTTGTTTGACTATTGCTTCTTAGTCTCTTTTGTTAGATCTTCATCTAGATCAGTGGTTCCCAAACTTTTTTGGCCTACCGCCCCCTTTCCAGAAAAAATATTACTTAGCGCCCCCTGGAAATTATGAAACTATTTATTGAACTCAGAATAGAATGTAATACAAAAAAAGTGTAGCCATCACCGCTTCCCCTGGATCGCTGCAGCACCCACCAGGGGGCAGTAGTGCCCACTTTGGGAATCACTGATCTAGATTGTTTCTAATAATCATGAATATTCCCCAGATTCTGCCCTGGGTCTTCTCTTCTCCCCCTACACTATTTCTCTTGGTGATGTTTTGGATTTTGTGAATTAAATTATCACATCCATACAGATGATTTTCAGATCTACAATCCAGCCCTAATCTCTCTCCTAAATTCCAGACTTGCATCTGCAGGTACCTATTGGATATCTTGAACTGGAGGCCGAAAAGATATCTTAAACTCAACATGTCCAAAATGCACTCATTATCTTTCCCTTCAAACCTTCTCCTCTTCTTAATTTCCCTGTTTTTATCAAGGACACCATTATCCTTGCAGTCACCCAAGCTCATAATCTAAGGTTTCATTTCTTTACTCCACACTCTCCCTCATTCCCCTTATCCAAACTGTTGCCAAATTCTGTCAGGTCTATCTTAGTCATATATGTAGTATATGCCCCCTTCTCTCCTCTGACACTGCCATCATCCTGGTGCTGCCTGTCATGATCTCACACCAGGATTAGCCTTCTGGTTAGTATCCTGCTTTGTCTTCCACAATCCAGTCCATCTTTCGCTCAGTTCTAAAATTGACAACTGTACCTAAACTGTAGGTATAACCACGTGATCCCCTATTCAGACCCTATTACTTTCAGGACAAATATAAAGTCCTCTGTTTTCCTTTTTTAAAAGGTTTTCATAAGTTGATCCCTTTCTACCTTTCTAATCTTCTTATATCTTAATCCTTTTCATGAGCTTCCTCATATATGACACTCCATCTCCAAACTCTGAATTTTCACTGACTGTTTCCCATTCCTGGAATTTTCTTCCTCCTCCTCTCCACCTCCTGGCTTCTCTGGCTTCCTTCAAGTCCCAGATAAAATCTCACCTTCTGTGAGAAACCTTTCCCAATTCTCTTTAGTGCTAGGTAAATTTTCTCCAATCATTCTCTATAATTTTCTCCAATTTATCTAGTATATATTTTGTTTGTATATAATTATTTGCATGTTATCTCCCTCATTAGACCATGGGCTTCTTGAGATTAGGGATTTTCCTCCCCTTTCAGCCCCCCCCCCCATGCCTGGCACAGAGTAGACAATAAATGTCGACTTGACTTAACATGACTTGACTTAATTGATGGACAGTCTTCATGCTCTATTGGTGTCCCCACAATGTCAAAATATCTCTAGCAGGTACTTTTAACATTTTTGATTTAATGGAAGATTTTAGTTGTCCAGCAAAGCCTATAGCTTCCTTCTTAGAATAAAAATTTTAAGTATATAAAGTATATAAGAATATTGAAGGAATCAAAGAAAAACAAAAGATGGAGGTGAGGAGAAAGAACATTTTAAGGGAAAAGCTTGGAGACCTGAGACTGATGTTTTCAAGTAATAGCAAGTAAACAAGTGTGGTTTATTTGTAGAGTATATGGAGGGGAGCTAAATGTAAGAAGACTGGAAAGGTAGAAAGACCTAGGTAATTAAGGACTTTAAATGACAAATAAAAACTTTTCTATTTCATCTTGGAGTCAATATGGAACCACTGGAGTTTAGTAAGTAGAGGAGAAGTGACATGATAATCTACACATTAAGAAAATGACTTTGGCAACTGTGTGTGTGTATGTGTGTGTGTGAGTGTGTGTGTGTGTGTGTGAGAGAGAGAGAGAGAGAGAGAGAGAGAGAGAGAGATAGAGAGAGAGAGATAATGTATAGGTGAACATGAACAACTGAGGACAACACTGAAGTTTTGAGCCTAGGTGTTTGGGAGGGTGAAGGTTTGAAGAGAGAAGGGTTTGTGGGGAAAGAGATTGAGTTTTGTTTTGGACATGTTGAGTTTGAGATGCCTGTAGGGCATCCAGTTCAAGATGTACAATAAGCAGTTAGGGGATTTGAGACTGGAGGTTGGGAGAAAGAGCCTCAAGGTAGATTTGTAGACCTGGAAATTATCTGCAGAAAGATGATAATTCAGCTCATTGTAGCTGCTGATATTAACAAATAAAATGGAATAAAAGAAAAAGAGGTAGCCTTGGACACAGTTAATGCATATGATATGAATGAAGGTCCAGCAAAGAAGCAATTATGCAAGTAGGATAAGAACCAAGAGTATCACAAAAACTTTAGAGAAAAGCATTCAGAGGAAGGAGGTGATCAACAATGTCAAAAGCTGAAGGGAAGTCAAGAATGTTAAGATTTGAGAAAAGATCTTTTAATTTGACAATGAAGACATCATTGCTAACTTTGGAGCTATCTCCAAATTTCAGTTGAATGATAAGATTGGAATCTAAATTGCGAGGATTTAGAAGAGAATAAATAGAGAAACTAATTATAGATACCTTCCTCAAGTAATTTAGCTGATGAGAGGAGAGAGATAGGATGATAATTAATGAGGATGGACAGATCAAGCGAACATTTTTTTTGAGGATGTGGGAGGCATGATTGTATTTGTAGGTAGCATGCAAGGAGCCATTAGAGAGGAGGAGAATTAAGATGAAAAAGAGAGTGGGGATGATAATGGGGCAGTTTGCTAGAGAAGATAGGGAGGATGGAATCATTTGTTGTCTGCAAGGTCAATCTTTTTTTTTTTTTTTAAATTTTAAACCTTTAACTTCTGTGTATTGACTTATAGGTGGAAGATTGGTAAGGGTAGGCAATGGGGGTCAAGTGACTTGCCCAGGGTCACACAGCTGGGAAGTGGCTGAGGCCGGATTTGAACCTAGGACCTCCTGTCTCTAGGCCTGGTTCTCAATCCACTGAGCTACCCAGGTGCCCCCAAGAGGTCAATCTTTTTTTAAAAGAAGGATAAAAGAGGAGAAAGCAGGGAAAGATATTTGAGAGATGTAAGATAAAGAGTAGGGTAGAATGAGCTCTCAGTAGATGACCGTGATGTTTTTTGGTGATCTATAAGGTGCATTACAGCTTCTCTGTAGGAAAGTTGCAGGGAAGAGTTGTCATGGCAAGCTTAAGGAGAAATAAGAATGGCTGGAATAGCTAGTGTGTAGAATGGGATATCAAATTAATTAGGGAGAAGAATGATTGCCTTGTTGAAGTGAGGTCCAGTCGTGATTAAATAACATCAATTTTTAATGGACCCAGTCAGCAGAGCTTTGTGATTTTCTCCAGCTCTTTTCAGCAGCATATAAATATTAGTGAAGGAGGCAGATGGTGGGAATAACCAAAAGTTAAGAGTTTGGCAAGGTCTGATTGGCCATAAGACAAGAGAGCAAGAGATTCAAGGGAGGATGTGTAGAGTTAAACTGAAACACCAAAGGGTCAAGAAAGGGAAGGAAAGAGAAGATAGCCAGATTAGGAAATAGCTGAAGTATTGAAGAAATGGAGGTCAACTTGAGGATGAAAAACAGAGGAAGAATGAGGAAAGTATGGAATGATAAACTATTATAATCAGGTAAAGGAATTTCATTGTTCAATAATATGGAAAGAGAACCTGTACGAATAATGATAAGACCAAAAGTATGACTATTTCTGAGGTGGAATGGAGGAGCAGGTTTAAAAAAGATTGAGGACCTGGGAAGTTAGTACTGTAAAGAGTTCACTAATATGTATATTAAAGACTCTTATTATGAAAACAGGAGTTGGGGTGAAGAGATTGTGAACCAGATACTAAATTTATAGAGGATCGATTCAACATGCTAGGGACCTTTCTCTATGTCTCTTTTATAGTGTAAGGGAGAAACACAGTATCTCTCATAGCCATATGTATCTCTTTCTTGCCAAATGAGTAGTTGACTTTCTGTTTCCATCATTCATTTCTTTATTGACATTCTTTAGGCCACTTCCTCTGTGTTGGTTATGAAGGATATGCTTTAAACAAAAAATAATATTTTATTAATATCTTTTGTTTGGCACCTTCATGTGATTTAAAAATAATTTATCAACTGTGTGACCGTGGGCAAGTCACTTGACCCCCATTGCCTACCCTTACCACTCTTCCACCTATAAGTCAATACACAGAAGTTAAGGGTTTAAAATAAAAAAAATTAAAAAAATAATTTATCAAGTAACAAGTATTTTTGAAAATTTGATCCTTCTACTACACCACAAACCCCACTAAGCACATTAAAATAAACAAAGACCCCAAACCAAGTCTTTTAATATATGGTTGCATAGTATGATAAAAGCAACTTCCACATTAACCAAATTTGAATCTCTTTCTGCATTTTAAGTTCATCATCTCTCTGTCAGGAAGTGAAACATGCATTTCATCTTCATGCTTTTGGACTCCAGGGTTATCATTTCATTGATCAAGTCTTTTGAATTTGATTTTCTTTATGATATTACTATATAAATTATACTCCTAGTTCTATTTTTTCTGAAAGTGTATAATATCTCTCTGCATTTAAAAATAATCTCATTTCTGTCAGGAAATGAATTGCGTCCTTCATTTTTCATTCTTTTGGATTGATGGTATTTGGTCAAATTGTGTGTCCTTCTCCCCGTAATTAAAGAATTGGTCGATCAAACATTATGCCACTATATTTGTTTTCTTCTTTATGTTGCCTACTTAATCTGTCCCACTGACTGACTTTTCTTTCTTAACCATTACTAAACTGTTTTAACGATGACTATTTTTTTAGTGCAATTTGAGATCTAGTACTCATATACCACCTTTCTTCCTACTCACTTTCATTTTTATTTTTTATATTCTTGACCTTTGGTTCCTCCATATGAATTTGGTTAATATTTTTATAGTTCTATGAAATGTTCTTTTGAGAGTTTGGTAAAGTACTGAAAAAGTAAATTAATTTAGGTAGGATTGCTGTTTTCTTATATTGGTTTGATATACTTATGGCCAATTAATGTTTTTCTAGTTATTTAGGCCATCCCTAAATATGCCCTTCGAATTAAATAAACATGTGTACCTGTCTATGTTTCTCTTCACTCCTGAATTTCCATTTCAAATTTCTACTCAATTCTGGCTTTTTCATAAAGAATATTTGGAATTAGAATAATCTATTCCATTAAAGGTTTTTTTCTTCTTCTGTAGGATCATACTTTGTTTTGTCAGATAAGTTATTCTTAGTTCCTCTTGCCTTTTGGACTATTATATTCTAAGATATCTCCTTTATTATGGCATTTGCTAAGTCTTATGTAATCCTTATTGTGCTCCTCATTATTTGAACTCATTCTTTTTGGCTGTGTGTAATACTCTTTGACCCAGAAGCTCTGGATTTTAGCTATGATGTTTCTTGGAGTTTTCATTTCAGAGTTTCTTTCAACAGGTCTCCAGTGGATTTTTTTCTAGTTTCAATTTGGCCTCTGGTTCTAAATGGTCTGGGTAATTTTCATTTATAATTCCTGAAATATTCCTGAAATCTAGACCTTTCCTTTCCTTGATTTTTCTCTGATTTTTCTCAGAAAAATATGTTATAGCCAATATGTACCCTACATATTCTCCATTGCCCTTTGGGCCTCTAGTAATTCTGATCTTTAGGAGATTGTTGTGTTCTAAGATTAGCAACCACATAGCACCTCTGAGAGAACATTGGTGTTAAAAAAAGATGAGCTCTTTTTCTAGGAAGCAGCTTGGGATCATTAACAACACAGTAAATGTAGGAAACATAAGATACATAATAATAGCCGGCATTTATCTGGCAGTTTAGGGTTTACAAGATTCTGTCCATACAATATCCTTGTAATGTATTATCATTCCCATTTCACTCTACCAAATTACTATGTTCCTTAGACTCTTAGTTTTCTTACCTGAACAATGGGGACAATAAAGGCACTTACCTTTTGCAAAGGATCATTGGGAGGCTGAAATGAACTAATGCATACCTTAAAGTGCCATACAAACATGGTTTATGATGTGAAGAGGTTCCCTTGTATTATACTGTAATGATTATTATAATAGTATTCTCACTGGGAACATAGTCAATCTCATGGAATTGACTGATTGAGGATATGGTTATATAATGAGGTCCTCTATATCTCAGTTTCTTTTTCTGTAAAATGAGGTGTTTGGACCTAACCCTCTAGTTTTTTCTATGATACTTTGATCTTGGGCTTCAATAACCAACTTTCTTTGGATGTGGTCCAAAATGATTGTTTTAAGTGAAATGTTTGTCTGTAATGGAGAGTGTTGCAGTGAAAGTTTGGTGTACAGAGATGAAGTCTGGAGGGGTGGTGGAATTGCTCATTTCTGCTATTTTGTGTTTTCAATTTTACCAATCTCTTTAACAGTACCTGAAGGAGGTTGGAATGAACTATGTGTAGACCTTAAGATCATAGATCTACATCAGCAGTTCATAGCCTGGGGTTCATAAACTTAAAAAAAATATATATATATTTTGATAACTGTATTTCATATAACCAGTTTTCTATGTATTTTATTTTATGTGAAAAAAATCTAACATTCTTAGAATGGCTTCACCATCTGCCAAATGGACACATGGCATCAAAGAAGTCAAGGACCTCTGATTCTAGATCTAACACAGACCTCTGAAATCATCTAGTCTAATCTTCTCATTTTCCAGATGAGGAAACTGAGACCCAAGGAAATTGTGTGATTTAACATGAGCCCTCTAGTTAAAAAAAATGGTAAAGGTAAAAATCAGAATTTGAACCTAAGTCCTCTGACTCCAAAAGTAGTACTCTTGCCACTGAACAACAATAGGGTTTTAGAAAGTCTTTCTGAGGTGTAATTCACTCTCCTCAGTTAGTTGAGACCAAGTTGCTCCCACCGTTTGAAGTGTGTAAATCAGAGTTGAATACTATGGCTTTGAATTTTAGAATAATAAACTCAAATTTATAGTATATGATACTTTAAAGTTTCCAAAGTGCTTTATTTGGTTCCTTTGGTTCTCACAGTGATAATGTGAGTTAATTTAATATCACCCTTCAGAAAGACATGGAACACTGGATAAAAAAGCTGGCCTCAGAGTCAGGAAGACTTGGATTCAAATTCCTTTCTTATACTTACTGATTGTGGGACCCTAGACAAATCACTTAACTTCACATTGCCCCAGGCAATTCCTTAAGAGTTCAAGTTTAAGACATTGCAACTTCATCAGTGGTTCCCCAAATTTAAGAAATAAAACAAAACTCAAAAAACCGAACAAACCCAAACCCTAAAAATCCCAGTCTTCATTTTAAAGGTTTCAATGTTTTGTTTTAATTATTTAACAAGCATTTATTTTATTTCTCTCTGACCTCCCTCCAGCTCTGCAAACAAAGCAAAAAAGTAAAACAACAAAACCTTTGTAACAGTAGGCAAAGAAATGAAAAAGAAATTACCACAGTGGCCATGTTCTAAAATATGTATCTCATTCTGCACCCTGAGACCATCACCTCTCTGTCTTGTGGTGGGTAGCATGCTTAATCATTAGTCCCCTACAATTTTGGTTGGTTACCATGTGGATCAGAGTTTTTAAGTCTTTCATTGTTGTTCATTTTTATATCAGTGTATAAATTGTTCTCTTGGTTCTTCTCCCTTCACTCATTATCAGTTCATACAAATCTTTCCAAGTTTCTCAGAAACTGTCTCTTTCATTAATTCTCATGGCACAATTGTATTCCATTATATTCATATGTCACACTTTGTATAGCCATTTTCCATTATTACTATTTTTCAGATGAAGAAAAAGTTTTCAAGGGAGGTCAAGTGACTTGCCCAAGGTCACAAAACTGTTGTTGTTCAGTCTTTTTAGTCACATCCAACTCTCTGTGACCCCATTTGATATCTTCTTGGCAAAGATAATGGAGTTTTTGTTTGTTTGTTTGTTTGTTTGTTTGCCATTTCCTTACCCAGTTTATTTTACAGGCAAATAGGGTTAAGTGACTTACCTGAGGTCACATAGCTACTAAGTGTCTGAGGCTGAATTTGAACTCTGGGAGACCAGTCTTCCTGACAGCAGCCCTAACTCTCTATCCACTGAGCTACCTAGTGACCCAAAGTTCATAGGTAGCAAAGGTGGAGTGTAGAACCAGATTCCTCTTAAAATCTATTCTGGTACTCTTCCCACTGGACCCTGAGGCTGCCTTCTGAAACAGAAGCTTACAAAACAGACCACTGCTCACATTTCATACCTGTGGCACAGGCATAACAGTCCTTGGTACAAACTCCTGGAATTGAGGGGACAGCTCACACTCCATGCCTTTCCCCTGCTCCTTGCTCCATCTGTGTAGTAAGTATCTTGCTCCCAAAAAGTGGTATGGCTCCCTAGCTCCCCAAAAAGATTTTTCAAAATAGGAGGTTCTATTGCAAGAATCCTGGTCTCTAATTGTCCACTGCACTCTGAGGTACAGGTACCCCAGAAACAAAAAGTTCATCCCTTATTGCATTTGGTAAGTCAGGTAGGTAGTGCTAAATACAGTAGATATTCTGGCAATCTGACTCAATGGTCTAGTGAGTGATTTATAGGCAGAGTAGGACCTTGTGCCCTGTTCATGAAAGTATGCTTTGCAAAGCCACATTAAGATTGATCTTTGGCATTTGAGATAAGTTGAGGGAAGAAGTGGTGGGAAGAGTTCCCTGTGTGTGATTATTTTTTAGTGGCTGGTGAAGGAAGCCAGCTGCTCTAGGTGATGAGACAGATGGCTTAAGGGAGAAGCTACAGCAGCACTTCACCTATACATAACTCAGCAATTGAGTAATCTCACCTGTCCAGGACACAGCTGAGAACAAGGAAATTAAAAAAAAAAAAGGCTACAGCATGGCCGTGATAGATGTCGTAGTTTACAGTAAAGCATACTCTTTACTCATAAGAGAGACTCTTAATACCTGATTACTCTTATTTTACACATAGTTCTAACAAATTGAAATCTAAAAGTGTAGGAGATTAAGAACATGTTAAAGGTAGAAAAAGGAGGTACAGGCGGTATTATAGGCAGAACACTAGTAATGTGGAATATTGATAATTGGCCATATAGTCAGAGGATTATAAAAAAATTAAAAAAAATTTTAAATAAAAAATTAAAAAAAACCCCACATCTGGGACCATTTAGTACATAGACAAAGAACACCATACACACCAGTGAGCCTTAACAGTATCACTGTACCAAAGCAACGGCTAATGGTCATACCATTGCAATAACATTGACAAATATCTGCATGCATTTATATTAAACACATGAGGGTTGGCTCCCATCTATAGCCCAAAAGGCTTATGCTTATCCTTGCAGTTTTAAGTATTTAGATCCAGAGGGGTATATATAGTGGGGGAAAAGTCCCTTATCCTAGTGTCTCCCCAGAGAGTGCTATCGCCACTTGAGACCAGGCATTGAGATTGGTATCCTTTGTAGGAAGCTGGGACTGACAAATCAGGCTGCCTAAACCTGCGGAGAAGTGTTTGGGGATTTCACTGAAGTTCATAATTCATGGAATAGGCTCTAGTTCATGTCCACCCAAGAAAACATAGTTCATGTCTACTTTTATTCCATGCCACAGCTACTAATAGTTCCCTAGCAGCTGCTGGGACTCCCTGTTACTGTGTGAAGGGATGAGGTCACTGAGATTTTCTCTCGCTTATGTATAGCACCCATTTGGGCTTATAGGAAAGAAATGAATTGGATATTCCTTTAGTGAGGGGGAATAAGGAGAGCACTGGGGCCCTCATTACCATTTATCTAACCTATTCTGTATTCTTATCGATGGTTTCCACACCTTATTCTCTCTTTTCCAGGTCATAGCCAGAACCATCTTTCTTATGCAATTACAATACTATCACACCACAGCTCAAAAAGCTTTTGAGTGGCACGCAGACCCCTTCTCTAGTTATTCAAGGCCCTTTATACCCTGCAACTACTCTAGTTTCATCTCATATTTTGTGCAGTCATTTTTTGATTGTGTCTGATTCATCATGACCCCATTTGGGGTTTTCTTGAAAAAGATACTACAGTGGTTTCCCATTTTGTTCTCTAGCTCATTTTACAGATGAGAAAATTGAGGCAAACAAGATTAAGTGACTTGCCCAGGGTCACATAAGTGTCTGAGGCTGGATTTCAACTTAAGGAATTTTCCTTAACTCCAGGCCCAGGACTCTTTCCACCTCTCTACCTAACTACTTCTTCCCAAAGAGCCTATTCTCCAGCCTAATTGAAGGTTTAGTACCTTTGATTGATTTGTTCTGTGTGCCCAAAATGTCCTCCCAATCAATGACTGTTGAACTCCCCATATCTAGCCTTTAAGCTACCTCCTCCAGGAAGTCTTCCCTCAGACCTTCAGTTAATTTAAGGATTAGTTTAGTTTAGTTAAGGATTCCACCTCCCCTCCTCCCCCCAGACTTCACGTGGCACTTTGTTTTCTAGAATTATGTATTATTGCTACCTGGGTTGGTACTTTATCCCTCTACTAGATCTTAAGCTTCATAAGGAGAGGTACTACATATCATCCAAATGTTGTCAGTTCCTCAGACCATAGTGCTCTGCACAAGGAAATCATTGATAAAGATTGAGTGATTGATCAAAAGTAGAATAATTAGACAAAAGGAAGGGAAACATAAGATACTGTATTTTTCTCTCTTCCTCAAGTTGATATATTCATACACACATAGACATATTGTTATATTTCAGTTACTTATTTCAATACTTATGCATATATACATACATGTATATGCACACACAGACATATATGTATATATATATATACACACACACACATGATTATACACACACAATAGGACACTATCTGTTGAGGTTGCAGTCTGAGTCTGACCTCAGATGATTGAAACTGTGAACATAAGTGAACATCTGCTGACCCCATATATATATTCTCTCTCTCCTGGTTCAAATGAAGCTTTGTAGTCTTCCCTCCATCCCCCCAAAAAATGAAAACATGAAAGAGAAAGCAGAAGAGACTTCCCCAGGTTTTGCCAGCAGACCTCCATCCTTCTAGATTGACTGTGGATAACTGAAATACATGGAAAATGAAACTCTCTCTCTCTCTCTCTCTCTCTCTCTCTCTCTCTCTCTCTCTCTCTCTCTCTCTCTCTCTCTCTTTCTCTTTCTCTTAACATAAAATGAATCTTTTATATGCTGCATTCTCCAACTAGAATATAAGCCTCTGAAAGGTAGGGACTATTTCTCATTTTGTCCTTGTATCCTCAACACCTAGGCAAGGCTTTGAATATGGTAGCTGCTTAATAAATGCTTGTTGGATTGGATGGGATTCAGATGGCTGGTTTTCTTGCTGTTAGCTGGCTTTTTTTTTATTCCTAGATAAGCCCCTTCATCTTTTGGAGTCTTAGTTTCCTCTGTAAAATGGGATTATTGGACTGCATGGCATCTGAAATCCCCTTTACTCTAACACCCTATGAATATATTCACTATTAAGGCATTGGTTACCATTCCTGCCAAATGATTCCTTTCCTATTACTTTTAGGGAAAGTGGGCAGCAACATGTAAATCAGATGCTATTCCAGCTAAAGGGTGCAACTTTTTCATATTTCCTAACCTCCTCTTTCATCACCAAATGCCAGTTTGCCTCACATGCAGGTGTGAGACTGTAAATTGCCAGAGGCGTAGTGTATCCATCTCCTGTTCCTTCTCTGGAGTATTTACAGAATCGGCTTTTAAAAGGTTACATTTATTTTGTGGGCAGGCTTGCATATGTTATAAGGGAGCCCTCTGTGCTTGCTTTGGTTCATTTGTTTTAGATTTGAACTTTAGAATATAGAACTTTGATTGCTACCTTCCTACTTGTTTCACTCCAAAGAAATCTAGCCTTTCTGTGTATAGAAAACCCTTTTCAACTTTGTGCCCAATATATCTGTTCTGGGCTTTCAGCAACACATTTAGTTTTGCCTGTTGAATTAAACTCAATAATTGAATTGAATGATAATGTCCCATCCTGGGGGCTATTCCAAAATACCTTCTCTTTGGAGAAGCCTCAATGAAATCCAGCTCCACAGAGCTTAGCTTGAACCTGTGACAGACACTGTCTTTGCTCAGATTCTGTTTTTGATTTATTCTGTATAGTTCAGGTACTGTGTGCAGGACCAGTAGAGATGTTGTGATACTACAAGCTCTTGACCCAAAGGGTTCAGCAGTCAGGTACTATAACATCACAAGTCTTAGAAGGATATGTAAATGGACTCCAGGTCACCCAAGAGGAAGAGATACATTGCTTCTCTGAACCATTCTGTTCACCCTTTGTTGCATGATAAATAAGATTAAAGGTTGGCTGGTCCAATCTATGTTCCCATTTTCCAATTTCTTTAAGGTTCTTGGCTGATACCAGGCTCTAAGTATTCAATTAGTCTTAATCCAGTTTTACCCTCAAGTCTAACCTGGGTAGAAGGAGCATGGTGGAAACATCCTGAGGTATTCTCAAGATATCTATATCTATATCTATATCTATACCTATATCTTTATCTATATCATCTATATCATCTATATCTATATCTATATCTGTATCTATATCTATATCTTTATCTATATCTTGGGTTTAATACCTCTGGGCCATCTTCCACAGGTAACACTTTCTCTGCTTACCTCTGACTCTCAGACTGATTCGTAACCCTCATGCAATACTACTTTGGAACACAGACAATTCTCAAGTTGTGAATGGGAGGTCTATATTGATTCAATGAAAACTAATCTACCTAAAGGCAATTTGCCTAAAAGCAATTCACCTAAAACAGAAAACAGTGATGGTGTGATATCAAAATGACTCAAAACAGTACATCTTGACCTAGCTGGCACAAATTGTTTTGAGGCAAATTGGCATAAGGCAAGTTGGCTTGAGGCAGATTGTTCTGCTCCCAGTTCTGCTCAGGTCAGTCCACAAAAATCTATTTAACCCATGGTATAGCTGAATGATATTAAATGGAATAGTAATAGTAGAAATAGTAGTAGTTCTAGTAGCATCCTATTCCTCAGCATTTTAGGATTTCTAGGCACTTTTCCCATTGGAGCACTATGAAAAAGTATGAGTATGAAATCCAAGTATTTCTCCCATTTTACTGATGAGAAGATTGAAGTTTAGAGAGTTTAAATGAGATGCCTGTGGTCACAAAGCTAATGCTGTAGCAATCAGCATGACTGTGAGTGGTCCTGGAAGACAAGAGATGATGATGATGATGATGAATGGTATTTATTTTTTAATTCTTAAAAATTCATTATTTATTTTTAACATTCCTTTAAAAAGTTTTTTAAATTCCAAATTCTTGCCCTCCTTCTAGCCCCTTCTCACCAACTGAGAAGGCAAGCAATATGATATCAATTATACATGTGAAATCATGTAAACTATATTTCTATATTAGCCATTTTGCAAAAAAGCAAGAAAATGAAAAAGGTGAATTCAATTTAGACTCTGAATTCATCAGTTCTCTGGCTGGAGGAAGATAGCATTTTTTAATCAGGAGTTCTTTGGAATTGTCTTGGATCACTGTATTTATCAGAGTAGAAAAGTTAGCATTTATATAGCACCTACTATGTGCCAAGATCTCTACCAAGAAATTTTCAAATTATCTCATTAGATCTTCACAACAACCCTGGAAGATAGGTGCTATTATTATCTCTATTTTACGGCTGAGTAGGGAGAGAATATTGATTGCAAAATGTCAAAAAACAAATGTTAAAAACTGTATCAACATATAACCTTAAAAAACAATAATTTTTTTTTTACAAAGGTCTCGATCCTTTGATCCCGTGTCACTGGTCCATTACTGACAAATTAGGGTTTGCAGATGGACTGTGTTAAGGGAAGATGGTTTTGGAATTTAGAATGCATTTTTTCCTAGGAGAAAAAAGAAACAAACCTGTTATAAAGGGTGAACTGAACCATCTACTGAACCATCAGACCATTCTTGTACATTTGTCACCGCAACTCATAAATCTTTATTTATTTTTTTTTTGGTGTGTGTGTGTGTGTGTGTGTGTGTGTGTGTGTGTGTGTGTGAAGAAGACCCATATAATACATTCAAGAAAATAATTATGAAGGAAAAAAGTGAAAAATTATACACCTCAATCTGCATTCAGGCTGCATTACTTCCTTTTATGGAAGTGGATAATATTTTTCATCATGAGTCCCTTGAAGTGGTCTTGTATCTTTTCATTGATGATAGTAGTTAATCCTTCACAGTTGATCACTGTATACTATTTTTAAAAAAACCTTTAGGGGCAGCTGGGTAGCTCAGTGGAGTGAGAGTCAGGCCTAGAGACAGGAGGTCCTAGGTTCAAACCCGGTCTCAGCCACTTCCCAGCTGTGTGACCCTGGGCAAGTCACTTGACCCCCATTGCCCACCCTTACCACTCTTCCACCTATAAGACAATACACCAAAAATTAAGGGTTAAAAAAAAACCAAAAGAAAAAAAACCCTTTACCTTCCATCTTACAATCAATACTGTGTATTGGTTCTAAGGCAGGAGAGCAGTAAGAGCTAGGCAATGGGGGATTAAGTGACTTGTCCAGGATTACATAGTTAGGTAGTGTCTAAGATCAGATTTGAACCTGGGATCTCCTATCTCTAGGCCTGACTCTCAATCCAGTGAGCCACCCAGCTGTCCCTCATTAAATACTATTGATACTACTGTGGTTCATGTTTTTCTAGTTCTGCTCATTTCATTTTGCATTGTTCATACAAGTCTTCCCAGGTTTTTCTAAAATTGTCTTGTTCAACATTTCCTGGGGCACAATAGTATTCTATTATGGTCCTATACCTAACTTGTTCAACCATTTGCCAACTGATAGACATATGCTCAGTTTCCAATTCTTTGCCACCACAAAAGAACTTCTATACATATTTTTGCACTAATAGATCCTTTCCCCCTTTTTTTGATCTCTTTGGGATACAGATCTAGTATTGGTATTGTTGGGTCAAAGCGGTGGTTCCAAATTACTCTCCAGAATGGTTGTATCAATTTACAACTTCACCAACAGTATATTAGTATCCATGTTTTCCCTCATCTCCTGTAACATTGATCATTTTCCTTTTTTTGTCACATTAGGTAGTCTGATATGTGTGGCCAGTTTGTAAATCTTTAGTGTCTCCCTATTACCTCTAGGATAAAATATGAAATCCTTAGCCTAACATAATGTGGTTTCCAACCACCTTTCCGGTCTTTTCCATATTAGTCTACTGTGTGTAATCTTTATTCCAGGTATACTGGCCTGCTAGCTATAACCTGTACACAATATCCCACCTCCTGACTCCATTGTTCCTTTGTACCTACAGTCCCCCATGCCTGCAATCTACTCTCTCTTTTCCTCCTCTTCCTCTATGGATCTCCACTTTCCTTCAAATGTAGCTTAGGTTTCATCTTCTATAAGAGGATCTTTTTTACTCTCCCAACTCCCTTCTAGGTGTTTATGTTCTCTCCCTCTTAAAATGACTTTGTAATAGTTTGTGAGTGTATGTTTTCTATTTACTAAACTATGTGTTGGGGCTCCACTAGACAATGCAAGCTAAGCTAGATTTATTTTGTCTTGACTAGCACATAGTAGTTGCTATCCCACACGACTTGCTAACAGTAGTTGCTTAATAAATCTTAGTTAAATTAAACCTCCATGAATGACCCCAACATTTCCACTTCCTAGCTAAGTGTCCATGAGGAAGCCACTGAACACCTTTGAGGCTTAGTTTCTTCAACTATAAAATGAGGAAGAAAATCTTGTTTTCCCTATCTCATTGAGTTGTTGGTGGTGTTGAGTTAAACCCATTACATCCTCTGAACTGGTTCAAACTTTTTGCATACCTTGGGTAAGTGATTTTATTATCTTTGGGTTCTGGTTTTTAGTTTGTAAAATGAAAGGATTAGACTAGATAAATTACTCTTATATTCTCTTACAATTCTAATGCTAAATTTCTTTTGTAATTTTAATTTCTATGGCTGCAGTTTTGGGACATATATTTTGTAAGATATTTGTGGTACCTGTAGGCTAGGAAAAAAAGAAAGAGAGAGGTTGGGAACATTTCTACGACTTTAGAATATAATAGAGCTAATAAATTGGTCTATGTGAGGTCAGATCTGTGACTTTGCTCTCATTAGCACTATATTGAACTGAAATAAGGTGAGCAATGCTTGGCAAAGTTTCCCTTGGCCTAAGAGCTAGACTAGAGGTTCTTTTTTTCCTTTTTAAAATTTTTTTTATTTTTTAGAATATTTTTCCATGGTTACATGATTCATGTTCTTTCTCTCCTCCCCAAACTCCGCCCACCCCCTTCTCTGTAGCCAACGGGAAGTTCTAATGGGTTTTACATGTTACATTGATCAAGACCTAATTCTATATTATTGATAGTTACAGTGGGGTGGTCATTTAGAGTCTGCATCCCAAATCATATCCCCATCAACCCATATGTTCAAGCAGTTGTTTTTCTTCTGTGTTTCTGCTCCCATAGTTCTTTCTCTGGAGGTGGATAGCATTCTTCCTCATAAGTCCCTAAGAATTGTCTTGGATCATTGTATTGCTGTTAGTAGAGAAGTCCATTACATTCAATTTTACCACAATGTATCCATCTCTGTGTACAATGTTCTCCTGGTTCTGCTCCTTTCACTCTGCATCAATTCTTGGAGGTCGTTCCAGTTCACATGGAATTCCTCCAGTTCATTATTCCTCTGAGTACAATAATATTCCATCACCAACAGATACCACAGTTTGTTCAGCCATTCCCCAGTTGAAGGACATCCCCTCATTTTCCAGTTTTTTGCCACCACAAATAGCGTGGCTATAAATATTTTTGTACAAGTCTTTTTTCTATGATCTCTTTGGGGTATAAACTCAGCAATGGTATGACTGGATCAAAGGGCAGACATAGACTAGAGGTTCTAAATCTTTGCAAGACTCAATCATAGAACCTAGAACGGCTGAGGTGGGAAGAGAATGGCAGAGCTCATCCAATATTATCCAGGCAGTTATTATTTAGTGGACTTCTTTTAAGAGGCCATGTGCCCAAATTCCTACTTTTCTGTCCTCAGTGCTGGTTTCCCTGTTTCAAGAGTGTAGTGCCATTTGCTAAAGATCACTGGCAGGAGGGCAGGTATTTATTCAGATTCTATGGGCTTACTGATATACAGTAAAAACAAACCCAGCAGGACACAGTAAGTATTCCCCATGACATTACCTGCAGTGAATTTAAAGTTGGCTCATCGCAGTTTTCAATATCAGAACTGAAAAGAGGAGATTTTATGTGTTGTTTTTTTTTTCCTCTAGGGACTCTGGCAGTTTATGCCTTTTAGTACCAATGGGGAGGAAATGAATACATTCTCCACCCCCACCCAACCCCTTTCCCTCCAGATTAAAAAAAATTATATGCCTTTAGCATGAGAGAACAAGATCTCTGGGGTGCTTTGGGACATGAAGAGGTGATTCATTTTCTGTTGTTCCTTTGATGAATCTCCTGTTGGTTCTATCCATCAACAACGAAGCTTTAGCTCCCTGTTGTCTTATCTATCAGGACTAAGTATCTCATACTTAGTTCAAAGACCTTTCTTTTATATGGGACTCTAGAATACATCATTGAATGGGTTCACCTGCTTTCCTGCCCTCTCCTGGGCTCCATGCATATATCTGCTCAGCATTACTGGTGCATGGCTCCCAAATATTCAGTTGTTGCATGCTTTCTCTTTCAGAGGCCTTTTAGTTTGTGAAACATCCTTATCTTGTTTTCTCTTCCCTTCCTTTTCTTTCTTCCTAATGTATGAAAAGGCCACTGTAGTATGGTGGGAAGAAGACAATATTTGGAGTCATAAAACTATTTACTAGTTCTGTGATCTTGGGCACATTTTTTGACCTTGTAATGAATCACCTTACCTCTCTAGGTTTTAATTTTCTTATCTGTAAAATGGAGATATTAATATTTGCTTTGCTTATGAGACAGAACTATTAAGAAAAATCTTAATTTTAAAAATTAAATTAAATTTTAATTAAATTAAAATAAACTTAATTTAAAAGAAAAAACCCAAGAAAACTTGGGGGGAAATGTTTTGAAAACTGTAAAAAACAAATACAATTACTCCAGAGAGTGCTGTACTTATAGCAAAAAAGACCTGATTTCAAATGATTCCTCATATACTTATTACCTGGTTGACACTGTGCAAAATCACTTAAACCTCTGATTGCCTCAGTTTCCTCATCTATAAAATGGAGATAATAATAGCACCTACCTTCCAGGGTTGTTGTAAGGCTCAATTGAGATTATAATTATAAAATACTTAACAGAGTGCCTGGTATATAGTATATGTTATAAACTATATGCTATATAAATGTTATATACTATTCTTAGCCATGAAATCACTTAACTTTCCTGTGCTTTGGTTTCCTCATATATAAAATGAAAGAATTGGTTCAGAGAACCTCTAATGTCTTTTCCGACTTTAGATGTGTGATCCAATGAATGTAAGCTATTATTATGTCATTGACCTCATTCCACGATAAAGGCGAGGATGTAGATTTTTCCTTGAGTTTAGTAGAATGTTTTATAAAAACAAGTCTTCAAATATACAAGTGGTAATTTTAATGAGAGAATATTACAGTGGTTGAAAAGACATGCCCATCAGAAATTGACTTTGTGAGGGAGTTCCTGTGAGAGAGTAGCAAGAATTCTGGACTTATAGTCACGAGACCTGGGTTTAAGCCTGACAACTGCTACTTACTGCTGGTATGAATTTGGTCAAGTCACCTAGCCATAGTTTCCTCATCTATAAAATATAGAGGTTGGATTTGATAACCTTTAAGAACATTCTCCGTTACAAATATGTGGTCCTATGACCTGATTGATGTGTGCTAGATATATGACTGTGGGAGAGACACAGTCTTTTTCAGGCTCAGTTTCTTTAGTTGTAAAATTAGAAAAATAGTTCTACTACAGTCCCACAGGGTATTATGAGGAATACCCTTTATAAGCCTTCAATCTCTATAAATGTGAGTTATGCTTACGAAAGGGAATGGATGATTTATATGGTGTGTACATAAACTTCTCCAGTGTTCCATGTCCAAACAAGTTATTAAATTCCTGAAATAGTGTCCCTGATTTTATTGCTATCTATTGACTATCTTGCTGCAGAGTCCAATGATCCTGACCTAGGTATTCCTGGTTTAGAGATGCTCTGTTCTTGACATTTTCAAAGATGGAGTAGTTTTCTGCCATCTCTTCTGCTGCCTATCAAGAGGAAAAGGAGTTTCTGAGAGTAGAGGACTAGAAGGAGTAAACCAGTGAAAATGTTTTCATAGGAACCCAGATTTAATTTAGTTCACCAATGAAGTAGCATTTGAGATAGTTTTCAATGGCTCTCTGTTTTACTCCAATTAAATTCAGCCATCTCTTCCTTATTTTCAAGGACGAAGAGCCATGTAAAGCACTGAAAATACCCTGTACCTTGAAAGTGTTGTCAAAGCCAAAATAAGAGCTGTTATTGAAGATTTTCATGGTGAAAATTACAAAAGAAAACCCTGGAAACATCCCTAAATGTCCGACAATAGTGGGGACAATTAGCATTTATACATTGCTTTAAGGTTTATAAAATACTTTACAGATGTTTCCTTATTTAACATTGGAATCTTTTTTAAAAATTAAGTTTTAGAGATTTTCTTATTTTTAATTTTAGTTTTTAGTTCTCAATTCTTTCCCTCCTATTCCCCTCCTTCATTCATTGCCAAGGCAAGAAAAGTGATATCCATTATACATGTGAAGTCATATCATAACATTTAAACATGCTAATACTCAATCAAATATTAATTGTTAAATTAAATATCTCATGGTGCATTAATGTAATTAAATAATATAATGAAATTAAGACTGACGTAAAAGGAAAATGAAGAAATCTGGAAATACCTCTATGTAATAATGAAAAGATGTTTTCCAGTCTAAGGCAATCTATGCCATCTCTTTCTTCGATGTTGCTCCACCAGTGTTAAGATTGTCTCTCAGCCAATCAATAAACATTTATTAAGCACCTACTGTGTCACCCACTATGCTAAATACTGGGGACACAAACAAAGGTAAAAGCTAGTGCCTGCTCTCAAGGAGCTCACAGTCTAATGGGGGAGGCAGTAGGCAAATAATAAATAGGAAATAGCCAATAGAGGGAAAATAGAGGGATTAGGACAGGCTTCCTATGGAAGGTGGGATTTTAGCTGAGGCTAAAAAAGAGGTCAGGGAAGCCAAGAGGTGGGTTTGAGGAAGGAGAGCATTCCAGGCATGGGTGACAGATGGCAAAAATATTCAGTTGGGAGGGAGATGGAGTGTCTTGTTGGAGGAACAGCAAGAAGTCTAATGTCAATGGGTTGTAGAATATGTGGGCGGTGGTGGTAGTGATAATGGTGGTGATGGGATGGTGTGTAAGATGTAAGAAGACCATAGAAGTTGGGAGGGAAGATTATGAAGGGCTTTGGATGCTAAACAGGGAAGTGATAGGGAGACATTGTTGTTTATTTAGTAAGGAGTAAGAATGGCATAGTAGGACTTGTGCTTTAAGGAGATTATTCTGATAGTTGAGGAGGAAGGGAGAGGCTATTACCAGCATACCAACTAGCAGTCTATTACTATAGTCTAGGCATAAGATGAGGAGGCTCTGTACAAGGACGATGACAGTGTTAGAGACTAGAAAGGAATCCATGCCAGAGATGTTTGTTTACAAAGTTAAGTCAACAGGACTTGGTAACAGAATAGAAATGGGAGGTGGGAGAGAGTGAGGAGTCAAAGATGACGCCTAGGTGGTGAGCCCAGATGACTGGTGGTACCCTTAACAGTAATAAAAAGTCCTTGAGCTACAGAGTCTTAACTAGTGTGGGTTGCATGGGGCTTTGCCTCTGAGTAGCAATGTTTAGGAGAATAGAACATTTCCTCCCATTGGGGATGAGTTTCCTCTCTGCATTGACCATCATCCCTACACATTGCTTTGTAGTTCTATCAACCCACACTGCCATTTGGCATGAGCACCCCTGGGATGCCACCCCTATGGTCTTTTAATAGTGCTGCTCCTCCCTCATAGCTTGCTTTTCCCCCAACCCTTGTTGACTGTGGACTGAACTCCCTGTGTGACCAACTCTGAAGTCAGACTAACTATTGCTCCTACACCCAAAGCTCTCAACTTTTTTTTTTAAATCAGGTGAAAAAAGTTCTAGTTAATAGCTCTGGTGGAAGTCTTGAGGACTACAAGGACCACAAGAACTCTCTTTTACCATTTTATACTTTCCCTGTTTTCCCTACTGCATATAATGCATATAGCCATGCTAGTGAGCATATATCTGATGCTGAGTAAATATTTGTTGCTGAGATTATAAGCTCCTTTGAGGGCAAGAACTGTCTTGCCTTTTTTTTTGCATCCCCAGTCCTCAGCCCAATTCTTGGCATATAGCAGGCACTTAATAAGTGTTTACTTATTGATTAAATTCCTGATATATTGTCCTTTATCTTATTACTATTTATTGACTGTCTTGCTCCAGGGTCCAATGATCCTGACATAGGTGTGCCTGGTTCACAGATGCTCCACTTTGGACATTTTCAGGATTGGTTGATTGATTCTGTGTGAGACAAGCAAAGCCAGTAATTTGAAGTCTTATCAAAATGGGTATGTTTAGCAGTGGACAACATATAGTAAGAGACACCTCTGAGCATGGGGAGGGGGAATAGCACAGAACACCTGGAAACTTTGAAAACTTGATGTACCACTAACTTTTTTTCTCTTTAAGTTTCTCTTGAAGAATTCCTCTGAGTACAGTTTTCAATATTGTATAAACAATAAATACAGCATATTTCAGGTAGATTTTTTCCATAAGGTGTTATAAATTCTCTCTCTCTCTCTCTCTCTCTCTCTCTCTCTCTCTCTCTCTCTCTCTCTCTCTCTCTCTCTCNCTGACATAGGTGTGCCTGGTTCACAGATGCTCCACTTTGGACATTTTCAGGATTGGTTGATTGATTCTGTGTGAGACAAGCAAAGCCAGTAATTTGAAGTCTTATCAAAATGGGTATGTTTAGCAGTGGACAACATATAGTAAGAGACACCTCTGAGCATGGGGAGGGGGAATAGCACAGAACACCTGGAAACTTTGAAAACTTGATGTACCACTAACTTTTTTTCTCTTTAAGTTTCTCTTGAAGAATTCCTCTGAGTACAGTTTTCAATATTGTATAAACAATAAATACAGCATATTTCAGGTAGATTTTTTCCATAAGGTGTTATAAATTCTCTCTCTCTCTCTCTCTCTCTCTCTCTCTCTCCTTCTCCTTCTCTCCCTTTTGCCCTCCCTCCTCTCTCCCTTTCTCTCTCTGTCTCTGTCTCTCTCTTTATCTCTGTCTCTCTCTGTCTCCTTCTCCACTCTCTCTTTCCCTCCCTCTCTCTTTCTGTCTCTCCCCTTTCTCTGTCTCCCCACAACATACTTAGTTTTATTCATGGAAGTCAATGCAGTCAGAAGTGATCCCAAATGCTGTGATATAGTATGAAGGTATTTCCACCCCACCTCCCCTGGTTTAGACTGAATTTCTTCTCCCCGTTCTTGTCCAGACAGAAGATTTAAAATGGACTTTACCTCCTTTAAGAGTTCATATTTAGATTCAATTGCATTATACAAAACCTAATGCTACCTCAGTTCTTGGGGGGAAAAATCTCCAAATTTTCTTGATTTTTTCCTTGCAACTAATTAAAAGGCAGCTCTAGGCACTTTTCATTAAATGACAGGATTTGTTTAGCTGAGGATGCTGTAATTTCTCTATTGTTAGTTTTATGCATATTTTTTCTTTTTAGATTTATCTAGTACAGTGGTCATTGAGGGGGTGGTGATGGAGGGGGAGTCAGTTTGGGTTAAAACATATATTTAGGACTTTTCTTTTTTTAGCCAAAATAAAAGAATCTCAACTGATGTCTTGATTCTTCTCATTAATAACTATGTCAGGAATGCCCTCCCTCTTCACCTCTCCCAATGAGATTACTAGTTTCTTTTAAGGCTCTGTTTCTAGCACTATTTTCCCCAAGAAGCCTTTCCTATCCCCAAGCTACTTAAAGACTCCCCTATGAAATTATTTTGTATATCTTAAAATGTTCTTGTCATTTCCCTTGATAAAATCTAAGCTACTTGAGAACAGGGACTATTTCATTTTTGTCCTTATATGTCTAGCACCCAGTATAGTGCCTGGTACTTAGTAGGTCCTTAATACATGTTTGTTCAAGATTATTAGGTACATAGTATGTGCAAGACTCATGCATCAGTTTCCATAATCTTATCCTTGAATTGCTAGTCTTGAAAGTGAGTACAGAGATCAGGCAGATAGATTTCTTGCCTGCTCTCTCCACTGCTAAAAGCACAGAATCCTCCATGGGCTGTCTTAAAGGGACCACTCTCTTTAGTCACAAGCCCCCTGAATCCCCTTCTTACTGCTCTGCTTCTCCTAACACCCATTCTTTTTTCTCTATACCTCCAGGGACAGGTTTTCCCAAGTTTCCAAGGTGGGCAGCTCAGCTTAATTGCCTTCTCTCCCTACATGAGATCTTTCTTGATCTTTCCCTCATTACCTTGGATTTATTTTACATCTATATACATAAATATTTATTGTATAGACAGAAAGACACATATACAGGTAATTAGATAATAATAGAGCACTGGACTTGGAGTCAGGGGGACCTAAGTTCAAATCATTAGCTATGATCCTGACTATTTTATTTAATTTCTCTGTGCCTCATTTTCATCTATAAAATGGGGATAATAATAGCACCCACACCACAGGGCTGCCATGAGGATAGCATGTTAAATGCTTTGCAAACCTTAAAGTGCTATTTAAGTGTTTCTTACTATTTATTCCCCAGATAGAACTTAAGTTCCTTGAGAGCAAGAATTATTCTATTTTTGTCCTTTTGTCTCCAGCACCTAGCACAGTACATAGCACATAGTAGGCACTTAAAAAAAGCTTAATGGATTTTTTAACATATTGACTATGTAGTCTCACATTGGGTTTTAGTTACACTTAAGAAAATCAGATCTTTGTAATAATGAAAAATATTTGTACAAAAATATTCATAGTTCTGCTCTTTGTGGTGGCAAAAAATTGGAAAATGAGGGAGTGTCCCTTGATTGGGGAATAGCTGAACAAATTGTGGTATATGATCTTGATGAAATACAATTGTTCCGTAAGGAGGGATGAACTAGAGGATTTCTATATGAACAGTGAACTGATGCGGAGTGAAATGAGCAGAACCAAGAGAACATTGTACATAGAAAGTGAAACTTTGTGGAACTATCCAATGTAAGGGACTTTATTGCTAGTAGCAATGCAATAATCCAGGACTCTCCTGAAGGACTTATGAGAAAGAATGTTATCCACATTGAGAGAAAGAACTAGGGGAGAAGATATGCAAAAGAAAGACACATGACTTATCACTCTTTACTTGTATATAAGGGTATGTGATTTGGGGTTTTGGCTGTAAAAGATTGCTCTTTAGCAAAAATGAATAATATGGAAATAGGTATCAAGGGATAACATTTGTACAACCCATTGGAATTACTTGTCGATTCTGTGGGTGGGGAGGGAAAAAGGGAGGGAAAAAAAGTGAATCGTGTAACCATGGAAAAATATTTTTAAAGTAAATAAATAAAATTGTTTTAAAAATCAGATCTTTGGACTTAAACAGTATGAGAATATACCTCTGAGTAATTCCCTCTTCCCATTCAGATTGCCATTTTCTCTAACACTTAGTGTCTTAGTGAGTTTCCTGTGGGGACTGAAAGGTTAAGCCATTTGCTCAGGATCCAAAGGCCAGTATGTGTAAGAAGCTGGCCTTCAACCCAATTGTTCCGGATTCAGGCCAGTATTCTCTCCATGGTAGTACACTGTGCTGCCTCTCAACAGATAATCACTCAGTCAGTTTATTAAATATAAACTGAGAGACATTAATAGCACCTATGCCACAGAATTGGGGGATGAAAATGAGATATTATATATCATTAAATACTTTGCAAGCCTCAAAATGTATTATTATAATTAGTTATAATAATATGTCTATATTATTATTACTAGCTTTAATGATATAGTTAAGTGACATAGTAGATAAATTGATGGACCTGGAGTCAGGAAGTCCTGAGATCAAATTTGGCCCTGGATACTTCCTACCTGTGTGATTTTGGGCACTTCACTTAACCTTTAGGTGTCTTGATTTCTTCATTTTAAAAATGAGGATAATAATAATAATAGCAACAACAGCTACTTCCTAATAGTTGTTTTAAGGATAAAAGGAGATATTTGTTAAGTGTTTTTAAGCCTGAAAGTGGTATATAAATATTAGCTATTAATATTAGTGGTGACATTTTTGTTGTTATTATTTTAAATATTTACAAAAACTCATGACTTCATCAATATGGGCTCTCTCTGCACTCTCAACTTTTCACATACATATCTTAGCAACAATTTTCACTCATTAACTATGGCCCCAAATTCCTTCATTAGCTACTGGTTTCCAACCTTGTGGTGTAGAGCTTCCTTAGACATAAATATACTTGGGATGGCTATGTGGCTCAGTAGATAGAGTTCCAGGTTTGAAGGTAGGAGGCTCTGGGTTTAAATCTGGTCTCAGACACTTCTTAGCTGTGAGACCCTAAATAAGTCACTTAATCCCCATTGCCTTAGCCCTTACTGCTCTTTTGCCTTAGAACCAATATTCAATATTGATTGTAAGAACAAAGGTAAACAAAAGACATAAAGATTCTCCTGGCAGGACAGATACACAGTTCCTTACTAGGGTTGTACTTGGATTCTGTCATTTTTCAGTTGTGTCTGAGTCTTCATGACCCCATTTGGGATTTTCTTGGCAAAGGTTCTAGAGTGTTTTGCCATTTCCTTCTCTAGCTCATCTTATAGGTCACTGGATTCAGCTCTTCCCCCTGACCCCCAACCCTTCCATTTTACAAATGAAGAACCCCCATGCCGTATTAAGTGATTTACTTGCCTAGTAGTCAGTTTGTCTGAGGTAGGATTTGAACCCACATCTTCCTACTTCCAAGTTCAGTGCCCTATCCCTCATACCAAAGTAAGTTGCCTTCTTTCTGGGAAGCTTGGAAGGGATACCTTCATTTAAGTCAGGAACCCAGAATGAACGACGTTATGGAAACAAAGACGATCTCCAAACACCTCTACAAAGAATACACAGAAACTATCTACTCTATTATGTGTGAGATCATTTCTTTGCTTTTTTTTTAAACTTTATCTTACTTCTATCTTAGAATGGATCAGTTCCAAGGCAGAAGAGTGGTAAGGGTTAGACTTAGGATGAAGTGATTTGCCCAGGGGTCACACAGCCAAGAAGCATGTGAGGCTAGATTCGAACACAGGTCCTCTTTTCTTCAGACCTGTCTCTCTATCCACTGAACCATCTAGTTGTTCCATATGTAAAGTGATTTCCACAATATAGCCTAATTTTTAAAAAAGTGTTTTTAATTTAATGAACTGGAAAAAGACAAGAAAGGAGATGTGTGAGCAAACTTGTTGCAGTCTACGTTCAACTCTTCATAAAGTCTGTCCACATTAAAATTACAGTGAGAGTTCTAGATTTTTCTGTAGTTTTTTTCTTTTCCATTTATATTCAGCTCCCCTAGTAAGCTTATTTTGACTATGGTGGGAAATATCCCCGCAGCCACTAGTATGCTTTCTCTTTCCTTAAATTATCTTGGATTTACTTATCTGGGTCTATTACTCTCTTCAAGTAAAATAGAAACTGTGGGCAGGACTGCTTCATTTTTTGCCAAACAAAAACACTCAGGGCTTTGCACAAAAATAAACACTTAATAAAATAAATGAATTATCTTTACAGTAAAACAGAAACTCCTTATGGGCAGGACTGTTTAATTTTTGTCAAACAAAAGCATTCAGGGTCTTGCACATAGTAAGAGCTTAATAAATAAGTAAATTGATTGGAGGAGGGATCGACATATGGATATAAGAAGCCCAGGTAGAAAGTCATCATAATTCATATGAAAACTTTATCAGGGCTTTAATTCCCAAACAAAGGAACTCTTTATCAATGCTGATAAGCATCTTCTCTGAAAGTAACAATTTTAGAAAATTGCCTATAGCACTGAAGGATTAAGTGACTTGACTAGGATCACAAAACCAGTATAAATCAGAGGCTGTTCCTGAACCCAAGTCTTTAGATAATATATTTGGAATAGAAAGGAATCTTAGAAGCTATCTATTTTTAGAACATATTTTTGACAAAGGAAACTGAGAAACAGAGAACTTGAGATTTGTTATGGCTTGTTCAGGGTCAATAGCTAGAGAGTGTCCAGGGCAAGATTTGAACCCAGGTTTTCTTGGATCTCTATCTAATATGGCACATTATCACTTATGGGTATTGAGATTGAAAAAGAGAAGTTCAGATTTTTTTTTAACTTAGTATTGTATTCTAGAACACGAAAGCAGCCCAGAGGCACTTTGAGGACTGGGAAAAACATGACATTTTATCAATTGTTCAAAAGAGGTGTGCAATATAATTTCATGGACAAAAAAAAATAGAACAGCCATTCCTTACCATTTCCACTCCTTTCTTCCATCCTCTCTCCTTTCATCCCTTCCTTCTCCTTCCTCTTTATTATTTTTTCCAAAGGAGAGTGATTTTTCTTCTCCATGAACAACTTAAAAATGAGCATCACATCTGGTGAAATTCACTTTGGATTCAAAGTTTGAATTATAAATAGTTAATGCCATGTCTGAATCATTGAACTAGGCTGTTCCATTCACATATTCACTAGTGTTTAAAAGGAAAAAGTGGAATTCTACCTGTATAACAACAAGTTATTGTTTGGTTGCTTCCTTGATTTCAATTCTCCCTTCTCCCCCTCAGACAAACAACAACGAAAATGACAACAAAGCCTTTTAAGAGGCATCATAGTAAAGTGGAAGAAGGTTAGATTTGGAGTCAGGAGAGATCTGGGTTTCAAACCTACCTTAATTACTTACTGGCTATGTAGTTACTGAATTCCCATCAAGTTTTAGTTTCCTTGCCTATAAAATGGTAATAGAAGAACCCATTTTTGCCATGTCTTGTTAGAGCCCTTAACTGTTAGATGGATATAGTCATATATACCTTCCAGGATTAACTTGAGGATCCAAGTGAAATAATGCATGTAAAATACTACTTGTCAGGATTATTATTAAACCTGTATGTATGTTTAGACACACCTATAACATTTTTCATCGTTCTATATAGGGGAGATGAGTTACCCACACGTGACAATGATAATCATTCTTTCCATTTGTACAATATTTTATACTTTCACATACATTATTCAGTTTGGGAAAATACATTTTAAGAGGGTGGTCGATCTCTTCAGGGGAGCGGGCATATGAATGAAAAGAACACTCAGACACTTTTCAAAAACAATAGGTTTGAGAAATTACGGGTGTTTAGGAAGAGAAAACTATGAAGATCTAGGATATTTGAAAGTTTGGCTTATGAATGAGGAATTAGACAGTTTATATATATCCCAAATGTCAGAACTCTGGCCATTGGATGGAAGATTCAGGGAATCAGATTTCGGTTCAGTATGAGGAGGAGCTTCCCTCACCCCCTTTTAAAAAATGAAATAAATTTCTGGTATCTTTTGTTTTTATGTAGCCCAACATTTCCTATACTCTTCTTTTTATCTGAGAGAGCCATTCTACATAACAAAGAATTTTTTAAAAGAAAAAAATTAAAAAGGCATAAGAAAAGAATTAGCAACACCACTTACTGAAATAATATAACAATATATGCAGTGTTTTCCACCTATGTTCCCACCTCTACCTCTTGTCTTATGTCTCTTTGGGTTCAAGCTTGTTTTTAGTAATTTGACAACATTCATTTTCAATTGTTTTGTGTTATTGGTGTCATTTTATGTTTGTTTTCTTGGTTCTTCTTACTTCACTTTGCATCAGTTGTTATAAGTTTTTCCATGTGTTTATATTCACCTCATTTATTATTTATTATTTTTATTTTTTAAAACCCTTACTTTCCATCTTGGAATCAATACTGTGTATTGGTTCCAAAGCAGAAGAGTGGTAAGGGCTAGACAATGGGGGTTAAGTGACTTGCCTAGGGTCACACAGCTGGGAAGTGTCTGAGGCCAGATTTGAACCTAGGACCTCCCATCTCTAGGCCTGGCTCTCAATCCCCTGAGCTATCCAGCTGGCCCCTCCTTTATTGTTTCTTACAGTACAGTATTAATTCATTATATTCATGTACTACAATTTGTTTAAACATTCCGCTCTCAGGGGACATCAGTTTTGTCTCTATTTCTTTGCCACCAATTTAATCCAATAAAATTTATTAAGCATCTTTTATGTGCTAGGCACTGTGCTAAGAGACACATATATACATTTGATAAAAAGAAAGGCAATAGTTCTTTCCCTCCAGGAGCTTACAATCTAATGAAAGGAGAGAAAACAGGAAAGTAGGCAGGAAAGTACGTGTGTGGGACCACCAAGAAGATATGCAGTATGGGCACATCTTGTTCATGGTGTTAATATCAGGTAGAGAGCCAGAAAGTCTTGTTTCTGTCTTCTATAAAGGAAGGCACAAAAAGTGCTGTGAAAATAGTGTAGCATATGGAGGAAAAAATGATTTTCTTTTTTTCAGTGATGTCCTTAGAATTTATATCTAACAATGGAATCTCTGAGTTAAACAGTAGAAATGTTTTAGACACTTCATTTGTAGAATTCCAAATTTCTTTACAATATGGTTGTGATAATTCATAACTCCACCAGCAATGCAAGGATTACCTTGTCAAGGAGGTAATCAGGTCACTGGAGTATTGAGATTTGGGGGACATTAACCCTTCAGTGAGTCAAAGGAGGATCTACGAGGAGTCTAGGAAATTGGAATGGGAGGCAAATATCTCTGATGCTTCCTGCAGCTTTGCTTGTTGCTTTTGTCTACTGGAAACACATTCATCTTACAAATGAGGAAACTAAGGCTTAGGGAGGTGAAGTGATTTCCTTATAGTCACACAGCTAGCAAAAATCAGAGGTAGAATTTGGATCTGAATCCTTCTGTGTCCAGATCCACTGCTCTATCTATACCACATTGCCATAATGAAGGTAATTGGTATTTTAGGAACAGTGACTCCATCAGATTATGAGTTTATTCCAAAAATCTGTCTGCTCCCACGGAAATATCTTACAACACTTTCTTCTAGCCTGCATGATGATGATACATCTTGTGGCTGGGGATGCTGAGCATGGGGTACATTTCCTATTCTTGTGTACAATTTTTTCTTTCCTACCAACTACCTTCTTTTGGGCTCCAACTGTGTTTTTTTTTCTTTTTCTGTTCTTTTTTGTCTTGGTCCCATTCCTATTTGTAAGGATGGGATAGGTAGAGGAAAGGTTTTGTTGAGGACTACCCTGGCTTTTCTTCTGGCTGTTTGAGAATCCTGCCTCAGGCTTATAATTAGTATCAGCGATAATGGATTGGTTCAGGGTTGGCCAGCCTGGGAAAGGAACTAGCAACATTGGAGCTTTAAATGGCTCCCAGGATGCCAGCTGAAGCCAGGGAGCTCATCCTCCCTTGTCAAGTCCCAACATCAGCGATTACTCAGAAAGCTCCCTGGTCACTTGAGCCAACTTAATTAATTAGATAATTCTCTTTTACAACCCTAGCTTTCCTTATCCTTGGAGTGAGCAGCCAGCTCCAGTTTACCTAGCTCAGCTCTCTATCTTCTGTTTCCTGTCAGAAGGAATTTTTTTTCTTCCCTTCTCCTTCTGAAGTTTATTCTGAGGAAAGGATGAATTTGTAATGCTCTTACTATTATGTCAGTGGCTAAAGTATAATGGTGAGGCTATAGGTTTGAATATAATTTGGTGGCCTTTCAGTTTCATTCTCTGAGAAAACAAGGGTTGGTAATAATAGGACACTTGACTTGGAGTCAATAAGAAGTGACTTCAAATCCTAATTCAGATATTTACTGGCTGTTTGACTTGGGTAAATTGCTTAACCTTTCTGTGTCTGAATTATTTCTTCTGTAAGATGGGAGGGAAGATTGGATTTAATGATCCTTAAGTTCCCTTCTAGTTCTAAATCTCTGATCCTATGATTCTATAATAACTGTCCTATGTACCTTACAGGTCTATAGTAAAAAGCAAGTGAGCTAATATGAGTGAAAATACTCTGTAAACTCTCAACCACAAAGGTGAACAGCAATGTTAATAATTAGTGTTTATATAATAGCTATTTTGATTTTATAAATCACTTTCCTTATTGCAACTCCATAAAGTAGTTAGTAAACGTATTCTTATGTCTATTTCATGGATGAGGAAACTGGGGTTTTAAGAGTTTAAGTGATTTATTTGGCTATGGTTATATAGCTAGTAAGAGTTGGTAAAAGGATTTGAACTTAGGACATAGAATTGAGAATTAGAAATTACTTTAGAGATCAGAGTGGTACTGTGGCTTTGATTTCAGATCTTCTGGGTTAAATTTGTTCCTTAATAATGAGAAGAAAATTCATGAGTGTGAAGGTACTGATATGTATTGAACATATCCATATGTACCAATGTTGTGACAAAATGTTGGACTTAGTATCAGGAGGCCCTGGGTTCAAATCCTGCCTCAGACATTTATTTATTAGATGAGTCTAGACCAAGTCACCAAGCTTAAATTTCTCCATGTGTAAAATGGGGTGGTCAGATGGTGTAGTAGATAGAGCGTTGGACTTGGAATCAGGAGGATTTATTTTCATGAGTTCAAATATGGCCCCAGACCTTTACTAGCTGTGTGACCCTGGGCAAGTCACTTGACCCCCATTGCCCACTCTTACCATTCTTCCACTTAGGATCCAATACACAGAAGTTAAGGGTTTAAAATTTTTTAAAAAAGGAAATGGCAAACCATTTCAGTGTCTTTGCCAAGAAAACCCCATATGGGATCACAAAGAGTCAGATACAACTGAAATAGCTATATAACAACATCAATGATGGTACCTATGTAAGGTTACTTTGTATTTTTTATGTGTCATATATAACTCTATAGAGTAGCCTTTGTATTTGTAGTATAAAGCAAAGGCATATTATCTCTCCTATTAAAATGTCAGATTCCTAAGGGCAAGGTCTGCTTATGCCTTTTTCTTTGTATTCTCAGACTTTTGTAAAGTGACTGGCACATAATAAGTGATTAATAAATGTCTGTTGAGGGATTGATCTTCTCTCTTCTAGCTATTGTGAGGCTCAAATATATGTCAGTTTACAGACTTTACAGGACTATCTTCATGTCACTTGGGGAAGTCATTTTACTCCTCTGAGCTTTAGGCTCCTCCTTTGTAAAATGAGGGTTATGGATCAGACTCTCATCTAGCACCAACTCTATGATCCTGGGCCCATTCCCTTATTTTATAGATAAAGGAAACTAAGGTCCTATGAATAAGCTCTTTGCCTAAATTTAAGCAAGTAAGAAACAGCACAGTTGAATTCAAACCCACATCCTTTGAATCCTGGTCCAAAATCCATTCCACTATTCCTTTACACAAACAATTTAAATCGAATGCTTTATTGATGGGGAATCACGAGAATTATCTTGTGTATGAAATACAACGTGCATTTTTTTAAACGACTTTGAGTCTGGGGATGCTGCAGAGGACAGAAAGGGCAGCATCCTCTTTCTTAGTAAAGACATCTGGCCTCCTCTCCCGAAGTCCCAGAGTGGGGAAATAGGTCCCTGAATGCCATGGTACACTGATTTGCATTTAATTACTGAGAATGCTTTTTTATTGTAATGCTAGTTGATATATTAAAAGAAGCTCCTACTGGAATTAAAACACTGAGCCTTAAAGTATCTTTTATGTGGAACATGTGGAGTCATCTCAAAATAGGTGGTTGATTTTCATAATTGTTTTGCTAAGGTAGTAATTATGCATAATAACGCCCTTTGTATTCTTAAGGTTGAGGGGGACATTGTTGGTCAGATGCACAAGGTATCTAGGTTCTTGGTTCTTTTTTTTATAAGCAGCTTTTATTTCTTGTTACTTTTCCCCCTTTCCTTTTAAGGTTAATCTAACAAATAATATTAAAACAGTGTCTTTTCAGCTATAAGATGTGTTCACTCATACTTACCAGTCACCCCTCAACCACATGCATGAATTTCTATTTTGTAGGATTCCTTAAGAGAGATGAAAAATGAAAACCTGGTTTGGCTGAATTCTGTAAGCATTAAATATCAAGTAAGGCATAAAGGCATGGAGACCCTACCTTACCATATGAATTAGCAACTCTCTAGGAGAAGATGGAAAGTGGAGTCTAAATTGAAGAGGGATTACCTAGATAGGGAGGTCCTCCAAAATCTCATATTTGCCTGTCTCGTGGAAATGTTTGCATTAAGGGCCAGATAATTGCAAAATTTTGTAGGAAACCCCAGATCATTGTAAAGTCTCCTAGAAAAGATCCATAACTATGTGAGTTTGGCCCAACCATTCACATAGTAAAAACTCAGTGGATGAAGAAGACCTATTATTCAGATTCTGATACACAATGAGATATGCAATATAGTTTATGTATTAATACATACATGTATATACATATGAATATCTGAAACATATATCTCCACCTATAAATAATTTGTTATGTATATATTTGGCACACACAAATATATATTTTTATATGTATATATAGATGGTCAAAGAATTTAGTTCAAAATTCAATCCTAAGAGAAGAGCTTAAGTTCACTCTAGGCCTCCCTGAAACAAAGGCCCAATATCCTAACAATGGTATTATGTACTTGGAAATCATGGAAAATCATAGTGTCCAAAGAAAAAAAATGAGTCTTATTCATAAAGTAGTAGAGAAGCACATGGTGGATCTGGCCAGGCTATGATATAAAAAGAAGAAATGTAATTAAATATTTAATCAAAGAAGCTTTTGATTGGAAAGGAAGATGGGCTGAACATGTGGTAAATTTGAGACATAATTGATGGACAGCAGGTATGCTCCAACGGTATCCTACTGATTTCAAAAGAAATTGGGGCAGGCCAATAGCATATTGGACAGATCTCCTGCGGTGGAATTTAAGGGAAGGCATGGGCAAGAGTTGCCATGGATTAGTGGATGATTGGCAATCTGTTATGTCAAGAAAGTCAAAGAAGACCCCCAAAACATGGATGCATTTTCTGTGGTGGAACTTATGGGAAGATATGTGTTAAAGTTGCACTGATTGGATAGTCATAGATGGTTTGAAATCTTCATTGCATTGCAGGAGAGCGCAGCCACATTGATGATGCCATGGAACCCTTTTAGTATTTGAGAGTTACTAATGGGTTATATTGGCAGGGAGGGGGTAGAAAAATGGTCAGATAAGAGTAGGACCTCATCTCCCAAAGGCTACTATTAAAGTATACAACCTTGGGATGGAAGTGAGTTGGTAGAATTATTCTTTTCTTTAACCTTTTTATTGAACAAATTTCCATTTATTAATAGTATATTTTATTTTTTCTTAGTCCAATAAGTTTATTTTTGAAAATGTACACAAAAATGTTGAACTATTTCATACATCTTTAACAGCTGGAGCACATTTCTAGTATGAATCAATTGTGCTCTGTGCTTAGAAACTAACTTAATTAGAGTTTTATTAAGCAGTGCCTGGAGGGCTTCCCAGCCTAGAAAACCCCAGATCTTCATTCTTTCTGAGGCTACTTCATAGGTAGTTTATTTATATTTTATATATTTAATTTATATAATTTATAGTTCATTTATAGTTGGGGACCTCCTTCTGAGTTTGTCATATGCTACTTTGTCAAACAGAACCAGATTATTTTTTGTCTCAAACTCTTTCCTTGGACCACTTCTTCTTCTTAGCTTTGCTCCCAGTTTTGTTCACAGAGTCTTTGTCCTTCTTGGAAAACTTGCCAGTATCATCCTTCTTATTGTTCTTGGAGTCATGAGGTTTTAAGAACTTCTATTGCTACCTCCTCCAAGCTAAGATGTTGGACAGAAAGGTTATTAGGATCATTTTAAAAATAAGTTAATTGTTTGCTTTAATGAATTGAGAGTCAGGCCGAGAGACAGGAAGTCCTGGATTCAAATCTGGCCTCAGACATGACCCTGGGCAAGTCACTTAATTCCCATTGCCTAGCCCTTACCATTTTTCATCTTTGGAACCGATACAGAGGGTTGATTCTAAGATGGAAGGTAGTTCTTTAAAAAGTTAATTATCCATGGGAAGGCACATCATTTGAATAGTCTGAGTGCAGACAGAAGATAGTCAGTCCAGGGTGAAGGGTTACTCTTTGAATGATAAAGAGAATCAAAAGAAAGAGGGCTCATTATGAACGGAAAAGGAATAAAACCAGATTCGAGGTCATATTTCATCCACTTCAGTACGTTGCTTAGGATTGGTCATGAAGAGTACATTAGGAAGAAGAAGTTAGGAAACTCTAGTTTACATTGATTTTTTTTCCTTCTTGAGAACACGTACAGTACCAGTAGTCAGTATGACTTACCTTGGAACTTAATCATATATTAGCTTGTCCATCTAATCATTTCTCAAGTGTGTCTTAATTATCCAGCCAGACTATAAGATTATTGTTTCTTTTGGTTCCCTTACACAGTGCTGAGTACCTAGAAAGCTCTTATATACTTGGCAAAGGAGACTAGGCTAGGAGTCAGAACATCCCTGAATAGAGATCATGAAGAAGGTCTTATGAGAGTTCTGAGGAGGAGAATATACTTCTTGCTGATTCAAATGGGGTCTATGAGGATGGGTAAGATTTCAGTAAGTAGAGATGGGGTTGGGAACATGAGCATTTCAGGTACAGGGAATTGTATGCAGATAGGCCTGGCAACAAGAAAGCTTGGGATATATTTAGGAAGCAGCGAATGATTTAAGTTGACTGGAGTTTAGGATCTATGAAAAGAAGAGTGGAAGGTTAGGCTGGTAAGATAGATTGGAGTTTTTGACACGAATGAGCTCCCAGAGCACGCTTGAGGAAAAGCTCTAGGCACTAGTATTCTAGGATAGAAACATCTCTACTGCTCGTAGTAGTTTCTGTAATCATAATAACCAAAACAAACAGAATAGATATTAATTAGTACTTGTTAATGTAAATGTTATAGCCCCAAACTGGTCTGATTTCAAAAGAGCTATCTGGAAAAATAACTATCTAGTCACAGGTTAAAACCAAATCATTTTTTTCTAGTAGATTTCTGAAATACTTGAACATCCAAAGAGAGTACCAGATGATGAGTCTCTCTATTGGGTCCATGCAAAATGTATAGCATCCCCAAATATATCTGGTAGGAGCCTCTGTGATGTAGCACCTCCTTGTCGACTACTGACTCCCTCAACTCACACTCATGCATGAGTTGGTTTCCCTGAAGGAATTATTTTTCCCGGGATGAGGAACTGTGGACTTAAACTCATAATATTATATAACTTATGAGCCCCAACCTATGAATTTACCTTTAATAGTCAGCTAGAAGGCACAATTATCTCAGAACGATATTTGTCAAGACTGTATAGAGAAAACAGAAGCCATGCAACATTCTTTATTGTAATCCTGGGGCAAACTATGCCACTAAAGTACACAGTACTTGTAGGAAGGATGAGGAGGACATAAATTTAAAATACGATGGTAATAAAGCATTCATACATGTAAGTAATATGTGACTAGGACAACTCAGACATCTGGAGCTGCAGGGCCCCAATGTCTTTTTTAATTTAAATTTGTTTATTGGACATTGAACCACCCAGTTAACTTCCTCCCTCCCTTCCTCTCCTCCACCATTAGAAAAGACATAATTTGACAAAAAGATATTTATTTATATATGTGTATATGTGTACATATATACACATATTTATTTATATATGTGTATATGTGTACATATATACACATATACACATATATAAATAAAACTATGTCTTGCTTGTTTCTATTCATCAGTTTTTTCTCTGGTTGTAGACAGACACAAATCATTCTTCAAAAAATATTTCTATTGCTGTATGTAAGGTTCTCTTGGTTTTGCTTGTTTCATTCGTCATCATTTCATATAAGTCTTTCCATGTTTTTCCATAATTAATCTGCTCACCATTTTTTATGGTGCAGTAGTATTCCATCACAATCATATGCCACAACTTGTTTTTCTCCTGGTGTTCTCCTAGGCTAAGTATTTCTATTGGTTGGTCTGCTCGGCTAGGCTCCTTGTTCCTCTCTGTTGCTCATTTCTCAACTACTAGGGATTCTTTCTTTATTCTTGACCAAATCTGCTCCTCTTCTCATAGATGGATTGGAGTTGGGAGGAATGAGAAGTAGTAGCCAGATTACAGATACTGAAAAATCTGAGCCAGGGTTGTGGCAATTCAAATGGAAGGTGGGGGGCATGTGAGAATTATCCCAGAGACGATCGACAAGAATTCTCTAATGATTAAATCTTGAGAGGGAGTCAATGATAGCTATGGTTTTGAACATGCAGATCTGAGAGAATGATAGAGAAAACATTTAAAGAAAAAGAGACGCCAGGGAGAATAGCAAGTTTGGGGCAAAGGATGAAACATCAAACTTGACTCCTGCTTCCTCTTGATGACTTACTTGGGAACAAATATCACCAGAAAAAACCACTAAGAATTATGAAATTCTTGGCAAGACTGAAGATCCTGCAGCAGAGGTAGTGTTTTCCTCACCACTGTTGATTCAACATTGGGACTTCAGAAAAAAAAGGGAGATATGGAAAATCATCTTCTTGTTAAGGAGATGGCTCTTGGGAAGTTTGTGATTGTTCTTCAGTCATGCCTGACTCTTCATAGCCCCACTTGCATTTTTCTTGACACACATACTGAAGTGGCTGGCTATTTCCTTCTCCAGCTTATTTTATAGAAGAGAAAACTGAGGCAAACTGGGGTGAGTGACTTGCTCAGGGTAACATAGCTAGTAAGTATCTGAGGTCAGATTTGAACTTGGGTCTTCCTGATTCCATTCCTGGTGCTCTATCCATAGTGCTATGTAGATGCCCATGAGTTTTTGGACCACAGCTAAGCATTTTAGTAATGATATGTTGTTGAGCAGGGAAAAAATGCACCTAATGAGAAGCTATAATAAACTAATGAATCAATATGCGTACACATATATATTTATATATTCATAAGTCTTCAGGCTTATATGTGTATATCTTCTTATATATTTATATGTGAATATGAATATATATTTATATGCATAATATAATATGTATTATGTGTGTGTGAGTACTTTATGCTTGGTTGTAGTCACACAGCATCCACAGTGCTTAGTAAATATTTGTTGTCTGGATGTTAAGGACATTATGAATCAATAATGTGAGACGACTACCAAGAAAGTCAATATGATCTGAGGCTGCATTAAGAAATTTATAATGTCCAGGACTAGGAAGATAATAGCTCTGCTGTGTGGACTCTTAACTGGCCATTAGTTTAATCACTATGTGGTACACCGGGGCTTTTAATAGAAATTCTAAGTTTGAGTCTTAGTCCTATCTCTTACTCCCTCTGCTTCAGTTTCATTCTCTGTAAAAGTGAGTGGTGGTGGTAATAATAGGACATTTGACTTGAAGTAAATAAGATCTGGGTTCAAATCCTGCTACAGGCACTTACTGTCTTTATGTGACCCAGGACAATTCATTTAATTTCTCTGTGCCTCAGTTTCTCCATTTGTAAAATGAGAGGAGAGATTAGACTCAATGACCCCCTAAATCTCTGCAATTCTGGTTTTATAAAACATATCCTATGTACCTCATAGGTTTAAGTGAAAACCCAGTGAGCTAAAGTACATGAAAACAATTTGTAAACCTAACCACAAATGAGAATAACTAATCTACATGTAGTAGCAATTTTGATTTTACAAATCAATTCCCTTATTCCAACTCTGAGAAATAGTAAGTCCATGTATTCTCATCTCCATTTTATTTTACATGTTCCGTTCTGGCAGTCCAAGTTTCAGGGGTCAATGATGAGCTGGAAATTCTTGGAGGGGAATAGCCAGCATTCAGAAAAGATCCAAGATCATTGTATCTGAGAACTGTTGGAAGGATCAGGGGCTGTTTAGCCTGGAAAGGGGAAGACTGGGTGAATTTTATAGCTGTTTTGAGGTGTTTGAAGGGTTTTTATATAGAAAAGGGAATATTCATAAACCTATCTTTTACAAAGATATATAACATGTATTTGTATACATATTAAACATATACACATGCGTACATCCGTATACATATAACAACATAGGTATCAGGCATCAAAGTGGCACATCAATGAACAGAGCACTGGGCATGGACTTAGGAAGACCCTTAAGTCACTTAATTTCTATTTCCCTCAGTTTCCTTAAATATAAAATGGGGATAATAATAATAATACCTATTTCATAAGGTTATTGTGGGAATCAAATGAGATAATATTCAAAAAGTGCTTTGCATACTGTCTGGCATATAGCAGATGCTTAAATGTTTTTTCCTTTTTCTTCTATATCTGTATAGATAGTAGCACATAGATCTCTATCTCTCTTCCCTCCCTCTCTCTCCCCTCTTATATGTATATATATGTACATTTACTGTATGCCTGCAACCTTGTGAATCTGATTAATTGGGTTTTAATCTGAACAAAGAGAGGGAGAAAAAAATCTGCTTACATGGTTGTGCTCAACTGAATATTATGGAGATTAGCAAGTATAATATTGCAAAAATAATAGAGGAGAGATTTAGTAATTCCCAGGAAACAATATGCAAGAAGAAAACCAGTAACAAAACTCACAGTCTCAGATGTCTATATACAAATGCACAGAACATGGTTCCTATACAGAGTGAACCTGAGATTATTACTTAAGGAGAGAAATGAGTTCTTGGTATCACTGAGACTTGGTCTCAGACTCATCCCTGGGATATAGATCTCAAAGACTGTACCTTCCTTATTCACAAGGAACAAAATTAAAAGGAACAATAGAGTAACATTGTATGGTTTTTAAAAGTCCTGTCTCTTCACTCATCACTCATCACTCTCTGTCTCTGTCTCTGACTTTCTCTCTCTATTTCTCTCTCTGTCTCTGTCTCTCTGTCTCTTGCTTTCTCTCTCTCTGTCTCTGTCTCTGTCTCCTTTTCTCTGCCTCTCTCTCTCCTCTCAGTCTCTCTCTCTCTCTTGTATAATATCTCTATCGATCAATTATTTATCTATCATCTATCTGCTTACCATCTATTTATCAATATGACTTATTTATCTATTTATTTGTCTATCCATCTTTCTATCTTTAACATCACAGACATTTCTGGATTCCTTCCCCCCCCCCCCCAGCTTTGTGAGCCTTCCCTTAAAATAAAGTAAAATAATTGAATCAAACCAATCAGCAAAGCACATGCAATATTCCACATTCAAAGCCTACATTTCCTCATCTCCTATCTGGGGCCAATATTGATCATTAAAATTTCACCCTAGAGGCCAGCTGGGTAGCTCAGTAGAGTGAGAGCCAGGCCTAGAGATGGGAGGTCCTAAGTTCAAATCTGGCCTCAGACACTTCCCAGCTTTGTGACCCTGAGCAAGTCACTTGACCCCCATTGCCCACCCTTACCACTCTTCTGTCTTGGAACCAATACACAATATTGATTCCAAGATGGAAGGTAAGGGCTTTTTTTTTTAATTACACACTGTTCACTTTCATTCTAGCATTCTTTCTTTTCCTATATGTTATTTTAGTCATTATCTATGTTGATTTATTGTTTTTACTTCACTCTGCCTCAGTATTCCCTTGATTCTCAGAATTTCTTGTTTTTTGTTACTTTTTACTTCTATGTGGGCATCATAATAGACTATTATATTAATATGCCAGTTTATTTAACTATTCCCATTTTGATGGGCACTAACTTGTTTCTGGGTTTTAAAATATTTTTACTACCCCAAAAAGGTTTGCTATGAATGTCTGGGTACATTTTTTCTTCCTGTGTTTGGGCTCCCTGGTCAGCAGTGGGATCTCTGGGTCAAAAGACAGGAATAGTTTAGTTTCAAAATTCTTTCCAATTCCAAAATACTTTCCAGAATACTAATACCATATTAATGTAACTGTGTTTCCATGGCTCCCCAATCATTTCAGTCTTTTCTAGATGTGAGATAAAACCTCCATGCTGTGTTAATTTGTGTTTTTCTTATTAGTTATTTGGAAGAATCTTTCATCTGATCATTTATTGTTTGCATTTTTTCTGAAAAGTGTTCACATTTTTTGACTATTTATTTATTGGGGACTAACTCCTGGTCTTACTTATTTTTGTTAATTCTTTATATAATTCCTGGATATTTGACTTCTATGAGTTATTTAACATAATTCTCTCCTTTTCTGCCCCCTATTGAGAGCCCTTCTTAGCCTTGTTGCATAGCAGTTTTATCCTAAGTTGCCTCCAGTTACTCTCCTCTTTTTAGTCTATCTTCCACATAGGTACCAATTGAACTTTCTAAAGCACAGGTTTAACCAATTTCATTGTCCTTCTCAAGAAGTACCAGGTGCTTTCCTACTTTTAGAATAAAATAGAAACTCCTCTGTTTACCACTTCTAATGCCCTTCCCAATCTGGCATTAGCTTTATTTTCTAGGCTTATTACACTTCACCTGATAAAATGCTATTCTTCCAACCAGATGCNTGGAAATCTTATTCACTTTATTTGCATAATTATAAATTGCTTTTCAAAATGGTTGTATCATTTCACAGCTCCATCAACAACATATTAGTATGCCTATCCTTTTATCACCCCCGAACATTGAGTTTTTAATTTGTTTTCAATCTTCCCATTTGAAGAATTTGCAGTGAGACCTCAAGGTTGCTTTGGTTTTCGTTTCCCTTAATATTAGTGATTTGAAGAATTTTTTTATGTACTTTGCAATTCTTCTTTTGAGAACTATTCATTTATATCCTTTGACCATTGATCTACTGTGGAGTGGCCTTAGTGTGAATTTAAGTTTTAAAAAAAAAGTTACTTCTCTTGGAGGCATTTTCATTCTAAACCATAAATTACTTAGGCTAGTCAAGGGTATATATATATATATATATATATATAGCTATATATATATATCATATATGTACATGCCATCCCTGATAGAATCCTCAAGGAGAATAAGGGAGATGGGATCATGAGACTGAATAAAAAGAGAAGGTAGAACTACTCAGTTCTTATTTTGCTTCTGTTTTCCAAGCATAGTAATTTTAGAATAGAATAAAGGTGATTGACAGAGTGAAAAACCCAGGCTCAGAGCTTTTAGAGGAGATAGATTTTGGTCCCCTCCTGCAAAAACTCTCCACATGACTGATTCTTGGAAGAAGTCAACAGCCATATTGGAGAAATTTGAAACAATCCATATATAATCTAAAATAAAATTTATTGGGATAAATTTTGGAGTGCAACTGACTGCTCTGTGGTCTCAAATAGGAGAGAACAGATTCTGAGGGTCCTCTTCAAAATAGCTCATTACTGATGGTAAATTACTACTTTAATACAATATACTAACATTTATTTAGCACATTAAAGTTTACAAAGTACTTTGCAAACATCTCATGTATTTTCAAAGCAACTCTAAGAGGTAGATGGTATTTTATTACTCCTTCTTACAGATGAGAAGACTGAGGGTCAGTGATTTGCCTAGAGACACATAGTTATTAAGTGCTTGAGGAAGAAACTGAATTTAGGCCCAGCACTCTATTTGCTGTGACACCTAGCTAACAGGATAAAGGCTAATAGTTGAGCAATGTCATTCATGCCAGTGCCATTCAGAGAATTCAGTAGTGCATAGGTGGAGTCTTAGTTCTTTACAGTCAGAAAGGCATTCATTCCCTTACATAAGTTCTGATGTTTTGATTCATTGAAGATCTATACCACATGGCATTTAGGGGTCCAGAGTTCAAATTTGAAATTTGACTGAATTTTTTCTTGATAGTCTTTTGCCCTGAGTTTGAGAAGAGGCATCCTTGTTTCCCATAGACTTAATCTAGGTGGAGGAATGTTTTCACGTAGGCACCTGATCTAGAGACTCATAGCCTTTATTCACAAAGAGGATGGGAAGAGACCAGCTTTCAGAATTCAAGGTTAACAGTGGGGAAAAAAATCCCTGAAGAATTTTAAAGAAAAACCAGAGCACAATGAAAAAATAAATATATTGTTGTTGTTGAGTTGACTCTTCATGATCCCTTTTGGGGTTTTCTCAACAAAGCTCATTGAGTGGTTTGTCATTTCCTTCTCCAGCTCATTTTATTTTATTTATTTTTTTAAAAACCTTACCTTCCATCTTGGAGTCAATACTGTGTATTGGCTCCAAGGCAGAAGAGTGGTAAGAGTAGGCAATGGGGGTCAAGTGACTTGCCCAGAGTCACACAACTGGGAAGTATCTAAGGCCAGATTTGAACCTAGGACCTCCCGTCTCTAGGCCTGGCTCTCAATCCACTGAGCTACCCAGCTGCCCCTCCAGCTCATTTTACAGATGAAGAATTGAGGCAGAGTTAAGTGACTCACTCAGGGTCACATAGCTAGCAAGAATTGGAACCCAGATTTGAACTCAAGAAGATGTTTTTCTGACTCCAGGCTGCCCTAAGTGTGCATGTGTGTGCACAGACATACATTCATATTCTAATACAAATGTTTTGTGACTAAAATGCAATAAACAATGAGGGATATAAGGAGTGCAAGAAACATTCACTGGTAGAATTCCTAACGGAGATTCAGTTTACCTCTTTACCCTGACTATTTAGGTATTTATGCAGTAGCTAGATGGAAGACTGAATAGTTTGTTGGACCTGGAGTGAGGAAGACCTAAGTTTATTTTTTATTTTTTATATTTTTTATTGATTAATTAAGAAAAGCTTTTTCCATAGTTAAATGATTCATGTTCTTTCCTTCTCCTCCTCCCACCCCGCCTCCCATAGCCAACTGCAATTCCACTGGGTTTTACATGTGTCATTGATTAAGACCTATTTCCATATTATTGATATTTGCACTAAGGTGATTGTTTAGATTCTGTGTCCCCAGTCATCATATCCCCATCAACTCGTGTGATTAAGAAATTGTTTTTCTTCTGTGTTTTTGCTCCCACAGTTCTTTCTCTGGATGTGGATAGCATTCTTTCTCATAAGTCCCTCAGAAATGTCTTGGACCATTGAATTGCTGCTAGTAGAGAAGTCCATTACATTCTGTCCTTTCACTCTGCATCAATTCCTGGAGGTCTTTCCAGTTCACATGGAATTCCTCCAGTTCATTATTCCTTTGAGCACAATAGTATTCCATCACCAACATATACCACAATTTGTTTGGCCATTCCCCAATTGAAGGACATCCTCTCATTTTCCAATTTTTTGCCACCACAAAGAGCGCAGCTATAAATATTTTTGTACAAAAGACCTAAGTGGAATCCTGCCTTTTACTAGTTGTTTGACCTGGAGTAAACTGCTTAGTGTTGCCTGCCTCAGCTTCCACATCTGAAAATGGGAATACATTATCACTTCTACTTTGCAAAGTCATTGTGAGGGTCAAAAGACATAATATTTATAAAGGATTTTATAAACTTTAAATCACTATATAAATGCTAACTATTGGTAATATTTTTAATACGTGATAATAAGACTTATCTCTAATCAAGAGAACTTATCTACTTTCTGTTTTAGCACTTTGAATTAGCCTGGTTTAACAAAACAAAAGAACTCTCTTTAACATCAACAAAAAGAAACATGAGAAGCACCATTATTGATTAACAAAAGTTAGGAAGATATAGAGACTTTCTTTTAACTTGATAACAAACATCCCTGTTTGGTTCTGACTAAGGCAAAGTGAGTTTTAAGGACTTCCAAATAACTAGGTAGTCACTTTTCTATTGTGAGGATGGGGCAGAAGTGCCCTCTCCCTTAAATGATTGTCTCAAAGGAGAGAAAAACAATTTAGAATTTAGGATAGGAAAGATGATTTAATTAAGTTGCCATTAGATTATTGTCTTTGATAGCTAAAAGCAACAGAAGGATTGTCCTTTAGATGATTTTCTTTGTACTGAGAAAAGTCACTGATAATATGAGGGAAAGGGGAAGAGTATAGCCATACTTTAGTATTTTACAAATGTTTCAATAGTTCTTTATTGTAAGAAAATATTTAGGAACAAATGCTAGTTGCAATATATGCTTTTATTGTGATTTTAAGAAAAGGGAAAATTATAATAGGACTAGGTGAGCCTACAAAGGGGATCCTGAATGTTAGGGGAAGGATTTTCTTGGAGAGACCTTTTATATTATAGCTGAAAGAAAAACAGAGAAGCTTAAAGGGTAGTTGTTTTTTTTTATTTCTTCCCTAAACCTCAGTCTAGTCCTGTGACCTTGGAAAATAGCCTCACCCTTTCTCTTTGGAGAATACATGTTCAATATTTTCAGTATTTTGCACCAAAAGGGTGAATCAACAGGAATGTATGGGGAGGATAAAAAGACCATCAGGACACTTAAATGGGATACAGGTATCTGTTTTTCTCATTAATTCAGAGGATATTGGACTCGAGGATATGAAAAGAACTGGTTATTGTTATTATAGAGACACTACCTGTATTCTTTGAAAGACAACATGTTGCTAGCAGTGTCATAGTACCAGAGAAGGCAAATGGTCCAATTTTCAAAATAAGGAATATGATGAAGTCTGTAAGTCATGGTCTAGTGAGCTCCATATCATGAAATTCTAGAATTGAGTGGTTTAAGGGTAATTGTCTGGGAAAAGAGGGACTACTTTTAGCCAGTCTTGTCAAGGGCAGGTGATAGCAGACTAACTTCATTTTCTTTGGTAGAACAATTAGAGATATCTTTATTTTAATTGATATCTGTGGTTTCACTGTTATGAGCAACTCTTGTGAGGAAATATTATCTATCAGTGTAGATTAGCAACTTCTCTGCAATTTATTTATTTAATAGTCATATTTTGCTTTTCCCCCAATTACATGTAAAAATAATCTTTAATATATATTTTTTTAAATTTGAGTTTTAAATTATTTTCCTCTATCCCATTGTCCCTTCCTTACCTTCCTCCCAATCCCTCCCCACTCCCCAAGATGGTATATAATTTGATATAGATTTTTTATATTTTTCTGCAATTTATAAAGAGTTGTTTGAGTACTTAGAGGTTAAATGATATATTTAGGGTCACTTTTATATTTGTTTATGTTTATAATCATTTGTTATGTGTCAGAAATGAGACCTGTAGTAGTCTATCCTGATTTGGAGTCTGACTCTCTATTCACCATTTTATGATGGAAAACTTATCTAAATTTCAGCTAAACCTTTGCCATAATGTATGATTCTCTCCTGGTGGAGAGATTTGGTTAATGTGTTAGTACAGTTAGGTGAATTCAGAATTGATCCAATAACTTAACTCAAAGAGTAGTTATTGGTAGAGTAATATTGACTTGGAAGAATTTCTCTAGTTGAGTCTGCTAGGGCTCTTTTCCTTGATACTATTGATGCTATTCAACATGTTCATCATAGTTAAATTTATATTTGACACAAATCCCAGTGGGATTTCTAACAAGGTTGAATGACACATTATCTAAAAAGATCTCTATAGGCTAGAATGATGGCTTTAATCAAATAGTATGACATTGAATATGGATCAACACAAAGTATTACTTTGAAATTCAAAAAGTCAACTGTATAAGCACAGGAAAGGAAGAATATGACTAACCAACATTTTGTGTAAAAAAAGATCTGATCAGTTAAATGTATTTCAAGTTTAAAATGAATCAAGTAAATAACTTAGCAATCAAAAAGGTCACTGCCATCCTAGGTTATATTAAAAGCAGTATCTAGACAAAAAGAAGTGATGGTTTTCCTGTACTCTTCCTGGTTCAGGCAATCTTTGGAATATTATGTTCAGTTCTGCAAGCCACACTCAGGGATATAGTGACGAGCAGATCTAGAAACAGGCAAGCAGATTGGTAAGAGAGAGACCATTTTATGTGAGGATTGGTTGAAGGAACAGAAGGTGTTCAACCTGTGCAAGGGATGACTTGTCAGCACACAATAGCCCACATAAAGTGCTTGAAGGGCTATCATGTAGAAGATGGAGTAAGCTCATTCGAGGGAACAATTCATACAAAGGGACAGATTTGGTCTTGATCTAATTGATCTAAGGAAAAACTTTCTAAAAGTTGTTCAGTGTGTCAAATTCCTTATGACCATGTGGACCATACATTCCAAAGGGTTTTCTTGGCAAAGATGCTGCACTGATTTGCCATTTCCTTTTTCAGTGATTTAAGGTAAACATCTTGTCACACAGAAAGTTAAGGGTTAAACCTGGATTTGAACTCAGGTTTTCCTGACTCCAGGCCCAGCATTCTATCCACTGAACCATCCAACTGCCTTCTAACAGCCAAAGCTGTTCAAAAGTGGCTATTTAGGTGTTCCCCATCAATGGAGATTTTTAAGTATCTACTTGATGATCACTTGTTGGTAGGATTGTAAGGATTCTTGTTCAGGTAAAGGTTAGATAGTTTTAATCTTTCAGTTTTCTTCCAGTTCCAATATTTCATGATTCTCTTTTTAATGTATTGAATTTGTGTTGCCATAGAGACAATATCCATGTTAAGTTGTGATCCAGGTAGCTAGAAATATGGATCTCGAGAGAGGGTAGAACAGAAATATCCATTTGGAAGTTAGTAGGTAGAAATTATGAGAGGATGAGTTCATCAAGGTGAAGCTAGAGGATGTAGACTAGATGATGTTCCAAGTGACCTCTAAAGAAACTCTAAGTCATATTTCTTTTATACTTTCTAAAGCCCTCTGTAGCTTTAACTCTTTGATTCCATAAACATCTGTAGAGGAAAAAGATTGATGATAGAACCTTGGACTATGCAATGTGAAGTGGTGAATAGAGTGCTAAACCTGAAATCAAGAAACCATGGCTTCCAATCTTGCCACTGTTGCTTAATAGTTGTGTCACATTGGACAAATGCTTTAATCTCTATCTACCTCTGTTTTTCATCTATAAAATGAGAAAATTGGATTAGAACTTCTCTAAGAACCTTTCCAGCTCTAAATATGTGACCCTCTTTAAGATTTACATTTAAGGTTCAGGAGAAAGATGAGTTTGGAAGGAGACAAAGAAGTGGTCAGAGAGGTAGGAGGAAAATTAGAAGAGTGGTAAAATATAAAATAAGATAGTAGAAACAGAGAATCAGAGGCTCTTTCTCTGAAAATATATGATTATGTACCCTCTAGCAGTGGAGAGAAAACAAATCCAGCTGATATAAACTTAGGAATCTCACTCCCTTTCCCTCTTCCCTTCCCTTCGGGCAACAAAGGTGACGCACTTCTGTGACTGGCATAGTCTGACTAAACTTTAACACAAGATCTCCCAGAACATTTATTTTCTTTCAAAAAGTAATTTCTTATTCAGTGTAAAGACGAATTTTTTCCTGGACTGTGTAATACAAGTCATTTTCTTGGAATGAAAAGATTAAAAATACATGGGTGTAACTACCAGTGAAGGTATTGTGTTGACGTGTTGTGCTTTTATTTCTTTGGGTCACAAAGGCAAATAGGTTCAGATGACCAGGGACTAACTAGAACATTCAGTTTCAAAACGTCCTCATATGACTTGTCTATCCTTTCTCTCCAGAAAGGAGGAGGACTGATTTACCGGATTACCATAAAGATTCCAAGGTATCTTGGCTATGTTGGCATAGAGCCTCTATTATGTATGAGTGTAGCTTGTCTGAATTCCTGTTTTCCATCAGAGATTTGACTGTCTACCAATATGAGCTCTGCATAACAACCATTCATATTTGACAATCATTGATTAAGCACTCAGAAGGAAGTAGCACTTGAATTGAAACTTAAATGAAGTTATGGTTCTTAGGGGGCAGAAGTGAGATGTTTTTTGTTGCTGTTTTTCAGCCATGGCTGACTCTTTGTGACCCCATTTGGAGTTTTCTTGGCAAAGATACTGGAGTGGTTGGCCAATTGCATTTGCAGCTTATTTTACAGTTGAAGAAACTGAGGCACACAGGGTTAAGTAACTTGCCTTGAGTCACTCAGCTAGTAAGTATCTGAGGCCAGATTTGAACTCAGGAAGATGATTCTTCCTGATCTAGGCTCAACACTCTATCCACTGTGCCAAGAGATGAAGAAGAGATGCATTTTAATCATGGAGTGAATTATCAAACATTCTGAATCTACCTGTTTCATATAGCCCATGCAGACAAATATATGGAATGCTTTGTACAATGAACAGCAAGTAGGTCAGTTTGCCTGATTGTAGTGTGTAAAGGACAGACACACTTTGACACCATGGCCCAACTCTGGTACTAACTTTCCTACCCCCAACCTTTTGCCCTCCCTTTTGTGCATTGCTTCCTCTGTTTGAATGGAAGCTCCTTGAGAATGGACTGTCTTTCTTTTTTGTTTGCATTTGTATCCCCAGCACTTAGCACAATGCCTGGCACATAATGAATGCTTAATAAATGCTTGTGTTTGGGCAGCTAGATGGTTCAGAGGATAAAGCACCAGATCTGAGAATGGGAAGTCTTGGGTTCAAATCTAATCTCAGACATTTCCTAGCTCTGTGACCCTGGTTGAGCCACTTAACCCCAATTACCTACTCCTCATCATTCTGCTTTGGAACTGATATTTAGTATCAATTCTAAGATAAAAGGTAAGGGTTTAAGAAAAATGCTGGTCTTATCTTAAAAGAGAGCAATGGACAATGAGCCTGGAAAGGTAGATTGGCACCAGATTGGGAAGCTTTGCTTTGATTAGCTTTGCTTGGTTAACAGGCATTTATTAATTACTTAACCTATGCCAGAAAATGTGGTAAACCCTGAATATTTTTTTTAAATGGCCAAAGCATTGTTCCTACCCTTAGAGAGTTTGCCAGTAGGTAGAGATGAAAAAGGAGAGCATTTAAGCATGGGGGTACTTTTTAAGCAACCAGTGAAAAAGCATTGAGTTGGAAAATGGGCTTTTCTAGAAAGAAAATCAAAATTACTCAATGGGGGAGATGACATACAAACAACCACACACACACACACACACACACATATATATATATATATATATAATATAGAGAGTATAAAGGAGAGATAGAGATAATCTCAGAAGGATGACTCTAGCAGTGGGGATGAGGGAAAGAACTGGGAAAGGCTTCTTGCTTAAACTGATATTTGAGCTGAAACTTGAAGGAAGCTAGAAAAGCTGGTAGGTGGAGTTGAGGAAGGAGGACATTCCAGGCACATGTGGGACAGCCAGCAAAAAGGCACGGAGTCCAGAATGAGTGTTGTGGACAAGGAGTAAGAAGAAAAGTAGAGTTACTAGATCATAGAATATATAGAGAGGAGTAAAATGTTAGAAGCTTGGGAAAGTAAAAGGTGACAAGCTGATGAGTATATATTTTTTCCTAGAGGCTATTAAGAGTCTGTGAAGCTTCTTGAGCAAGGGACTGATAGGGTCAGATTTATGCTTTATGAATATCAATTTGGTAGCCATGTAAAGAAAAAATTGGAGGGGGAGAGAGTGGAAGCAAGGAAAATGAACAGGAGTGGGGCTGCTAGGTGGTTTGGTGGATAGAGAATCAGGGCTGGAGACATGAGGACTTGGGGTCAAATCTGACCTCGGACACTTCCTAGTGTCCCAGTTGTCTAGCCATTACTGTTCTTTTGCCTTGGAACCCATACTTAGTATTGACACTAAGACAGGTGAGGGTTTCATAAAAAATGAATAGGAGGTCATTTTAATAGTCTAGAGCAGGTTTGATGAGAGCCTTGTGAAAGGAAAACTAGGAGATAGATGTAAGAGATCAACATTAGCAAGGATTTATTAATTGCCCAACACTATAGTAGACCCTGGGGGTGGGATACAAATAAAAGAATGAAACATTCGCTGTTCTCAATGGACTTACATTGTATTTGGGTAGACAACAACATTGGGTACATGGGTGGCACAATGAATAGAGTGCTGGACCTGAAGTCAGGAAGACTCATCTTCCTAAGTTCAAATCTGACCTTAGATACTTACCAGCTCTTTGACCCTGGGTACTCTGGGACTCTGTTTGCCTCAGTTTCCTTATGAGTAAAATGAGCTGGAGAAGGAAATGCAAACTGTTCCAGTATCTCTGCCAAGAAAACCCCAAAATAGGGTCATGAAAAGTCAGACATGACTGAAATGACTCAACAAAGGACAACAAATGCTTTGTAAATATATATAGTATAGATCTAAAGATTAAATGCAAGAAAGTTTAATGAGACTTGGGGCAGTTGGGGCAAATTTAGGAAAGGTTTCTTATAGATGGAACTACTTCAGCTACATCTTGAAGGAAGAGAGAACATCTGTAAGGCAGAGGTGGGGAGGACCACAGTTTGGATATATGGGACCCCATGCAAAAGCATAGAGGTGGGGGATAGAGTGCTATGGGTGGGGAATTGAGAGAAGGTCAGTTTGGTTGTATTTTGGAGTGTGGGATTGGAAATATTGTGTAACAAGATTTGAAGGATATGTTGGGGCTGGGTTATTAAGAGCTTTACAAGCTAAACAGAGGGTTTTATATTTTATCCTAGAGGCAATAGGGAGTCGCTTGAATTTATTGAGTAGAGGAATCACAGGGTTTAGATTTGTGCTTTAGGAAAATCACTTTGGCATCTGTGTGGAGGATGGACTGGAGTAGGGAGAAACTTGATAAAGAGTGGGGAGGCTATCAGTTGGTGGTTGCAGTAGTCTAGGCTTGAGGTGTCAAAAGGCTGCTGTCCTAGTACAGTGATCCAGACTTAAATGTAATTGGGATCTGATTTCAAATACTTACTAGTTGTGTGACCCTGGGCAAGTCACTTATCCCTAGTTATGTAGTCTTTACTGCTCTTTTGCCTTGGAACCAATGCTTCGTATTGACTCTTAAGATGAAAATTAAATGTTTAAAAATGTAATTGGGAAATATTTAACAAAAATAAATACAAATATAATAAAATATAGATTTCATTACATTTTGAAACTAAATAAATTATGGTTAGTAGGGATCATTATGTGAGGATTAGTGGCCCCCTTTTCTATTTGAGTTTGACACTACTGGTTTAGGCTAAAGGCGATGAGGTCTTGAGCTAAGGCGGCAGTCGTATGAGTAGAGAAGGGATCAGATCTGAGAAATGTTGGGGAGTTATAAATGGAAAGATTTGGTAGCTGGGTATGTGGGCTGAGGGAGAATGATGAATCAAGGATAATATCATAGTCTGTCAAATGTGATTTATTAAACACCAACTATGTGCTGACTGGGGCAGCTGAGTAGCTCAGTAGGTAGAATGCTGGACCTAGGCTTAGGAAGACCTGAGTTCAAATTTGACCTCAGACACTAGCTATGTGACCCTTGAAAAATAATTTAAGCTTGTTTTCCTCAGTTTCTTCATCTGTAAAATGAGCTGGAGAAGAAATGACAAACCACTCCAGTATCTCTGCCAAGAAAACTCCCTGGACATTATTGTATCCTATGATTCATGGAGTCAAGAAGAGTCAGATACAATTGAACAAATGAATAAAAACACAGGCCAGGCACTGGGACAATAGCTGGGGATAAAAAGAAAGGCAAAAGAAACCCAGACCAACACAACAACAAGCAGTCTCTGCTCCCAAGGAACTCACAGTCTAATGGTGGATGCCAATAGGCAAAGTATAAACATAATATATACAGGAAAAAATTGGAGTTAATCACTAGCATGAAGTAAGTAACTTTAAGAGGAACTAGGAAAGGCTTCTAATTCAAGATGGGATTTTAGCCAGGACTTGCAGGAATCAAGGGAAAGCTCAGAGGTGGAAATGAGGAGTGAGAGAATTCCAGGGATTGGGGACAGACACTGAAAATGTCCAGAGTCTGGAGATGGAATGTCTTGTTTGGGGATTAGCAAGGATGGCCAGTGCCATTAGATTGAAGAGTATGTGGGAGAAAGGTATGAAGACTGAAAATATAGGGAGCCAGGTGTAAAGGACCATATTAAAAGTAAGAAAGGGGATTTTTTATTTTATCCTGAAGGTAATAAGTCAACAGAGTACTGAGTTGTTGTTTGATTATTTTAGTGCCCAACTCATTGTGACCCCATTTGGGACTTTCTGGGCAAAGCTGGAGTGGTTGGCCATTTCCTTCTCCAAGAGTAATGAGTAGAGGGTGTGTTATGACCAGACTTGTATTTTAGGAAAATCAATTTAACAGTGGAAATTGGCATAGGGAGAGACTTGAAAAAGGAAGACCAACAACCAGGCTATTGTAATATTCCAGACATGAGGTGATGTATATCAGATTTTGAATGTAGAAATGGCAGAATGTAACCACTGATTAGATATGGAGGGATGAGAGAAATGATGCCACAGTTATGAACTAGGGAGACTAGAAGAATGGTCTCCAAATCACCAAAATTCGAAGTCTGGATGAGGGGCGAGGTTTTTGGGAATTTGGACGTACAGAGTTTGAGATATTTCTGTTTCATCTACTTATCCAGAGATGTTTGAGAGGTAGAACTGATAAAATTGGGCAACTGATTAGGGGAAAAGTTGAGGATGTATGGTAGAATGTGTCAATCTGGGTGATTAGAAGAATGGTAGTCACTGCAAAATAAATAAGGAAGTTAAGAAGGGGCAAGGGTTTTGGAGAAAATAGAATGAGTTTTATCTAGTACATGTTGGTGATTAAATGATGCCTTCATTTTTATGTCATAATACCTTCATTCATCCACAAAGTTCTTTGATGTTCTTCTAGGCTAAGTATCATGGCATGAAGGGTCTTCTAGTCACAAATATTGGTAGCTATAGTTTTCTTTAAGGGAAGCAGTTCAATAAAACCAGTGGGTTTATTTATTTTATAAACATTTATTTGGCTCCTTGAAGATTAAAGCATGGTTTAGTAGAAATAATACCGGACTGGGAATCAGGAGACCTGGTTTTGAAACTCTTCTCTAACACTTAGCTTTGTGGCCTTGGGAAAGTCATGTTAATGGAGCTAACCATGTTAACTCTAATCTGTAAAATGAGGATTAAAACTACTCAGACTACTCTTCTCACATGTTTATAGTGAAGATAGTGCTTTTTAAGCCTTAAGAAGAAATTTTAATGTAATTATTATTACAAGGCAGCAGACAATCCTCCATCTCAAAAAAACTTATATTCTAATGGGGGAAGACAACATATGCATAAATTCCTAAATGTAAAATAAATACAGAAAAATTACTTACATTAATAAAAATTTTGTGGCTCTTTAAGCACTTTCACATTTCACTTTATAAGGTAGGCAGAATTAGGATTACTCATTTCCCTTTCTTTGTGGTAGCAAAGAACTAGAAACTGAAGGGATGCTCATCAACTGGGGGATGACTAAACAAGTTGTGGCATATGTTTGTGATGGAAATACTATGGTGCCATAAGAAATGAAGAACAGGTTAATTAAAAAATATATAGAAAAGGGGGCAGTTAGGTGGTTTAGCAGATTGAGAGCTAGGGCCAGAGACAGGAGGTCCTGGGTTCAAATCTAGTCTCAGACACTTCCTAGCTGTGTGACCCTGGGCAAGTCACTTCACCCCCATTGCCTAACCCTTACTGCTCTTCTGCTTTAGAACTAATGCATAGTGTCAATTCTAAGACAGAAGATAAGGATTAAAAAAATGGAAAAGAACTATGTGAAATTATGAAGAGTGAGACAAACAGAATTAAGAGAACTTATATACAACAGAAATATTGTTTGAAGAATGACTTGTGTATAACTACCTTCAGAGGAAGAACAGACAAATAGAAACAGACAAGACCTAGTTTTATATATACACATAACTTTTTGTCAAATGATGCCTTCCGTAATGCAGGGAGGAGAGGGAGTTATCTGGGCATATTAATGTAACAAACAAATTAATTATTTAAAAAATTACTAAAAAATTTCCTAATGAAGATCCAGACCCAGAAGAGAAGTGATTTGCTTACAATAATAACATTGGAGTTTAGAAGGCAGATTCGTTGACTGTTGGCATTCCACTAACTATATTCCGATTGCTTTCTCTTCCTGCTCCTTTCCCTAGGAATTGGGCCATTTTTACTGCATCTCTGTTTTGTGTGTATAGGAAATTTCTTTATACTATCATTTTTCATTACTCCTCAGCCAAGCTCCTCAAGACTCTAGCCTCAATGAGGGCAGGGACAATATTTTATCAGAGTTGAGTGTCATTCTCATTGCCTACCATAGTACTATAAAGACAGTAATAAGGATAAGAAAAGGTCCTGTGATTTCACTAGGATAGGGAATTTCTGGATGTGGAAGGTGAGATAAATTTCCTTTCCTGATCAAGTCCAAAACCTCCTCTAACTCAGAGCGTTTGTTAGGAACCATGATAAGTTAATTGACTTGCCCAGGGTCACAATGCCAGTCTGTATCAGAAAAGGAACTTTAACCCAGGTCTCTAAGAGTAAGACATCAGTAACTGAAGAGAAAGGGACCATAAAAGACCTCCTGGAGCAGAAGGCACTTGAGCTGAATCTTAATGGAAGCCAAGGACTTCTCCTCTACCCCCGCATTGCTGTTTTTCAGTTTTGTGTGACTTTGTGACACTACTTGGGCTTTTTTTTGGCAAAGATACTAGAGTTGTTTGCCATTTCCTTCTCTCCAGATTATTTTACAGATGAAGAAATTGAGGCAAACAGGCTTGAATCATTTGCCCAAGGTCACATAAATAGTAGTGTCAGGGCCTGGATTTAAACTCAGGTCTTCCCGATTCCTGACCCGTTCTCTAGCCACTGGGCCATCAATCTATTCCCAAACATGCTGGCAAATCTGGCATGGATTTCCCATCCACTTCCAGGGAAAAATAAGCTCCTGCTTGCCCTTAAGACTTGTTTTCTATTTTGAGGCCATTCTTCATGTTCATTTAAATTTGTATAAAACTATTGGGGAAGAAAGTCTGCAGTGTGATTCACCCTAGGCCTTCGAGGGTCCTGACCTCTTTGGTCATCTGGTGATGATGATTGTGGGAATGATTTGTCAGTCAATAAACATTTATTAAGTTCTTACTATGTGCCAGGCACTGAAAAATAACTTTCTTGATGTGATGGGGTTTCAGAGCTCTACATGAAGGGGATAGAGCTCTTTTGGTACCCTCTTTTCCATCTTTCTGGCTGTTTCCATCGTGATCATGATGCTAAAGAATGGGGATGGAGGCAAGAGATGAAAAGAGGGCCAGGTTCTCTGGGAACAAGTGATATTCTTGGGCAGCCAGAGCCGTGGTCTGGCTAGTCTTGGCTTTTTCTCTGTTTCACCTGCACCAGAAGGTAGATCCCTTCTGCAGCAGGGAAGGTGGCCAGGAAAGAGCTGAGATTAACTCTGGTAGAAGTCTGGTAGCAGGTCTGCTCTGACAGGACTTTCTCATAATGCATGCATTTCCTCCTTGAGAAACCATTTCTTTTTCTCTGTGAATGTATTAAGGAGTGCTCCCCATAGAGTACTGATTTGACTTTGGAGAGCATTACTGAGGAGCAGAGACCCAGAGTTCATTGCTATAGCAGTATCCCTGTTTGGGATACAGAGGGGGAAGGGGGAGATTGGGAACCGAAAGCTAAGTGGGTGGGAGAAGTATAAAGAGACAAAAATAATGCATCCCTTGCTTGGAAACTCCTTCAGGGAGAAACTGTTCTTTTGAAATTAGATACACTAATTAGCTAATGATTTCTAAACACCCGAGGACTGTATGTTCCCCAGTAAACCACCTTTGGTAGGACCAGGTGCCAAGAACGGAGTTGCAGGAGCACCTGGGATTGGTAGACATTAAGATTTGTGAATGCATTGTGAGGCAGGGGTGAATGGGAAAATAATAATAATAAAAAAACAGAACAAAGAACAAAACTCCCAAACCAAATCATACACATGCCTGTAAGCCAAAACTCCAATGAGATGACTGAACAGGAGGGTCTTTCTGGGGGAGAGTCAGACCAACATTCCCTGGAGTGTTACCTGCTACCTGCTCCAGTGTTCTAGCTGTGCCTGAAGGTTTCAAATAGAAGGCTGGTTCTTGAGGGCTTTCCAACCCATCTGCACTGGGGAGGACTTGGCATCTCACCAACAAAACCGTGTTGGCCGCGTTTCCATCCCGGTCCTGCAGACACCCGTAGTGGTAGATTTTTGACCTGGGAACTACTGGTCCATTGCCAGTTTTCCCCCCATGCTATGCCCATGCCATGAATGGCTTTATCCAAAGACATGGCATCCAGCTTCCCACTGTCAGTCATGGAAAAGGTCCCTAAGAAAGCAATGCTTAGAGTCACTTTGCATAATGTCATCATCATTCTTTAAAAAACAAAAAAGCAAACAAAAAAACCTTTGGCCCAGGGCTCATTGAATAGCACAGGGCTAGGTGTGTTGGCAAAGTGCCTGCCCTCTAGGAGTGCATAATCCAAAGCATGTGAAAACGCGCCTGGTATTTTTAGAGAGCCGTAATTCAACCATGCCACTCGCTTTCCTTCCCATGCGGTTTCTGGATTATCCCTGGAGTAGCATATGCTGATACTTTGCTCTTCTGGCCTGACTGACTGGCTCTTATTGCTGCCGAGTAAACAGATTGTTCAAGTAGATCTTTGGTGGATTTTTGTCCCCTTTGTCTTTTTTTGTTTTGTTTTGTTTTTTAAACATGGTGCCTCTTACCACCCAGGAGATCCACCCCCCCAGGAATAAATTGGGATTTTTTAGCCACTCCTGAATAGGAGAAAATTACCGGCCTTTTGCATTTGCTGCATAATGGTCTCTATCCATGTTGGTCAAGATTTTGCTTTCCAAACATCTCCTATTTCTGCAACCTTCTCCTCCCCCCCCCCTCCTCGGGCCAGGCAGAATGCCTATTCAGGCCCCATGGGAAGTTTGATGATTCAACTATCTTACAGAATAAACATTAAGTGCTGGCTTATTTCTTTTGGAGGCAGCGCTGTATAAAGTGTGATGCCCACCATGTCACTCCATAGCCTGATTCAGCACAATGCCGACTGACTGGAGAACAACTACAAAGGGCAGTGGCTGGCCTCGGTCTGGCTTGTTTATGACAGTAGACCAAGGGAGCAACTCACGGCCCCTGCAGAAAGCCATCATCAGCTGAGCATGCAGGAAAACTAGGGAGAGAGATGGAAGAGATGAGAAGTAGTGGGGGGCCCTGGCTAGAGCACAGGACTTGGAGTCAGGAAGAGCTGACAATTAAAATAGTTGTGTGACCATGGCCAGCTCCCTTAATCTTTCTGAGCTGTCATTTCCTCATCTGTAAAATGGGGAGAATGATACCTATCCTTCCCAGTTGTTGTGAGACTCCAATGAGATAAAAATACTTTCCAAACTTTAGGGTGCTATAGAAATGTCAGTTACGGTTAGGTTATTATTACTAGTGATGAGAAAAAACAATTGAGGGTTGGTAGAGGCAATTATTATTCTAATAATACTTCCATTTGTATAAAAGTACATAATTTACAGGATGCTTTCTTACTACATCTTTCTTGCCATCTCTTATAAGAACAATTTTTAAAACAAGAAGAAAAAAGAAATGAAACAGAGCTAACATGTAGTAAAAGTCTAACATTAAATTCAGTGTTCCACGCTCACGAGTATTCATCTTAGTAAAGAAAATGGGGAAGACATCTTCTCATATTTCTCTTTCAAGGGCATACCTTGACTGTCATCATTTTATGGTATTCATTTTCCTGTTATACCCATTGTTCATTGTATACTATTTTTCAGTTTTGCTTAGTACTTTAAATATAATGCTATCTTTTTTTTAAACCCTTACCTTCTGTCTTAGAATCAATGATAAGTCTTGGTTCCAAGTCAGAAGAGCATTAAGGACAAGGCAGTTGGGATTAAGTAAGTTGCCCAGAGTCACACAGTTCAGAAGTGTCTGAAATCAGATTTGAGCCAAGGACCTCCTGTCTCCCAGGCCAAGTGCTCTATCAACTGAACTATCTAGTTCACCCGTCTCCAGATCTGTTCTCTATCTATTGAGTTTCCTAGTTAGTCCACCCCTTCCTCCCCCAATTTTTTTTAAACCTTTACCTTCTGTTTTAAAATTGATGCTGAGAACAGAATACTGAGTACTGATTATAAATCAGAAGAGTAAATGCAACCATTCTTTTTTTTTTAAACCCTTGTACTTCGGTGTATTGTCTCATAGGTGGAAGAGTGGTAAGGGTGGGCAATGGGGGTCAAGTGACTTGCCCAGGGTCATTCAGCTGGGAAGTGGCTGAGGCCGGGTTTGAACCTAGGACCTCCTGTCTCTAGGCCTGACTCTCACTCCACTGAGCTACCCAGCTGCCATGCAACCATTCTTAATGACTTTTGAGTTAGGGTTAATAATTCTAGGGATGCTAGTACCCATTGTACCTCATTACCAGGTTTCAGAGGAAAATTGTCAAGATCTCTTTATCATTTCTGATAATCTTATAAGGGCAGTTTAGTTGATAAGGAAATAAGGACAGAACAAGGGAGTTGTCTTTTATTTCATGCTTCCAGCTCTGGCTCCAGGAGCATGGAGTTTATTATATATATTTCAAGACTCATTTCATACAAAAGAACCCCCCGGAAACTTTGCATATGTACAGAAGTTACAAATCATGTTGCATCAAAACACAAAATATTGGCTTTAGAACAGACCAAGGCCAAGGCTGAATTTTGACTGGCTTCTTATCAGGAAGCCAAGTTGGGGAGTATCCCTCTCAGGGTCGAATTGCCCTGCTAAGATTTTGGACTTGGCTATACCAGGCAGCAGCATTCCTGGTCAAAGGGGAACAGTGTTAACCCTTTAAATTCAGGTTTGCTAGGAACTTAAAGCTTTTCAATAAGGCCACAATACTTTTCAACAAGAAATCACGAGGATCACAAAAGGGGTCAAAAGAGGAGTCTCAGATTTTTATCTATTCTCTTATTGGCTTCCCACAGAAAATGGGATAAGAGACCATTGAACTCTAGTTTGTTCCCAGGGAGACAGAAAAGTCTGAAGCAGTAGAAAGATCTAGTGGGGTCCATGTTGACAATACTCCAATAAAAGCAGAGTCCATTTTGAGGCACAAAACATTTTCATGCATCTCTTTTTTATGTAGGATACCTATTTTTCCTATATTTGTGTTAAGTTTTTGGATTTGAGGGTTCGGCTCAGGCTGATGAAAAGCTCTGGAGGAAACACATTTTGAAAAAAGGAATAATCTGGGATAGTTTGAGGGGAAATACTATGGAAAAAGGGCTCTTGATCTTTTTTTTTTGGTATCATGGGCAACTTCTTTATCATTCTGGGTGAACTCAGAATAATGCTTCTAAATGCATAGAATAAAGTATATAGGTTTATGAAGAAAACCAATTACATTGAAATGTAACTTGAAAAATACTGGAAAAACAGGTTCACAGACCCCAGCTGAAGAATCCTTCCTTTAAAGCTACAAGAAATAGTAGTTGATTATTTTATAGTATTTTAAGGTTCGAAAAGTTATTAATATATGTTCTTTCACTTTACTCTTACAACAATCTAGAATTATTTCTAATTATTTCTAATTTACAAGTGAGGCAGAGAGAAGTTAAGAACTTACCCAGGATTACATTACTTGTAAGTGTCTGAGGTAGGGTTTGAACTTGGGTCTTTTTGACTCCAGATCCAGAACTTTATCTACTACATTACCTATCTACATAAATAAATAAAATAAATAAGATTTAAATGTCTAGCAGAGACTCTCAAAGCAGGGAAGAACCCCCTTTGTAACTTTGTGGCCTTCATAAATAATCTGATTGAGGTGGCTGAATATTTCAGAGGCTCACTTGTAACATCCATCCAGTCTTCTGTAAAATAAGACATTTTACTTATGGTTAATTCTGATCTCAGACACTTACTAGCTCTGTGAGCCTGGGTAAGTCACTCAATCCTGTAAAATCTGTAAAATTCCTCATCTGTAAAATGAGCTGAAGAAGGAAATAAGAGAACCTATTCAGTGTCTCTGACAAGAGAGCCTCAGATCAGGTCATGAAAAGTCAGACATGACCGAAATGACTGAATAACAACAAAGTTGTGATGCCTCTCATTAAAAAGAAATGTGGTACTAAGAACGTAAGACTAGATTTAGAGGTACATATGTTTTAGTTTTAGGTCTGGTTTTGCTATTCACTGTCACTTTCGGACAGTCATTTGCCTCTTGATCTTGGTTTCTTCAGCTCAAAAATGTGGTAAATAGATCACAGGGTCATAAAATTAGAGTTGGAAGGGAATTCAGAGATCGTATAGTCCTACCTCTTTATTTTATAAATGGAGAAACTGAGGCCTTGGGAGGATAAATGATTTGTCTAAGGTAATAAGGAGCGTAAGCAGTCAGAGGCAGGATATAAAACTAAGTCTCATTGACTCCAAAGCCAGATCCTTAAATATTCCTTTGTCTTTGAAGTCTTCCTTGAATATTTCAGCCTCTGGTAATCTGAAATCATTTAGTACTTAATACCACTTTATATTTATTCACTACTTATTATTACTTGTCCAAATACTAATGCATTTGGAGTTTTTCTTCTACATCTGACTATCATTTAGATCAGTGATTCCCAAAGTGGGCGCTATCACGCCCTGGTGGGAGCTGCAGCCACAGGTGCATTTATCTTTCCTATTAATTGCTATTAAAATAAAAAAAAATAATTTCCAGGGGCCTAAGTAATATTTTTTTCTGGAAAGGGGGCGGTAGACCAAAAAAGTTTGGGAATCACTGATTTAGATCAACAGAAGATGTCTATGGTTTTATCCCACATGCTGACATATGGAAAGAGATCACTTCCTTCTGTTAGTTATCTAGAGATGACTTGAACTTTGGATCTCTGAGATTCCAGGTCCTCTGCTTGCTAGTCTTCCTTCCTTCCTTCCTTCCTTCCTTCCTTCCTTCCTTCCTTCCTTCCTTCCTTCCTTCCTTCCTTCCTTCCTTCTTTTCTCCTTCCCTAGCTCCCTCCTTCCCTGGCTCTCTCCCTCCCTTCCTTCCTTTCCTCAGATCCAGAAAAGATTCCTTTTTATTTTCAACTTTATTTTATTTTCCCTCAATTTGGATTCCTAATCATAATTCTGAATTCAAGCATTTTAATGAGTCTATGGTATACATTTTACTAAGCAATCAGGCTATAAGGATGAAATTTGATAAAATATTTTCACTCAAGAAGCTTACAGTCTAGCAGGAGAGGTCAATATATAACTCAAACACTATAGTACAATTCAGAACAGAAGTGACAAGAAGAGGGCCAAGCAAGGTGCCACGAAGATATATATTGAAGATATAGATATTCCCTTCAACTGGGATTTGGTCAGGAGGACCTTCATAAATGATATGACATCTGAGCTGGACCTTAAGTAAGATAATAATTTCAATAGATAGAAATATACTGTAAACTACTTGAGAGATGGTATAGGAATAACTCAAACATCTGGATATTCCCCCAAGCACCTAACACATGGCCTCTTACAGAGATGGAACTCAGTAAATACTTGTTGCCTCATTTAAAGTAGGTGACCTATAAATGTTTGTAGTTTGAATTTACTGAAGAATGATAGGGCAGGCAACATTTTTAGGACAATTTTTGACAAATCCTTTCTTCCACTCCCCCTCCCCACCACCATGTGGGATATTTCCTCGGGAACTATCTGGGAAGACTCTTTCAGGTTGTCAGTCAATAAGAAAACCATTAATGAGATGTAAGTTGGTGACAATCTTTGTAATCGGGGAAATAGATCATGGTTAAAGGTGTCTAGAAAGCTATGGAATCATTGAGTTAGGAAGAACCTTTGAGATCATTCATTCGGACCCTTTCATTTTACAGAGGGGAAAAATGCAGACTCAGAGGAGAGAAAGAAATAAACATTTTAAAATTATCTATTATGTTCCAGGCACCTTGCTTACATTTGACACTTACATTTGGACCTCACAACCCTGAGAATTTGGTGCTATTATTATCATCACCCCCATTTCATAAATAAGGAAACTGAGACAAAAAGAGATTAACTAACTTACTCAGGGTCACATAATTCGGAAGTTGTCTGAGACTGGATTGGATTTTGGGTCTTCCTGACTCTAGTTAGATCCAGTGCTCTAGCCACTGAACCATCTCTCTACAGAGACTTTCATTTACTTGCCCAGATTCAAATAGCTAGCAAGATATTTTTTTGTTGTTGTTATTCATGCTTTGTTTTATTTTTTATTATGTTTTTCTAGGTTAAATGTAGATACAATTTTAAATAATCATTTTCTGAGATTTTGCAATCCATGTTCTCATTCTCCCTCCCACTCCCCTCTCCAACTTGATATGCCAGTTAATATGAGGTAATGATATTGTGAAAGAAGACACTTATCACATATATTAGAAAAAAGCTCAAGAAGGAAATGAAATGAAAAAATGGCATGGTTTCAATCCGTATTTATACTCCATTAGTTCCTTCTATGGCAGTGGATAGCCTTTTTCATCATTGGTACCCTAGAGTAGTCCTGGTTTCTTTCCTTGTTGAAAATAGTTAAGCCATTCAGAGTTGATCATCATACATTATTGCTGTTACTGTGTACAATGTTTTTCTGGTTCCGCTCACTTCACTTTCCATCAATTCATATAAACCTTTCCAGGTTTCTTTGTGATTTCTTATGACACAGTAGTATTCCATTACAATTAAAACCTCGATCTTCTTGACTTCAAGCCTAGTCTCTCATTTTCAATGCTAGGTTCCTTCTTCAGGTGGTAAGCAGATTGGTGTGTGAATTTATAATAGTACTTGGCATTTTAATAGTTTTTTGTAGTTTACTTTGTAGTTTATAAAGCTATCTTAATACTTTTTCTTACTTGATCCTTACAACAACTATGTGTAGTAGGCAATGCTGGCGTTTCCATCCTACAGATAAGTAAACTGAGGCTAAGAGAGATGAAGGGATAAATCTGAGATCACACAGTGAATAATTAGCAGAACTAAAACTTCAACCCAGGTGCTTGGGACCTTTATTCAATGTTCATTTAACTACACTGTTGTAAATTCAATCAAAGACAGTATTCTGACCCTAAGCCAGCATTCATTTGTATAACGTCTACTGTGGTTCTTGCAAATGCCAAAGTTGGAAGTTTTCCCTGTGGTGACTGTAATTAAAACAAACAAAAAAACCAAAATCAAATTTCCTTTGATAACTAGGTATTTTAGGAATAGAGCAGGGAATTTGCTGCCAGGAACAGAGGCTTCTTATAGAGATAACCTTTTATGGCAGAATTCTGGCCTTGGGACTGAAAGACTTTAGTCAAATGTCTGATACTCACTGGACAAGTGATACAACCTCTCTGAACTTCAGTTTCTTGATCCGTATAAAGGGGCTAATAATTCTTGTTCTTCCAACCTCACAAGGCTGCTAAGCTATGGAGAAAGCACTTTGTAAATCTTCACACACCCAGTAAATATGAGTTTTATAATTCTTGTTTCTTGTTTCCATGTTGAAACCTCATTCACTACTAAAGTGATCAGTTCAATTCAATACATTAATAGTTTTTTAATCTTAATAAGCCCCCTTCTCTCCTAAAAAGGAAAAAAAGAGTCTTTTAGAACTTTTAAAAATAAGAGGTATTTATAGAGAGACAGGTAGAAAATTCCTGGTCCCAATGCTAATATCCTCACCTTTACTTCTTCTCCAAGAGACATCTGGCTCATCCTTATCACTCCTCAAAGTTCAATTCTTATCTCTAGTCAGAGAGATGCTTATGACCATGGGCGAAGGTTAGGTCTTTGGGAAATGATAATATCCAATGTTCTTTGTTCACAACATTCCTGGGGGGAAGTGGTTCTTAATTTTTGGAGTTTCATATTCAGTCAGTAAGTCAATGAACATTCAAAAGTACATCCTTTATTCAAGGCACCGTACTATCCACTGAGGATACAAAGAGAGGTAAAAGAAAAGTCCTTGTTCTCAAGGAGCTCAGTCTTATGGGGGAGACAATAAGCAAAAACTAGGCACATATAAGCTACATGCAGGATAAATTGTAGATAATCAACAGAATGAAAGCATTAGAATTAAGGGGGATCAGGAAAAGCTTCCTGTAAAAGGTGAGATTTTAGTTGGGATTTGAAGAAAGTCAAGAGAGTTATGAAGAGGAGATGGAAAAGAGAGGGAAGGGTGAGAGGAGGGAATAAGCATTTATACTATGTATATTATGTGGTAGGCTCAGTACCCATCTCATTTGATATTCACATCAATCCTGAAAGGAGCATGCTGTCATTATCACCATTTTATGGTTGAGGAACTGAGGCAAACAGAGACTTGCAGCTTGCCCAAGATCACACAGTAAGCAACTAAGACAAGATTTAAATTCTGATCATCTTGGCTCCAGGCTCAGCACTCTTTCCACTGTACCAGTATGGTATAGCAGCTAGTCAAAATTCTCAGATACTATAGATGGAAAGTCTTGTTCAAGGAATAGCAAGGAGGACAGTGGCATTGGATTGCAGAGTAAGTTAAGGGGTATAAGATGTTAAATTAAGGGAAAAGGTGATAGAAGGGTAGATTATAAATGTCTTCAAATGGCAAACCAAGGATTTTATATTTGATATTGGAGACAGTAGGGAGTCACTGAAATTTATTAAGAAGTAGTGTGGGGTGACATGCTTAGACCTGTATTTCAGGAAGATCCTTTGATAGCTGAACAGAGGATGGATTGGAGTCAGGAGAGTCTTGTATAAAAAAGACGAACCATTAGGATATTGCACTCGTCCAGAAATGAGGTGATGAATTGCCTGCACCAGTGTGATAATAGTTTCAAAGAAGAGAAGGGAACATATGCAAGAGATTTTAAAAGATAAATTTGACTGGTCTTGCCAATAGATTGGATATGGAGAAGGAGTGAGGGGTCAAGGATAATATCTAGGTTGAGAGTTTAGGGAATTGGCAGAATGATGATGTCCTCAAAAACAATAGGGAAATTTAGGAGGGTGGGGGAGGATTTTTCAGAAAAAATGATTAATTCAATTTTAGAAATACTGAATCTAAGATGTCTATCGGACATCCAGTTTGAGACAGCCAATGGGCAGCTGGAAATGAAAGACTGGAGGTCAGCAAAGAGGTTAGAACTGAATAAACAGATTTGAGAATCATCAGTATAAAGATGATAACTAAATCCATGGAACTGATGAGATCAGTGAGTAAAATAGTATCTAGAATGAAGAGGGCAGAAAATCAGTAGGTCCTACTTAGGTTTTAGAACTGGAATGACCAATGAGGTCATTATTGTTATGGATGATGAAACCGAAGCCTCTGATGTCTTGTCCAAGATCATACAGGTAGTAATTGAATCTTTTTTTTATATATATTTTTTAAACCCTTAACTTCTGTGTTTTGGCTCTTAGGTGGAAGAGTGGTAAGGGTGGGCAATGGGGGTTAAGTGACTTGCCCAAGGTCACACAGCTGGGAAGTGTCTGAGGCCACATTTGAACCTAGGACCGCCCATCTCTAGGCCTGACTCTCAATCCACTGAGCTACCCAGTTGCCCCCAGTAATTGAATCTTATAAGAGATGGTCTTTTATGCACTAAAATGAGACTCTAGGTATATACTATGGCTGAGATATGCTTGGGGGATAAGGCAAATATCATCTGTATGAGGAATTTCAGAACATTTGAATACAGAGATGGCTATACCTTTCCAGTTTCCTTTGAAAATAACTGATCTCAGTTATAAAGTTTATATAAGAGGCAGAAAAGGTTCTAGACTCAGAGTTAAGAAGATATGGAGTAGAATCCCACTTTAGACACTTATTGGCTATGTGACACTGAGCCAATCACTTTATTTTTTGAGCCCCAGTTTCCCCATCCATAATATAATAATGGCACCTACCTTGAAGGGCTACTGCAAAGTAGAAATGATTTAATATTGCAAGCTTTATAGCACTATATAAGTTTTAGCTATCATTATCATTATCATACTCATACTTAATAGGCATGTGATTTAGGACCTTGGATAGTTCTGAGGACTTATCTACCAATTCACTGTTGGAAGGAGTTTTCATGCTGGAAATTCTCATGTTGATCCTTCAAATAATGGAGCTTGAAAAGAGAGAACCCTATCTTTCAGGGAGAAAAATTTTGTTTACAATCAGACATCCCCTCTTCCCTCTCACCACTGGTAGTCTTCCACTAGGGACTTTGATTTGACAGGGTGTCTAGTTTTTATGAAAGTCACCCTCAGATTATAATGTTAATTGAGTGAATTTAGATAATTAATCTTCAGTGTTCCACTATTTTCCAGCCACGAACATGTTCATAAACAAAGGACAGTTTGATTGAAGGTAGTTTTAAATTCAGTTTGTGTTCATTCAGAATCACTTTTCTAAGAGCTTCTGTAGAAAATGGAGCATCTGAGATGGTAGGGAAATGAGACTGGTTACTGAGTCACTTTACAAGCAGACTTTTGAAAGAATAAAAAGGAGGTAAACAAATGAAATGTATTGGGCATCTGGGAAGGCATGAGATGGATCAGAAATTGGGTGCTGCTATCTCTCATCCACAGGTGATGTGCTGATTAATCGAACATTAAAATTTAATAATGGTTAATAATATAATTAAGAATTAACCAGTTAATTAAATTAAGGTATTTATTAAATGCTTGCTATGCGACAGGCACTATGATAGGTGTTCAAATGCAAAGATATATACATATAACAATAACATAATAATATAATTAATAATAGCTAAGCAATTAACTTAAAGCATTTGTTAAACTCTATGTGTCAATACTATGCTAGGTATTGAAATACAAAAACAAATAATGAAATATCCCTTGGCCTCAAGGAGATTACATTCTATGGAGAGAAAACATGTGTACTGTAATAAGGGGGTAACCTGGCCAATAACAGGGGAGCTGGTGGTACAAGTGAGTCACCTGGGCCAGGGAGCCTGCAACTACTGTAGCTGGGGATTTGAGACTGCCAAGGATGTGTAGCCTGAACTGTGATTCCCAGTCAGTCTCCCTGCTATCTGTAGGCTCCTTTAAGGTGGAGAGTGAGGAGCCCCTCCCTGCTGGAGTGAAAGCAGTACTCAACAGGAAGTGAAGCTCACACACTTCCTGAATAAAATGGATGCTTGGCCAGTACTTCCTTTGGAGTCAAGTGGTTGCTATTCCCCCCTCTCCTCAGCTCCTTAGCCCAGGATGATGTTATAATTAACTACAGGAGCTCTCAGTTTCAGGCTAAGGGTTTATTTAAACACAGGAGGAGAAACTGAGGAAAGAGGGTTTAGGGTCTGGAGAAGCTGTTGCTAAGGGTGACTGGCCAGCATTGGCAATGGACCTAGAAGGTAAGATCAGGCTGAGGGAACCAGCCCCTCAGCCAGAGATAATTTTCGCTGCCCTGATGTTATGTGATTCACCAGCTAGACAGATGAAGTTGATGAATTGTTTAGGGGTGTCCCTGTTGCTAGGCTGTCCTAATCTAATCCTGCCCACAATCCACAACCCAAACCTCCCTTCCACATCCCTTCAACCTCCCAGGGTCCCCAAGGGGAAGTCAGGGGGTAGCTGGGTGTCTGGGTGAGGTCAAGGAAATCAGAATCCTCAGGTTGGTTCTGCAGGGGTATTTATAGTCCCAGCTCAAACTGTCAGGTCTTGGGACTGGCACCTGCTGGGCCAAAGTTCCATTCTCCTAACTAACAGGATTGCCTAGGGTAATTTGCAAATGTAAGAGATCTTGCATAAATCCTGCATTACAGTACATATAAGTATATACAAAGATACTTAATACTCAAATATTCCCAGTAGTGCAGATTGTAACCCATTCATGCCTGCCCATCCTACATGACTCTTCTCCAAGTCTTCCTGTCAATTCTCCATAATGGACCTACCCAACTTGCTGGAGGTCTTTCTGAATTTCTCTAGGATACCAGTGCAGTACCCTGTCTGCCCACCTGTCAGCCTTCCCCTCCCTGAAAATTACCAGCCCACCTTTTCTTTTATTCATATATTTCCCTGATGATACTTTTTAGAAAATCTCATAAAGTTCTTCACTGGTTACATGTTGCAGTCTGCCTTGTATATGTGTGCATATATGTATACATATGCATTGCAACATATACCTACATAAATACATACCTTGTATATGTACAGAGGAGCTATTATTATTATTATTATTATTATTATTATTATTTAGGAAGAGGCCAGAGTATCTAGGGTTATAAAAAAAGTCCTCATGTAGAATGTAACCTGAGATATGAAGGAAACTAAATATTTGGGTGCAGATATGTGGTTTAGTGGATAGAGAGCCAGACCTAGAGTTAGGATGTCCTGGGTCCAAATCTGGCCTCAGACATTTCCTAGCTGTGTGACCCTGAGCAAGTCACTTATCTGCAATTACCTAGTCTTATCTCCTCTGTTTTGGAGTCAATACTTTGTAATAATTCTAAGATAGAAAGTAGGGGTTAAAAAAAGGAAACTAAGTGTTCTAAGACCTTGAGAAGAAGGGTGGGGTCCATATGTGCAAAGGCACTGCTGGTTCTGGTGAGATGAAGAGTGTCATGCATAAGGAAAAACAAGAAGGCCAGTTTGCCTGGACCATAGTGTAATGAAGAGGAGAAAATACCACATAGTCTGATGTTATTATTCTTTGCACTGAAGAGACTAGAGGGGCAGCTGTGGGTGAGCTTGTCCTTCTTTTGTTTCTAGGAGAAGAGGTAAAAGATAAAGAGTCATTGAAGAAAAGGTAGATATTACATAAAATATGAGAGTTGGGAGGGAATATAGAGACTATCTAATATGATCTTTTCCTTTTTACATAATGGATAGAGTCTGGACTCAAGAAGTCCTGTGTTCAAATCCAGCCTCAGATTCTTACTAGCTGTGAGACCCTGGATAAGTCACTTCTCTGCCTTAGTTTCTTCATCTATAAAATGAGAATAACAATAGCACCTACCCTCCCAGGGTTGTTCTGAGGATGAAATGAGATAACATTTATTAAGTGCTTAGTGCCATGCCTGGCACATAGTGGGCACTTAATAAAGGATCATTACCTTTCCCTCATGGTAAAAACAAAGGATGAAAGAGTCTGTGATTTACCCACTGTCACATAGCTAGTCATTTAAGCAGAGCTTAAAGCTTCCTAACTTCCAGTGTAATGATCTTTCTTCCTTAGGACAGTGTCTCCTTTTAGGTTAGCTTATCAGTCATCTAGCATTCATTAAGAGCCTACTATGTGCCAGCCAGGAACTGCTATCATAGTTTCAGTTATTCAAAGCATCTTGCCACGAAGTAGCCATGTAATATATGTAAACACTTTTCCCATCCAAATGGTTGTAAAGCTTTGCAAGCCGATATGGGATGAAAATTTTGACTGCTTTAAGTAGGTGGTAGCAGTGATGATGGTGGTGAAGAAGGCCAAATTTGGTGGTAAGAGAAAGGGAGAGGTACAGGAGCAGTGTCATTTTAAGGCACATCAAATCTGGATATTTTCACTCTCTGCGTGTTCTGTGTTAGAGATCTAGCCCTGATGAATAGCTACTGTGGCTGAGGAATCCATCACAGGCCTTCATCCCCTGTGTGAGTCATCTCCCAGTAGCATTCACGGTGCTTTGGCTTCCAAGAATAGCCTCGCCTTAGGGTGGGAGAACAGGTTTTTGCCAAGCTTGGAATCCCTTCCAACTTCTAGAGCTCTGAAGTTTTGTATCAAATGAGATTTGGGCTTGCTTAATGGAGAGAATGACTTCATATTTTCAAAAAGGCAATACCTGATGAATCTTCCCTCCACCTCCACAGGGAGGCGTGGATGTCAGTCACCTGAAAAAAAAAAAAGCAAAGTCCTGAATATTGGGTTTTTAGTGAGCTAAGTATAAATTTGTCCAGGGTTCACATGAACCCTCCCTTTCCTTGAATTACACAAGGACATGAAGCAAAGATTCAGCTAATAAACATGCTTTCAGTCTTGTAAAGCAAAGGCTTGATTCGAGAGGTTTTGAATGTAGAAAACATCCAGGTTTTAGACTCAGAAAAAGAATATATTTCTCACATAAGACCATGGAATAATTTCTGATTTGTAATGCTTTCTAAGCTAATTAGTCTCCCTTTCTTCCTTTTGTCCTTTCTCTTTCTCTTCCTTTCTACCTCATCCCTGTCTCTTTTCTTCCCCTTCCTTTTCCTTTTCCCATTTCCCTTTATATGTCACATAACCTATTATCTATATAAATACATATTTAATACTTTCAAATAACATTTTATCAATGCTCTTTGTTTTTATATCATAGTAATTTCCAGAGGTATCACTGTGCTGTGGCACCCCAGCTAGTCCCTTGTAGTAAAGGAAATATTAGGCAAAATCAAATAAATGATAATATTAGAAAACATATGCAACATTCTGTAACCTTGGTCTACCAGCTCCCTGTGGAAAGGAACATATTCTTAACATCTCCATGGGAATAACACCCCTATGAGGTCATATCCTTTGCCTCTATACCAAATGACTAGATTAGCGTTGTTTATTATACCAGAATAGTTTCAAGAGTCCAGTGGTGCATATAGACTCTTTGAATACAATGTACCCGTGCTCTTGAATTTGTTTTCCTTTATTCTTTTGTGTTTATTTGTTCTTCCTCATTTCTCTTTGGGTCAGAAATGTGATCTATTTGCTTCACCCCTTACCAGCTATGTTATTGATTGTAAACTCTCTCAGTCTTTTTTTAATCTATAAAAAGAGTATAATAAAATCATAAGAGTAGGACACTGAAAGCTAGAAGTGACCCCATTTAACCCAGGGTTCTTAACATGAGTGTGATAGATCCTTTTAGCAGTCAAGCAAAGCCTGTTGACCCCCTTGGCTTGGAATAATGTTTTTAAATGCATAAATAAAATACATAGGATTTTAAAAGCAACCAATTATATTAAAATACCATTTAAAGTATTAATGTATTTAAATTTGAAATATTTTTGAAATAGTTCCTGAACCACCATTTTGAGATCTGATTTAGTTTTTGAATCTCTGCCCTCCCTAATACCAAAGGGTGGCTCTGAGTATCTTGTGAGGAAAGGATCATGAAAGCAATTTGTGAATATTAAAGCCTTATGGTTAATATTTATTATTATCATTAATTACAGTGACTGGAGCAGAATAATGACTTAGGGGACCAAAGATCTTTAATAGGATTATTTGGAGCATACTTTGGGATGGATCAGGAAATGGATGTTTTGGATGCTGGCGTTCCTAGGTTACTTGTCAGCACCATTTAATACAAACTCAATATCCTTTATACTGAGACTAGAGTAGCTGTGGGTGACGTCATCCTTTTTATCCAAGAAAACAGGATTGCTATAAAGAGAGATGGATAAAATAGCCAAAATGTAGACATTTTCAGTGATCAGGATTAAAATCATTCCTGACATATCGTGGCTGGGTTTGTGAATCATGGTTGCTGGCTTCAACACCAGCAAATAAGGCTACCTCAATGATCATTTTATGCAGATAATGCCCAGGCATATGTGTGTGTGTATATATATGTGTGTGTATATATGTGTGTATATATATAATAATCAGTACACATACATATATACATATATATAATAATCAGTATACATACATACATATATATACATATATGCATATATATGTATATATATATAATCAGTGACATTTTAATCTGGGCCAGGTGGCAAGTTTGAAACTACTAGACCAGACCTTGTTGTTATTATACAGTAAATGATAGGATCACTTATAGAAAGTTAGAAGGGATCTTGGAAGTCCTCTTGTAATAAATGAATTAATATAAGATCTTCCTGAACCTCATTCTCCCCATTCTGTTCCATTTGGCTAGAATATCTGTAAATACACCTTTGGTGTCAAGTTCAGCTTCTGGTTGGTTTCCATGTCAGTTTTAGGTAGAGCCCAATAAACATCTCACTGAGCCAGGAAACCGGTATCATATTGTCAGAAACTGATTAGAATTGGGCAGCCATTGCTTCTTTTTTGGCAAAGGATCAGCTGATTGCAGCAATGTATTAAATAACTCTTCAAAATAGAAGAGCCAAAACACAATGTCCTTTGGAACTAGCACTCTTAAATAGTCTCCAAATTAATGGGAAGTGCCTGCACTAATGAAATAAAACATCAGTGCTTTGGCAGGAGGTGATTGGCAGGGACAACTGATGGCTTGATACATCTGTCTCTGAAAGACATAAATGGATTCCTGCCTTAAAAGAGAATGAAAAAATGATGGCAGGGGCTAAGCTTTGGTTTAAAGAAAACAACTTTCTGTCTTCTGTCTGACTATCTGACAATATATTCTTTGGACATTTTTCCTTGCCAAAAATAAACTCTTGGCCATCAAGGAGGAATGAGGCAACATGGTATACTGGGGTGCTAGGGAGAGGGGGCACAAGGTGGTAGGAAGGAAGGAGGGAGACTGTCAGTTTAAAACTTTGTTTTACAGCTTCACTTGGTACAAGATGGAAGAAGTAATTGGCAGTATCCCAGGCAGTTCTGAATTCATTCTATTCCCTAATGGTATCCCTTTTTATCTTTCTCTCAATTCTTACTACCCTCATACTTTCCTTCACCTATCAATTATACTCTATGCATAAAATATGTATGTATCTGTGTCTATATATACACTCTCACCCTTATTCATCATCATCATTGCCATTTTTATTATTATTTTTCAGTTGGGTAAAATTTCATTATCCTTCTCCTCATTATCATCATTTTGGATAGGATGTGATTTCATTGGCACAGGTTGAGAAAATTCCTCCTCCCAGCAATAATAATGCTAACAAAATGATGTTGATGATAATTGTCCAGAGATCAAAGTATTTCTGTCTTCTTCTAAATAGTTCATTGATATTATAGGCAGGAAAAATGCAAACCCTCTAAGTCAGTGGTTTGGTTTTGTTTTTATAATGATAGCATTGACTGATATTTATATTAATACTTTAGAGTCTGCCAAATACTATCTATATATCTACCTATCTACATACATACACACATGCATGTGTGAATATATATATATATA